>NW_027480489.1:0-324785 GCF_051401765.1 Calliopsis andreniformis | reverse complement strand
TGAAGGTTGAGGATTTGGTACTGAGGATTGAAGAATGAGGATTGAGGATTGAGGATTGAGGAATGAGGATTGAAGATTGAGCATTGAGGATTGAAGATTGAGGATTGAGGATTGAGGATTGAGGATTGAGAATTGAGGATTGAGGATTGAGGATTGAAGATTGAAGATTGAGTATTGGGTATTGAGGATTGAAGAATGAGGATTGAAGATTGAGGATTGAGGATTGAAGACTGAGGATTGAGGATTGAGGTTTGTGGATTGAGGACGAGGACTGAGGGTTGAGTATTGATGTTTGAGGTCTGAGGATTGAGGATTGCGGATTGAGAATTGAGGATTGAGGATTGAGGATTGAGGATTGAGGATTGTGTATTGAGGATTGAAGAATGAGGATTGAGGATTGAGGATTGAGAATTGAGGATTGAAGATTGAGTAATGAGGATTGAACATTGAGGGCTGAGGATTGAGGATTGAAGATTGAGGATTTGGGACTGAGGATTGAAGATAGAGGATCGAGGATTGAGGATTGAGGATTGAGGATTGAGGATCCAGGATTGAAGATTGAGTATTGAGGACTGAGGATTGAGGATTGAAGATTGAGGACTGAAGATTGAGTATTGAGCATTGAAGATTGAGGATTGAGGATTGAAGATTGAGGATTGACAATGAGGGCTGAGGGTTGAGGATTGAGGTTCGAGGACTGAGGACTGGGGATAGAGGATTGAGAATTGAGGATTGAGGATTGAGGATTGAAGATTGAAGATTGGGTATTGGGTATTGAGGATTGAAGAATGAGGATTGAAAATTGAGGATTGAGGATTGAGGATTGAGGATTGAGGATTGAGGATTGAAGATTGAGGATTGGGTATTGAGGATTGAAGAATGAGGATTGAGGATTGAGGATTGAGGATTGAAGATTGAAGATTGAGTATTGGGTATTGAGGAGTGAAGAATGAGTATAGAAAATTGAGGATTGAGGATTGAGTATTGAGGATTGAGGATTGAGGATCGAAGATTGAGTATTGAGGATTGAAGATTCACGAATGAGGATTGAGGATTGAGTATTGAGGATTGAGGATTGAGGATCGAAGATTGAGTATTGAGGATTGAAGATTGACGAATGAGGATTGAGGATTGAGGATTGAGGCTTGAACATTGAGGACTGAGTGTTGAGGGTTGAGTGATGAGAATTGATGTTTGTGGATAGAGGTTTGAAGACTGCTGATTGAGTATTGAGTATTGAAAACTGTGGATTGAGGATATTCTATTGAGGATTGAGGATTGACAACTGATTGTTGAGGACTGAGGGCCGAAGATTGAGGATTCAGGACTGAGGACTCAGAATTGAGGTTTGAGGACTGAGGATTGAGGATTAAAGATTGAGTATCGAGTATTGAAGACTGAGGATTGAGGGTTGAGGATTGAGGATAGAGGATGAGGGCTGAGGATTGAGGATTGAGGATTGAGGATTGAGGAATGAGGGTTGAAGATTGAGGATTGAGGATTGAGGATTGAAGATTGAGTTCTGAGGATTGAAGACTGACGATTGAGGATTGAGGATTGAGGATTGAGTATTGAGGATAGAGGATTGAAGATTGAGTTTTGATGATTGATGATTGAGGATTGAGGTTTGGGGACTGAGGATTGAGGATTGAGGATTGAAGAATGAGGATTGACGATTGAGGATTGAGGATTGAGGATTGAGGATTGAAGATTGAGTATTGAGGATTGAAGGTTGAGGGTTGAGTATTGAGGATTTATGGTTGAGCGTTGAGGATTGATGGTTGTGGATTGAGGGCGAGGACTGAGGGTTGAGAGTTGATGTTTGAGGTCTGAGGATTGAAGATTGACGGTTGAGGATTGAGGATTGAGGATTGAGGATTGAGGATTGATGATTGAGGATTGAGGATTGAGGGTTGAGGTTTGAAGATTGAGGATTAGGGACTGAGTATTGAGGGTTGAGCGATGAGAATTGATGTTTGTGGATAGAGATCTGAAGATTGCAGGTTGAGTATTGAGTATTGAAAACTGTGAATTGAGGATATTCTATTGAGGATTGAGGATTGACAACTGATCGTTGAGGACTCAGGGCTGAAGGTTGAGGATGCAGGATTGAGGATTCAGGATTGAGGTTTGAGGACTGAGGATTGAGGTTTGAGGATTGAGGATTGAGGATTGAGGATTGAAGATTGAGGATTGGGTATTGAGGATTGAACATTGAGGATTGAGGATTGAAGATTGAGTACTGGGTATTGAGGATTGAAGAATGAGGATTGAAAATTGAGGATTGAGGATACAGAATTGAGGTTTGAGGACTGAGGATTGAGGATTGAAGATTGAGTATTGAGGATTGAAGATTGAGGATTGAGGATTGAGGACTGAGGATTGAGGATTGAGGGTTGTGGATTGAGGACGAGGACTGAGGGTTGAGTATTGATGTTTGAGGTCTGAGGATTGAGGATTGCGGATTGAGAATTGAGGATTGAGGATTGAGGATTGAGGATTGAGGATTGTGTATTGAGGATTGAAGAATGAGGATTGAGGATTGAGGATTGAGGATTGAGGATTGAAGATTGAGTATTGAGGATTGAAGATTGAGGATTGAGGATTGATGATTGAGGATTGAGGATTGAGGATTGACGATTGAGGATTGAGGATTGGGGATTGAGGATTGAGGATTGAGGATTGAGGATTGAAGATTGAAGAATGGGGATTGATTGTTGAAAACTGTGAATTGAGGATATTCTATTGAGGGTTGAGTATTGACAATTGATTGTTGAGGACTGAGGGCCGAAGATTGAGGATTCAGGATTGAGGATTTGGAATTGAGGTTTGAGGACTGAGTATTGAGTATTGAATATTGAGTATCGAGGATTGAAGGTTGAGGATTGAGGGTTGAGGATTGAGGATAGAGGATGAGGTCTGAGGGTTGAGGATTGAGGTTTGAGGACTGAGGACTGAGGATTGAGGATTGAGAATTGAGGATTGAGGACTGAGGATTGAGAATTGAGGATTGAAGATTGAGTAATGAGGATTGAAGATTGAAGGCTGAGGATTGAGGATTGAAGATTGAGGATTTGGGACTGAGGATTGAAGATTGAGGATCGAGGATTGAAGATTGAGGATTGAGGATTGAGGACTGAGGATTGAGGATTGAGGTTTGTGGATTGAGGACGAGGACTGAGGGTTGAGTATTGATGTTTGAGGTCTGAGGATTGAGGATTGCGGATTGAGAATTGAGGATTGAGGATTGAGGATTGAGGATTGAGGATTGTGTATTGAGGATTGAAGAATGAGGATTGAGGATTGAGGATTGAGAATTGAGGATTGAAGATTGAGTAATGAGGATTGAACATTGAGGGCTGAGGATTGAGGATTGAAGATTGAGGATTTGGGACTGAGGATTGAAGATAGAGGATCGAGGATTGAGGATTGAGGATTGAGGATTGAGGATCCAGGATTGAAGATTGAGTATTGAGGACTGAGGATTCAGGATTGAAGATTGAGAACTGAAGATTGAGTATTGAGCATTGAAGATTGAGGATTGAGGATTGAAGATTGAGGATTGACGATGAGGGCTGAGTGTTGAGGATTGAGGTTTGAGAACTGAGGACTGGTGATAGAGGATTGAGAATTGAGGATTGAGGATTGAGGATTGAAGATTGAAGATTGAGTATAGGGTATTGAGGACTGAGGAATGAGGATTGAAAATTGAGGATTGAAGATTGAGGATTGAGGATCGAGGATTGAGGATTGAAGATTGAGGATTGTGGATTGAGGACAAGGTCTGAGGGTTGTGTATTGATGTTTGAGGTCTGAGGATTGAGGATTGAGGATTGAGAATTGTGGATTGAGGATTGAGGATTGAAGATTGAGGATTGGGTACTGAGGACTGAGGATTGAGGATTGAAGATTGAGGATTGAGGATTGTGGATGAGGGATGAGGGTTGAGGATTGAGGTTTGAGGACTGAGGACTCAGGATTGAGGATTGAGAATTGAGGATTGAGGATTGAGGATTGAGGATTGAAGATTGAGGATCGAGGATTGAGGATTGAGGATTGAGGGTTGAGGATCGATGATTGAAGATTGAGTATTGAGGACTGAGGATTGAGGATTGAAGATTGAGGATTGAGGATTGTGGATGAGGGATGAGGGTTGAGGATTGAGGTTTGAGGACTGAGGACTGAGGATTGAGGATTGAGAATTGAGGATTGAAGATTGAGTAATGAGGATTGAAGATTGAGGGCTGAGGATTGAGGATTGAAGATTGAGGATATGGGACTGAGGATTGAAGATTGAGGATCGAGGATTGAGGATTGAGGATTTAGGATTGAGGATCCAGGGTCGAAGATTGAGTATTGAGGACTGAGGATTGAGGATTGAAGATTGAGGACTGAAGATTGAGTATTGAGCATTGAAGATTGAGGATTGAGGATTGAAGATTGAGGATTGACAATGAGGGCTGAGGGTTGAGGATTGAGGTTTGAGGACTGAGGACTGGGGATAGGGGATTGAGAATTGAGGATTGAGGATTGAGGATTGAAGATTGAAGATTGAATATTGGGTATTGAGGATTGAAGAATGAGGATTGAAAATTGAGGATTGAGGATTGAGGATTGAGGATTGAGGATTGAGGATTGAAGATTGAGGATTGGGTATTGAGGACTGAAGAATGAGGATTGAGGATTGAGGATTGAGGATTGGAGATTGAAGATTGAGTATTGGGTATTGAGGATTGAAGAATGAGGATAGAAAATTGAGGATTGAGTATTGAGTATTGAGGATTGAGGATTGAGGATCGAAGATTGAGTATTGAGGATTGAAGATTGACGAATGAGGATTGAGGATTGAGTATTGAGGATTGAGGATTGAGGATCGAAGATTGAGTATTGAGGATTGAAGATTGACGAATGAGGATTGAGGATTGAGGATTGAGGCTTGAACATTGAGGACTGAGTGTTGAGGGTTGAGTGATGAGAATTGATGTTTGTGGATAGAGGTTTGAAGATTGCTGATTGAGTATTGAGTGTTGAAAACTGTGGATTGAGGATATTCTATTGAGGATTGAGGATTGACAACTGATTGTTGAGGACTGAGGGCCGAAGATTGAGGATTCAGGACTGAGGACTCAGAATTGAGGTTTGAGGACTGAGGATTGAGGATTGAAGATTGAGTATCGAGTATTGAAGATTGAGGATTGAGGGTTGAGGATTGAGGATTGAGGATGAGGGCTGAGGATTGAGGATTGAGGTTTGAGGACTGAGGTCTGAGGATTGAGGATTGAGAATTGAGGATTGAGGAATGAGGATTGAAGATTGAGGATTGGGTAATGAGGATTGAGGAATGAGGGTTGAGGATTGAGGATTGAGGATTGAGGATTGAAGATTGAGTATTGAGGATTGAAGACTGACGATTGAGGATTGAGGATTGAGGATTGAGTATTGAGGATCGAGGATTGAAGATTGAGTTTTGAGGATTGAAGATTGAGGATCGATGTTTGGAGACTGAGGATTGAGGATTGAGTATTGAGGATTGAGGATTGAGGATTGAGGATTGGGGATTGAGGATTGAGGATTGAGGACCGAACATTGAGGATTGGGTATAGCGGATTGAACATTGAGGATTGAGGATTGAGGATTGAGTATTGAGGCTTGAGGACTGAAGATTGTATATTGATGATTGAAGATTGAGGATTGAGGATTGAGGGTTGTGGATTGAGGACGAGGACTGAGGGTTGAGTATTGATGTTTAAGGTCTGAGGATCGAGGATTGAGGATTGAGAATTTAGGATTGAGGATTGAGGATTGAAGATTGAGGATTTGGTATTGAGGATTGAAGAATGAGGATTGAGGATTGAGGATTGAGGATTGAGGATTGCAGATTGAGTATTGGGGATTGAAGATTAACGATTGAGGATTGAGGATTGAGGATTGAGAATCGAACATTGAGGACTGAGTGTTGAGGGTTGAGTGATGAGAATTGATGTTTGTGGATAGAGGTTTGAAGACTGCAGATTGAGTATTGAGTATTGAAAACTGTGAGTTGAGGATATTCTATTGAGGATTGAGGATTCACTACTGATTGTTGTGGACTGAGGTCCGAAGATTGAGGATTCAGGACTGAGGATTCAGAATTGAGGTTTGAGATCTGAGGATTGAGGATAGAAGACTGAGTATCGAGTATTGAAGATTGAGTATTGAGGGTTGAGGATTGAGGATTGAGGATGAGGGCTGAGGGTTGAGGATTGAGGATTGAAGATTGAGGATTGTGTATTGAGGATTGAAGAATGAGGATTGAGGATTGAGGATTGAGGATTGAGGATTGAGGATTGAAGATTGAGTATTGAGGATTGAAGATTGAGGGTTGAGTATTGAGGATTGAAGATTGAGGACTTGGGACTGAGGATTGAAGTTTGAACATTGAGGATTGAGGGATGAGGATTGAGGAGTGAGGATTGAGGATTGAAGATTGAGGATTCGGTATTGTGGATTGAAGAATGAGGATTGAGGATTGAGGATTGAGGATTGAGGATTGCAGATTGAGTATTAAGGATTGAAGATTGAGGATTGAGGATTCAGGATTGGGGATTGAGGATTGAGGATTGAGGATAGAGGGTTGTGGATTCAGGACGAGGAGTGAGGGTTGAGTATTAATGTTTGAGGTCTGAGGATCGAGGATTGAGGATCGAGAATTGAGGTTTGAGGATTGAGGATTGAAGATTCAGGATTTGGTACTCAGGATTGAAGAATGAGGATTGAGGTCTGAGGATCGAGGATTGAGGATCGAGGATTGAGGATTGAGGATTGAGGATTGAGGATTGAGGATTTGGTATTGAGGATTGAGGATTGAGGATTGAGGATTGAGGTTTGGGGATTGAGGATTGAAGATTGTGGATTGGGTATTGCGGATTGAACATTGAGGGTTGAGGATTGAGGATTGAGGATTGAGGATTGAGGATTGAAGATTGAATATTGATGATTGAAGATTGAGGATTGAGGATTGAGGGTTGTGGATTGAGGACAAAGACCGAGGGTTGTGTATTGATGTTTGAGATCTGAGGATTGAGGATTGAGGATTGAAAATCGTGGATTGAGGATTGAGGATTGAAGATTGAGGATTGGGTATTGAGGACTGAGGATTGAGGATTGAGGGTTGTGGATTGAGGACAAGGACTGAGGGTTGTGTATTGATGTTTGAGGTCTGAGGATTGAGGATTGAGGATTGAGAATTGTGGATTGAGGATTGAGGGTTGAAGATTGAGGATTGGGTATTGAGGATTGAAGAATGAGGATTGAGGATTGAGGATTGAGGATTGAGAATTGAGGATTGAATATTGAGTACTGAGGATTGAAGACTGACGATTGAGGAATGAGGATTGAGGATTGAGTATTGAGGATTGAGGATTGAGGATTGAGGATTGAGGGTTGAGGATTGAGGATTGAGGATTGAGGATTCAGGATTGAAGATTGAATATTGATGATTGAAGATTGAGGATTGAGGATTGAGGGTTGTGGATTGAGGACAAGGACTGAGGGTTGTGTATTGATGTTTGAGGTCTGAGGATTGAGGATTGAGGATTGAGAATTGTGGATTGAGGATTGAGGGTTGAAGATTGAGGATTGGGTATTGAGGATTGAAGAATGAGGATTGAGGATTGAGGATTGAGGATTGAGAATTGGGGATTGAAGATTGAGTAATGAGGATTGAAGATTGAGGGCTGAGGATTGAGGATTGAAGATTGAGGATTTGGGACTGAGGATTGAAGATTGAGGATCGAGGATTGAGGATTGAGGATTGAGGATTGGGGATCGAGGATTGAAGATTGAGTATTGAGGACTGAGGATTGAGGATTGAAGATTGAGGATTGAAGATTGAGTATTGGGCATTGAAGATTGAGGATTGAGGATTGAAGATTGAGGATTGACGATGAGGGCTGAGTGTTGAGGATTGAGGTTTGAGGACTGAGGACTGGGGATAGAGGATTGAGAATTGAGGATTGAGGATTGAGGATTGAAGATTGAAGATTGAGTATAGGGTATTGAGGATTGAGGAATGAGGATTGAAAATTGAGGATTGAAGATTGAGGATTGAGGATCGAGGATTGAGGATTGAAGATTGAGGATTGTGGATTGAGGACAAGGTCTGAGGGTTGTGTATTGATGTTTGAGGTCTGAGGATTGAGGATTGAGGATTGAGAATTGTGGATTGAGGATTGAGGATTGAAGATTGAGGATTGGGTACTGAGGACTGAGGATTGAGGATTGAAGATTGAGGATTGAGGATTGTGGATGAGGGATGAGGGTTGAGGATTGAGGTTTGAGGACTGAGGACTCAGGATTGAGGATTGAGAATTGAGGATTGAGGATTGAGGATTGAGGATTGAAGATTGAGGATCGAGGATTGAGGATTGAGGATTGAGGGTTGAGGATCGATGATTGAAGATTGAGTATTGAGGACTGAGGATTGAGGATTGAAGATTGAGGATTGAGGATTGTGGATAAGGGATGAGGGTTGAGGATTGAGGTTTGAGGACTGAGGACTGAGGATTGAGGATTGAGAATTGAGGATTGAGGATTGAGGATTAAAGATTGAGGATTGAGGATTGGGTATTGAGGATTGAAGAATGAGGACTGAGGACTGAGGATTGAGGATTGAGAATTGAGGATTGAGGATTGAGGATTGTAGATTGAGGATTGGGTATTGAGGATTGAAGAATGAGAATTGAGGATTGAGGATTGAGGATTGAAGATTGAGTATTGAGGATTGAAGACTGACGATTGAGGATTGATGATTGAGGATTGAGTATTGAGTACCGAGGATTGAAGATTGAGTATTGAGGATTGAAGGTTGAGGATTGAGGTTTGGGGACTGAGGATTGAGGATTGAGTATTGATGATTGAGCATTGAGTATTGAGGATTGAGGATTGAGGATTGAACATTGAGGATTGGGTATCGCGGATTGAACATTGAGGATTGAGGATTGAGGATTGAGGATTGAGGATTGACGATTGAGTATTGAGGATTGAAGATTGAGGATTGGGGATTGAGGATTGAGGTTTGAGGATTGCAGATTGAGAATTGGGGATTGAGGATTGACGATTGAGGATTGAGTATTGAGGATTGAGAATTGAGGATTGAGGCTTGAGGATTGAGGATTGAGGATTGAGGATTGAAGATTGAGTATTGAGGATTGAAGACTGACGATTGAGGATTGAGTATTGAGGATTGAGTATTGAGGATCGAGGATTGAAGATTGAGTTTTGAGGATTGAAGATTGAGGATTGAGGTCTGGGGACTGAGGATCGAGGATTGAAGATTGAGTATTGAGGACTGAGGATTGAGGATTGAAGATTGAGGATTGAAGATTGAGTATTGGGCATTGAAGATTGAGGATTGAGGATTGAAGATTGAGGATTGACGATGAGGGCTGAGGGTTGAGGATTGAGGTTTGAGGACTGAGGACTGGGGATAGAGGATTGAGAATTGAGGATTGAGGATCGAGGATTGAAGATTGAAGATTGAGTATTGGGTATTGAGGATTGAGGAATGAGGATTGAAAATTGAGGATTGAGGATTGAGGATTGAGGATTGAGGATTGAGGATTGAAGATTGAGAATTGTGGATTGAGGACAAGGTCTGAGGGTTGTGTATTGATGTTTGAGGTCTGAGGATTGAGGATTGAGGACTGAGAACTGTGGATTGAGGATTGAGGGTTGAAGATTGAGGATTGGGTTTTGAGGATCGAAGAATGAGGATTGAGGATTGAGGATTGAGAATTGAGGATTGAAGATTGAGTAATGAGGATTGAAGATTGAAGGCTGAGGATTGAGGATCGAAGATTGAGGATTTGGGACTGAGGATTGAAGATTGAGGATCGAGGATTGAGGATTGAGGATTGAGGATTGAGGATCGAGGATTGAAGATTGAGTATTGAGGACTGAGGATTGAGGATTGAAGATTGAGGATTGAAGATTGAGTATTGGGCATTGAAGATTGAGGATTGAGGATTGAAGATTGAGGATTGACGATGAGGGCTGAGGGTTGAGGATTGAGGTTTGAGGACTGAGGACTGGGGATAGAGGATTGAGAATTGAGGATTGAGGATTGAGGATTGAAGATTGAAGATTGAGTATTGGGTATTGAGGATTGAGGAATGAGGATTGAAGATTGAGGATTGAGGATTGTGGACTGAGGATTGAGGATTGAGGTTTGTGGATTGAGGACGAGGACTGAGGGTTGAGTATTGATGTTTGAGGTCTGAGGATTGAGGATTGCGGATTGAGAATTGAGGATTGAGGATTGAGGATTGAGGATTGAGGATTGTGTATTGAGGATTGAAGAATGAGGATTGAGGATTGAGGATTGAGAATTGAGGATTGAAGATTGAGTAATGAGGATTGAACATTGAGGGCTGAGGATTGAGGATTGAAGATTGAGGATTTGGGACTGAGGATTGAAGATAGAGGATCGAGGATTGAGGATTGAGGATTGAGGATTGAGGATCCAGGATTGAAGATTGAGTATTGAGGACTGAGGATTGAGGATTGAAGATTGAGGACTGAAGATTGAGTATTGAGCATTGAAGATTGAGGATTGAGGATTGAAGATTGAGGATTGACAATGAGGGCTGAGGGTTGAGGATTGAGGTTTGAGGACTGAGGACTGGGGATAGAGGATTGAGAATTGAGGATTGAGGATTGAGGATTGAAGATTGAAGATTGGGTATTGGGTATTGAGGATTGAAGAATGAGGATTGAAAATTGAGGATTGAGGATTGAGGATTGAGGATTGAGGATTGAGGATTGAAGATTGAGGATTGGGTATTGGGGATTGAAGAATGAGGATTGAGGATTGAGGATTGAGGATTGAAGATTGAAGATTGAGTATTGGGTATTGAGGAGTGAAGAATGAGTATAGAAAATTGAGGATTGAGGATTGAGTATTGAGGATTGAGGATTGAGGATCGAAGATTGAGTATTGAGGATTGAAGATTCACGAATGAGGATTGAGGATTGAGTATTGAGGATTGAGGATTGAGGATCGAAGATTGAGTATTGAGGATTGAAGATTGACGAATGAGGATTGAGGATTGAGGATTGAGGCTTGAACATTGAGGACTGAGTGTTGAGGGTTGAGTGATGAGAATTGATGTTTGTGGATAGAGGTTTGAAGATTGCTGATTGAGTATTGAGTATTGAAAACTGTGGATTGAGGATATTCTATTGAGGATTGAGGATTGACAACTGATTGTTGAGGACTGAGGGCCGAAGATTGATGATTCAGGACTGAGGACTCAGAATTGAGGTTTGAGGACTGAGGATTGAGGATTGAAGATTGAGTATCGAGTATTGAAGATTGAGGATTGAGGGTTGAGGATTGAGGATAGAGGATGAGGGCTGAGGATTCAGGATTGAGGTTTGAGGACTGAGGATTGAGGTTTGAGGATTGAGGATTGAGGATTGAGGATTGAAGATTGAGGATTGGGTATTGAGGATTGAACATTGAGGATTGAGGATTGAAGATTGAGTACTGGGTATTGAGGATTGAAGAATGAGGATTGAAAATTGAGGATTGAGGATACAGAATTGAGGTTTGAGGACTGAGGATTGAGGATTGAAGATTGAGTATTGAGGATTGAAGATTGAGGATTGAGGATTGAGGACTGAGAATTGAGGATTGAGGGTTGTGGATTGAGGACGAGGACTGAGGGTTGAGTATTGATGTTTGAGGTCTGAGGATTGAGGATTGCGGATTGAGAATTGAGGATTGAGGATTGAGGATTGAGGATTGAGGATTGATGATTGAGGATTGAGGATTGAGGATTGGGGATAGATAACTGATTGTTGAGGACTGAGCGCTGAAGATTGAGGATTCAGGATTCAAGATTGAGGTCTGAGGTCTGAGGATTGAGGATTGAGGATTGAGGATTGAGGATTGAGGATTGAGGATTGAAGATTGAGGATTGGGTATTGCGGATAGAACATTGAGGGTTGAGGATTGAGTATTGAGGATTGAGGATTGAGTATTGAGGATTGAAGATTGAGGATTGAGGATTGAGGACTGAGGATTGAGGATTGAGGGTTGTGGATTGAGCACGAGGACTGAGGGTTGAGTGTTGATGTTTGAGGTCTGAGGATTGAGGATTGCGGATTGAGAATTGAGGACTGAGGATTGAGGATTGAAGATTGAGGATTGGGTATTGAGGATTGAAGAATGAGGATTGAGGATTGAGGATTGAGGATTGAGGATTGAGGATTGAAGATTGAGTATTGAGGATTGAAGATTGAGGGTTGAGTATTGAGGATTGAAGATTGAGGATTTGGGACTGAGGATTGAAGTTTGAACATTGAGGATTGAGGGATGGGGATTGAGGATTGAGGATTGAGGATTGAAGATTGAGGATTCGGTATTGAGGATTGAAGAATGAGGATTGAGGATTGAGGATTGATGATTGAGGATTCCAGATTGAGTATTGAGGATTGAAGATTGAGGATTGAGGATTCAGGATTGAGGATTGATGATTGAGGATTGAGGATTGAAGATTGAGTATTGAGGATTGAAGATTGAGGATTGAGGATTGAGGATTGAGGATTGAGGATTGAGGATTGAGGATTGAACATTGAGGATTGGGTATCGCAGATTGAACATTGAGGATTGAGGATTGAGGATTGAGTATTGAGGATTGAGGACTGAAGGTTGTATATTGATGATTGAAGATTGAGGATTGAGGATTGAGTGTTGTGGATTGGGGACTGAGTGTTGAGGGTTGAGTGATGAGAATTGATGTTTGTGGATACAGATTTGAAGATTGCAGGTTGAGTATTGGGTATCGAAAACTGTGAATTGAGGATATTCTATTGAGGATTGGGGATTGATAACTGATTGTTGAGGACTGAGGGCTGAAGATTGAGGATTCAGGATTCAAGATTGAGGTCTGAGGTCTGAGGATTGAGGATTGAGGAATGAGGATTGAGGATTGAGGATTGAGGATTGAAGATTGAGGATTGGGTATTGCGGATTGATCATTGAGGGTTGAGGATTGAGGATTGAGGATTGAGGATTGAAGATTGAATATTGATGATTGAAGATTGAGGATTGGGGATTGAGGGCTGTGGATTGAGGACGAGTACTGAGGGTTGAGTATTGGTGTTTGAGGTCCGAGGATTGAGGATTGAGGATTGAGAATTGAGGACTGAGGATTGAGGATTGAAGATTGAGGATTGGGTATTGAGGATTGAAGAATAAGGATTGAGGATTGAGGATTGAGGATTGATGATTGAGGATTGAAGATTGAGTATTGAGGATTGAAGATTGAGGGTTGAGTATTGAGGAGTGAAGATTGAGGATTTGGGACTGAGGATTGAAGTTTGAACATTGAGGATTGAGGGATGAGGATTGAGGATTGAGGATTGAGGATTGAAGATTGAGGATTCGGTATTGAGGATTGAAGAATGAGGATTGAGGATTGAGGATTGAGGATTGAGGATTGCAGATTGAGTACTGAGGATTGAAGATTGAGGATTGAGGATTCAGGATTCAGGATTGAGGATTGAGGATTGAGGATGAGGAATGAGGGTTGAGGATTGAGGTTTGAGGACTGAGGACTGAGGACAGAGGATTGAGAATTGAGGATTGAGGATTGAGGATTGAGGATTGAGGATTGAAGATTAAGTATTGAGGATTGAAGACTGACAATTGAGGATTGAGGATTGAGGATTGAGGATTGAGGATTGAGGATTGAGGATTGAGAATTGAGGTTTGAGGGTTGAAGATTAAGTATTGAGGATTGAGGATAGAGGATTGAAGATTGAGGATTGAGGATTGAGGATGAGGAATGAGGGTTGAGGATTGAGGTTTGAGGACTGAGGACTGAGGACTGAGGATTGAGAATTGAGGATTGAGGATTGAGGATTGTGTATTGAGGATTGAAGAATGAGGATTGAGGATTGAGGATTGAGGATTGAGGATTGAAGATTGAGTATTGAGGATTGAAGATTGAGGATTGAGGATTGATGATTGAGGATTGAGGATTGAGGATTGACGATTGAGGATTGAGGATTGGGGATTGAGGATTGAGGATTGAGGATTGAGGATTGAAGATTGAAGAATGGGGATTGATTGTTGAAAACTGTGAATTGAGGATATTCTATTGAGGGTTGAGTATTGACAATTGATTGTTGAGGACTGAGGGCCGAAGATTGAGGATTCAGGATTGAGGATTTGGAATTGAGGTTTGAGGACTGAGTATTGAGTATTGAATATTGAGTATCGAGGATTGAAGGTTGAGGATTGAGGGTTGAGGATTGAGGATAGAGGATGAGGTCTGAGGGTTGAGGATTGAGGTTTGAGGACTGAGGATTGTGTATTGAGGATTGAAGAATGAGGATTGAGGATTGAGGATTGAGGATTGAGGATTGAGGATTGAAGATTGAGTATTGAGGATTGAAGATTGAGGGTTGAGTATTGAGGATTGAAGATTGAGGACTTGGGACTGAGGATTGAAGTTTGAACATTGAGGATTGAGGGATGAGGATTGAGGAGTGAGGATTGAGGATTGAAGATTGAGGATTCGGTATTGTGGATTGAAGAATGAGGATTGAGGATTGAGGATTGAGGATTGAGGATTGCAGATTGAGTATTAAGGATTGAAGATTGAGGATTGAGGATTCAGGATTGGGGATTGAGGATTGAGGATTGAGGATAGAGGGTTGTGGATTCAGGACGAGGAGTGAGGGTTGAGTATTAATGTTTGAGGTCTGAGGATCGAGGATTGAGGATCGAGAATTGAGGTTTGAGGATTGAGGATTGAAGATTCAGGATTTGGTACTCAGGATTGAAGAATGAGGATTGAGGTCTGAGGATCGAGGATTGAGGATCGAGGATTGAGGATTGAGGATTGAGGATTGAGGATTGAGGATTTGGTATTGAGGATTGAGGATTGAGGATTGAGGATTGAGGTTTGGGGATTGAGGATTGAAGATTGTGGATTGGGTATTGCGGATTGAACATTGAGGGTTGAGGATTGAGGATTGAGGATTGAGGATTGAGGATTGAAGATTGAATATTGATGATTGAAGATTGAGGATTGAGGATTGAGGGTTGTGGATTGAGGACAAAGACCGAGGGTTGTGTATTGATGTTTGAGATCTGAGGATTGAGGATTGAGGATTGAAAATCGTGGATTGAGGATTGAGGATTGAAGATTGAGGATTGGGTATTGAGGACTGAGGATTGAGGATTGAGGGTTGTGGATTGAGGACAAGGACTGAGGGTTGTGTATTGATGTTTGAGGTCTGAGGATTGAGGATTGAGGATTGAGAATTGTGGATTGAGGATTGAGGGTTGAAGATTGAGGATTGGGTATTGAGGATTGAAGAATGAGGATTGAGGATTGAGGATTGAGGATTGAGAATTGAGGATTGAATATTGAGTACTGAGGATTGAAGACTGACGATTGAGGAATGAGGATTGAGGATTGAGTATTGAGGATTGAGGATTGAGGATTGAGGATTGAGGGTTGAGGATTGAGGATTGAGGATTGAGGATTCAGGATTGAAGATTGAATATTGATGATTGAAGATTGAGGATTGAGGATTGAGGGTTGTGGATTGAGGACAAGGACTGATGGTTGTGTATTGATGTTTGAGGTCTGAGGATTGAGGATTGAGGATTGAGAATTGTGGATTGAGGATTGAGGGTTGAAGATTGAGGATTGGGTATTGAGGATTGAAGAATGAGGATTGAGGATTGAGGATTGAGGATTGAGAATTGGGGATTGAAGATTGAGTAATGAGGATTGAAGATTGAGGGCTGAGGATTGAGGATTGAAGATTGAGGATTTGGGACTGAGGATTGAAGATTGAGGATCGAGGATTGAGGATTGAGGATTGAGGATTGGGGATCGAGGATTGAAGATTGAGTATTGAGGACTGAGGATTGAGGATTGAAGATTGAGGATTGAAGATTGAGTATTGGGCATTGAAGATTGAGGATTGAGGATTGAAGATTGAGGATTGACGATGAGGGCTGAGTGTTGAGGATTGAGGTTTGAGGACTGAGGACTGGGGATAGAGGATTGAGAATTGAGGATTGAGGATTGAGGATTGAAGATTGAAGATTGAGTATAGGGTATTGAGGATTGAGGAATGAGGATTGAAAATTGAGGATTGAAGATTGAGGATTGAGGATCGAGGATTGAGGATTGAAGATTGAGGATTGTGGATTGAGGACAAGGTCTGAGGGTTGTGTATTGATGTTTGAGGTCTGAGGATTGAGGATTGAGGATTGAGAATTGTGGATTGAGGATTGAGGATTGAAGATTGAGGATTGGGTACTGAGGACTGAGGATTGAGGATTGAAGATTGAGGATTGAGGATTGTGGATGAGGGATGAGGGTTGAGGATTGAGGTTTGAGGACTGAGGACTCAGGATTGAGGATTGAGAATTGAGGATTGAGGATTGAGGATTGAGGATTGAAGATTGAGGATCGAGGATTGAGGATTGAGGATTGAGGGTTGAGGATCGATGATTGAAGATTGAGTATTGAGGACTGAGGATTGAGGATTGAAGATTGAGGATTGAGGATTGTGGATAAGGGATGAGGGTTGAGGATTGAGGTTTGAGGACTGAGGACTGAGGATTGAGGATTGAGAATTGAGGATTGAGGATTGAGGATTAAAGATTGAGGATTGAGGATTGGGTATTGAGGATTGAAGAATGAGGACTGAGGACTGAGGATTGAGGATTGAGAATTGAGGATTGAGGATTGAGGATTGTAGATTGAGGATTGGGTATTGAGGATTGAAGAATGAGAATTGAGGATTGAGGATTGAGGATTGAAGATTGAGTATTGAGGATTGAAGACTGACGATTGAGGATTGATGATTGAGGATTGAGTATTGAGTACCGAGGATTGAAGATTGAGTATTGAGGATTGAAGGTTGAGGATTGAGGTTTGGGGACTGAGGATTGAGGATTGAGTATTGATGATTGAGCATTGAGTATTGAGGATTGAGGATTGAGGATTGAACATTGAGGATTGGGTATCGCGGATTGAACATTGAGGATTGAGGATTGAGGATTGAGGATTGAGGATTGACGATTGAGTATTGAGGATTGAAGATTGAGGATTGGGGATTGAGGATTGAGGTTTGAGGATTGCAGATTGAGAATTGGGGATTGAGGATTGACGATTGAGGATTGAGTATTGAGGATTGAGAATTGAGGATTGAGGCTTGAGGATTGAGGATTGAGGATTGAGGATTGAAGATTGAGTATTGAGGATTGAAGACTGACGATTGAGGATTGAGTATTGAGGATTGAGTATTGAGGATCGAGGATTGAAGATTGAGTTTTGAGGATTGAAGATTGAGGATTGAGGTCTGGGGACTGAGGATTGAGGATTGAGGATTGAGGATTGCGGATTGAGGATTGAGGATTGAGGATTGAGGATTGAGGATTGAGGATTGAACATTGAGGATTGGGTATCGCGGATTGAACATTGAGGATTGAGAATTGAGGATTGAGTATTGAGGATTGACGACTGAAGATTGTATATTGATGATTGAAGATTGAGGATTGAGGATTGAGGGTTGTGGATTGAGGACGAGGAGTGAGGGTTGAGTATCAATGTTTGAGGTCTGAGGATCGAGGATTGAGGATCGAGAATTGAGGATTGAGGATTGAGGATTGAAGATTGAGGGTTTGGTATTGAGGATTGAAAAATGAGAATTGAGGACTGAGGATCGAGGATTGAGGATTGAGGATTGGGGATTGAGGATTGAACATTGAGGATTGAGGATTGAGGATTGAGTATTGAGGATTGAGGACTGAAGATTGTACATTCATGATTGAAGATTAAGGATTGAGGATTGTGGGTTGTGGATTGAGGACGAGGAGTGAGGGTTGAGTATTAATGTTTGAGGTCTGAGGATCGAGGATTGAAGATTGAGTATTGAGGACTGAGGATTGAGGATTGAAGATTGAGGATTGAAGATTGAGTATTGAGCATTGAAGATTGAGGATTGAGGATTGAAGATTGAGGATTGACAATGAGGGCTGAGGGTTGAGGATTGAGGTTTGAGGACTGAGGTCTGGGGATAGAGGATTGAGAATTGAGGATCGAGGATTGAAGATTGAGTATTGAGGACTGAGGATTGAGGATTGAAGATTGAGGATTGAAGATTGAGTATTGGGCATTGAAGATTGAGGATTGAGGATTGAAGATTGAGGATTGACGATGAGGGCTGAGGGTTGAGGATTGAGGTTTGAGGACTGAGGACTGGGGATAGAGGATTGAGAATTGAGGATTGAGGATCGAGGATTGAAGATTGAAGATTGAGTATTGGGTATTGAGGATTGAGGAATGAGGATTGAAAATTGAGGATTGAGGATTGAGGATTGAGGATTGAGGATTGAGGATTGAAGATTGAGAATTGTGGATTGAGGACAAGGTCTGAGGGTTGTGTATTGATGTTTGAGGTCTGAGGATTGAGGATTGAGGACTGAGAACTGTGGATTGAGGATTGAGGGTTGAAGATTGAGGATTGGGTTTTGAGGATCGAAGAATGAGGATTGAGGATTGAGGATTGAGAATTGAGGATTGAAGATTGAGTAATGAGGATTGAAGATTGAAGGCTGAGGATTGAGGATCGAAGATTGAGGATTTGGGACTGAGGATTGAAGATTGAGGATCGAGGATTGAGGATTGAGGATTGAGGATTGAGGATCGAGGATTGAAGATTGAGTATTGAGGACTGAGGATTGAGGATTGAAGATTGAGGATTGAAGATTGAGTATTGGGCATTGAAGATTGAGGATTGAGGATTGAAGATTGAGGATTGACGATGAGGGCTGAGGGTTGAGGATTGAGGTTTGAGGACTGAGGACTGGGGATAGAGGATTGAGAATTGAGGATTGAGGATTGAGGATTGAAGATTGAAGATTGAGTATTGGGTATTGAGGATTGAGGAATGAGGATTGAAGATTGAGGATTGAGGATTGTGGACTGAGGATTGAGGATTGAGGTTTGTGGATTGAGGACGAGGACTGAGGGTTGAGTATTGATGTTTGAGGTCTGAGGATTGAGGATTGCGGATTGAGAATTGAGGATTGAGGATTGAGGATTGAGGATTGAGGATTGTGTATTGAGGATTGAAGAATGAGGATTGAGGATTGAGGATTGAGAATTGAGGATTGAAGATTGAGTAATGAGGATTGAACATTGAGGGCTGAGGATTGAGGATTGAAGATTGAGGATTTGGGACTGAGGATTGAAGATAGAGGATCGAGGATTGAGGATTGAGGATTGAGGATTGAGGATCCAGGATTGAAGATTGAGTATTGAGGACTGAGGATTGAGGATTGAAGATTGAGGACTGAAGATTGAGTATTGAGCATTGAAGATTGAGGATTGAGGATTGAAGATTGAGGATTGACAATGAGGGCTGAGGGTTGAGGATTGAGGTTTGAGGACTGAGGACTGGGGATAGAGGATTGAGAATTGAGGATTGAGGATTGAGGATTGAAGATTGAAGATTGGGTATTGGGTATTGAGGATTGAAGAATGAGGATTGAAAATTGAGGATTGAGGATTGAGGATTGAGGATTGAGGATTGAGGATTGAAGATTGAGGATTGGGTATTGGGGATTGAAGAATGAGGATTGAGGATTGAGGATTGAGGATTGAAGATTGAAGATTGAGTATTGGGTATTGAGGAGTGAAGAATGAGTATAGAAAATTGAGGATTGAGGATTGAGTATTGAGGATTGAGGATTGAGGATCGAAGATTGAGTATTGAGGATTGAAGATTCACGAATGAGGATTGAGGATTGAGTATTGAGGATTGAGGATTGAGGATCGAAGATTGAGTATTGAGGATTGAAGATTGACGAATGAGGATTGAGGATTGAGGATTGAGGCTTGAACATTGAGGACTGAGTGTTGAGGGTTGAGTGATGAGAATTGATGTTTGTGGATAGAGGTTTGAAGATTGCTGATTGAGTATTGAGTATTGAAAACTGTGGATTGAGGATATTCTATTGAGGATTGAGGATTGACAACTGATTGTTGAGGACTGAGGGCCGAAGATTGAGGATTCAGGACTGAGGACTCAGAATTGAGGTTTGAGGACTGAGGATTGAGGATTGAAGATTGAGTATCGAGTATTGAAGATTGAGGATTGAGGGTTGAGGATTGAGTATAGAGGATGAGGGCTGAGGATTGAGGATTGAGGATTGAGGATTGAGGAATGAGGGTTGAAGATTGAGGATTGAGGATTGAGGATTGAAGATTGAGTTCTGAGGATTGAAGACTGACGATTGAGGATTGAGGATTGAGGATTGAGTATTGAGGATAGAGGATTGAAGATTGAGTTTTGATGATTGATGATTGAGGATTGAGGTTTGGGGACTGAGGATTGAGGATTGAGGATTGAAGAATGAGGATTGACGATTGAGGATTGAGGATTGAGGATTGAGGATTCAAGATTGAGTATTGAGGATTGAAGGTTGAGGGTTGAGTATTGAGGATTTATGGTTGAGCGTTGAGGATTGATGGTTGTGGATTGAGGGCGAGGACTGAGGGTTGAGTGTTGATGTTTGAGGTCTGAGGATTGAAGATTGACGGTTGAGGATTGAGGATTGAGGATTGAGGATTGAGGATTGATGATTGAGGATTGAGGATTGAGGGTTGAGGTTTGAAGATTGAGGATTAGGGACTGAGTATTGAGGGTTGAGCGATGAGAATTGATGTTTGTGGATAGAGATCTGAAGATTGCAGGTTGAGTATTGAGTATTGAAAACTGTGAATTGAGGATATTCTATTGAGGATTGAGGATTGACAACTGATCGTTGAGGACTCAGGGCTGAAGGTTGAGGATGCAGGATTGAGGATTCAGGATTGAGGTTTGAGGACTGAGGATTGAGGTTTGAGGATTGAGGATTGAGGATTGAGGATTGAAGATTGAGGATTGGGTATTGAGGATTGAACATTGAGGATTGAGGATTGAAGATTGAGTACTGGGTATTGAGGATTGAAGAATGAGGATTGAAAATTGAGGATTGAGGATACAGAATTGAGGTTTGAGGACTGAGGATTGAGGATTGAAGATTGAGTATTGAGGATTGAAGATTGAGGATTGAGGATTGAGGACTGAGGATTGAGGATTGAGGGTTGTGGATTGAGGACGAGGACTGAGGGTTGAGTATTGATGTTTGAGGTCTGAGGATTGAGGATTGCGGATTGAGAATTGAGGATTGAGGATTGAGGATTGAGGATTGAGGATTGTGTATTGAGGATTGAAGAATGAGGATTGAGGATTGAGGATTGAGGATTGAGGATTGAAGATTGAGTATTGAGGATTGAAGATTGAGGATTGAGGATTGATGATTGAGGATTGAGGATTGAGGATTGGGGATTGATAACTGATTGTTGAGGACTGAGCGCTGAAGATTGAGGATTCAGGATTCAAGATTGAGGTCTGAGGTCTGAGGATTGAGGATTGAGGATTGAGGATTGAGGATTGAGGATTGAGGATTGAAGACTGAGGATTGGGTATTGCGGATAGAACATTGAGGGTTGAGGATTGAGTATTGAGGATTGAGGATTGAGTATTGAGGATTGAAGATTGAGGATTGAGGATTGAGGACTGAGGATTGAGGATTGAGGGTTGTGGATTGAGCACGAGGACTGAGGGTTGAGTATTGATGTTTGAGGTCTGAGGATTGAGGATTGCGGATTGAGAATTGAGGACTGAGGATTGAGGATTGAAGATTGAGGATTGGGTATTGAGGATTGAAGAATGAGGATTGAGGATTGAGGATTGAGGATTGAGGATTGAGGATTGAAGATTGAGTATTGAGGATTGAAGATTGAGGGTTGAGTATTGAGGATTGAAGATTGAGGATTTGGGACTGAGGATTGAAGTTTGAACATTGAGGATTGAGGGATGGGGATTGAGGATTCAGGATTGAGGATTGAAGATTGAGGATTCGGTATTGAGGATTGAAGAATGAGGATTGAGGATTGAGGATTGAGGATTGAGGATTGCAGATTGAGTATTGAGGATTGAAGATTGAGGATTGAGGATTCAGGATTGAGGATTGATGATTGAGGATTGAGGATTGAAGATTGAGTATTGAGGATTGAAGATTGAGGATTGAGGATTGAGGATTGAGGATTGAGGATTGAGGATTGAGGATTGAACATTGAGGATTGGGTATCGCGGATTGAACATTGAGGATTGAGGATTGAGGATTGAGTATTGAGGATTGAGGACTGAAGGTTGTATATTGATGATTGAAGATTGAGGATTGAGGATTGAGTGTTGTGGATTGGGGACTGAGTGTTGAGGGTTGAGTGATGAGAATTGATGTTTGTGGATACAGATTTGAAGATTGCAGGTTGAGTATTGGGTATCGAAAACTGTGAATTGAGGATATTCTATTGAGGATTGGGGATTGATAACTGATTGTTGAGGACTGAGGGCTGAAGATTGAGGATTCAGGATTCAAGATTGAGGTCTGAGGTTTGAGGATTGAGGATTGAGGAATGAGGATTGAGGATTGAGGATTGAGGATTGAAGATTGAGGATTGGGTATTGCGGATTGATCATTGAGGGTTGAGGATTGAGGATTGAGGATTGAAGATTGAATATTGATGATTGAAGATTGAGGATTGGGGATTGAGGGCTGTGGATTGAGGACGAGTACTGAGGGTTGAGTATTGGTGTTTGAGGTCCGAGGATTGAGGATTGAGGATTGAGAATTGAGGACTGAGGATTGAGGATTGAAGATTGAGGATTGGGTATTGAGGATTGAAGAATGAGGATTGAGGATTGAGGATTGAGGATTGATGATTGAGGATTGAAGATTGAGTATTGAGGATTGAAGATTGAGGGTTGAGTATTGAGGAGTGAAGATTGAGGATTTGGGACTGAGGATTGAAGTTTGAACATTGAGGATTGAGGGATGAGGATTGAGGATTGAGGATTGAGGATTGAAGATTGAGGATTCGGTATTGAGGATTGAAGAATGAGGATTGAGGATTGAGGATTGAGGATTGAGGATTGCAGATTGAGTACTGAGGATTGAAGATTGAGGATTGAGGATTCAGGATTCAGGATTGAGGATTGAGGATTGAGGATGAGGGATGAGGGTTGAGGATTGAGGTTTGAGGACTGAGGACTGAGGACTGAGGATTGAGAATTGAGGATTGAGGATTGAGGATTGAGGATTGAGGATTGAAGATTAAGTATTGAGGATTGAAGACTGACAATTGAGGATTGAGGATTGAGGATTGAGGATTGAGGATTGAGGATTGAGGATTGAGAATTGAGGATTGAGGGTTGAAGATTAAGTATTGAGGATTGAGGATAGAGGATTGAAGATTGAGGATTGAGGATTGAGGATGAGGAATGAGGGTTGAGGATTGAGGTTTGAGGACTGAGGACTGAGGACTGAGGATTGAGAATTGAGGATTCAGGATTGAGGATTATATATCGAGGATTGAGGATTGGGTATTGAGGATTGAAGAATGAGGATTGAGGATTGAGGATTGAGGATTGAGGATTGAGGATTGAAGATTGAGTATTGAGGATTGAAGACCGACGATTGAGGATTGAGGATTGGGTATTGAGGATTGATGAATGAGGATTGAGGATTGAGGATTGAAGATTGAGAATTGTGGATTGAGGATTGAGGATTGAAGATTGAGGATTGGGTATTGAGGATTGAAGAATGAGGATTGAGGATTGAGGATTGAGGATTGAGGATTGAGGATTGAAGATTGAGTATTGAGGATTGAAGATTGACGATTGAGGATTGAGGATTGAGGATTGAGGATTGAACATTGAGGACTGAGTGTTGAGGGTTGAGTGATGAGAATTGACGTTTGTGGATAGAGGTTTGAAGACTGCAGATTGAGTATTGAGTATTGAAAACTGTGAATTGTGGATATTCTATTGATTATTGAGGATAGACGACTGATTGTTGAGGACTGAGGGCCGAGGATTAAGGATTCAGGGTTAAGGATTCAGAACTGAGGTTTGAGGACTGAGGATTGAGGATTGAAGATTGAGTATTGAGGATTGAAGGCTGAGGATTGAGGATTGAGGGTTGAGGATTGAAGATTGACTATTGAGGATTGAGGATTGAGGATTGAGGATTGAAGATTGAGGATTGGGTATTGAGGATTGAAGAATGAGGATTGAGGATTGAGGATTGAGGATTGAGGATTGAAGATTAAGTATTGAGGATTGAAGACTGACAATTGAGTATTGAGGATTGAGGATTGACGATTGAGGATTGAGGATTGGGGATTGAGGATTGAGAATTGAGGATTGAGGATTGAAGATTAAGTATTGAGGAATGAGGATTGAGGATTGAAGATTGAGGATTGAGGATTGGGTATTGAGGATTGAAGAATGAGGATTGAGGATTGAGGATTGAGTATTGAGGATTGAGGATTGAGGATTGAGGATTGATGATTGAAGATTGAGTATTGAGGGTTGAAGATTGAGGACTGAGGATTGAGGATTGAGGATTGAGGATTGAAGATTGAGGATTGCGGATTGAGGATTGAGGATTGAAGATTGAGTATTGAGGATTGAAGATTGAGGATTGAGGATTGAAGATTGAGGATTGACAATGAGGGCTGAGGGTTGAGGATTGAGGTTTGAGGACTGAGGACTGGGGATAGAGGATTGAGAATTGAGGATTGAGGATTGAGGATTGAAGATTGAAGATTGGGTATTGGGTATTGAGGATTGAAGAATGAGGATTGAAAATTGAGGATTGAGGATTGAGGATTGAGGATTGAGGATTGAGGATTGAAGATTGAGGATTGGGTATTGAGGATTGAAGAATGAGGATTGAGGATTGAGGATTGAGGATTGAAGATTGAAGATTGAGTATTGGGTATTGAGGAGTGAAGAATGAGTATAGAAAATTGAGGATTGAGGATTGAGTATTGAGGATTGAGGATTGAGGATCGAAGATTGAGTATTGAGGATTGAAGATTCACGAATGAGGATTGAGGATTGAGTTTTGAGGATTGAGGATTGAGGATCGAAGATTGAGTATTGAGGATTGAAGATTGACGAATGAGGATTGAGGATTGAGGATTGAGGCTTGAACATTGAGGACTGAGTGTTGAGGGTTGAGTGATGAGAATTGATGTTTGTGGATAGAGGTTTGAAGACTGCTGATTGAGTATTGAGTATTGAAAACTGTGGATTGAGGATATTCTATTGAGGATTGAGGATTGACGACTGATTGTTGAGGACTGAGGGCCGAAGATTGAGGATTCAGGACTGAGGACTCAGAATTGAGGTTTGAGGACTGAGGATTGAGGATTGAAGGTTGAGTATCGAGTATTGAAGATTGAGGATTGAGGGTTGAGGATTGAGGATAGAGGATGAGGGCTGAGGATTGAGGATTGAGGATTGAGGATTGAGGAATGAGGGTTGAAGATTGAGGATTGAGGATTGAGGATTGAAGATTGAGTTCTGAGGATTGAAGACTGACGATTGAGGATTGAGGATTGAGGATTGAGTATTGAGGATAGAGGATTCAAGATTGAGTTTTGATGATTGATGATTGAGGATTGAGGTTTGGGGACTGAGGATTGAGGATTGAGGATTGAAGAATGAGGATTGACGATTGAGGATTGAGGATTGAGGATTGAGGATTGAAGATTGAGTATTGAGGATTGAAGGTTGAGGGTTGAGTATTGAGGATTTATGGTTGAGCGTTGAGGATTGATGGTTGTGGATTGAGGGCGAGGACTGAGGGTTGAGTGTTGATGTTTGAGGTCTGAGGATTGAAGATTGACGGTTGAGGATTGAGGATTGAGGATTGAGGATTGAGGATTGATGATTGAGGATTGAGGATTGAGGGTTGAGGTTTGAAGATTGAGGATTAGGGACTGAGTATTGAGGGTTGAGCGATGAGAATTGATGTTTGTGGATAGAGATCTGAAGATTGCAGGTTGAGTATTGAGTATTGAAAACTGTGAATTGAGGATATTCTATTGAGGATTGAGGATTGACAACTGATCGTTGAGGACTCAGGGCTGAAGGTTGAGGATGCAGGATTGAGGATTCAGGATTGAGGTTTGAGGACTGAGGATTGAGGTTTGAGGATTGAGGATTGAGGATTGAGGATTGAAGATTGAGGATTGGGTATTGAGGATTGAACATTGAGGATTGAGGATTGAAGATTGAGTACTGGGTATTGAGGATTGAAGAATGAGGATTGAAAATTGAGGATTGAGGATACAGAATTGAGGTTTGAGGACTGAGGATTGAGGATTGAAGATTGAGTATTGAGGATTGAAGATTGAGGATTGAGGATTGAGGACTGAGGATTGAGGATTGAGGGTTGTGGATTGAGGACGAGGACTGAGGGTTGAGTATTGATGTTTGAGGTCTGAGGATTGAGGATTGCGGATTGAGAATTGAGGATTGAGGATTGAGGATTGAGGATTGAGGATTGTGTATTGAGGATTGAAGAATGAGGATTGAGGATTGAGGATTGAGGATTGAGGATTGAAGACTGAGTATTGAGGATTGAAGATTGAGGATTGAGGATTGATGATTGAGGATTGAGGATTGAGGATTGGGGATTGATAACTGATTGTTGAGGACTGAGCGCTGAAGATTGGGGATTCAGGATTCAAGATTGAGGTCTGAGGTCTGAGGATTGAGGATTGAGGATTGAGGATTGAGGATTGAGGATTGAGGATTGAAGATTGAGGATTGGGTATTGCGGATAGAACATTGAGGGTTGAGGATTGAGTATTGAGGATTGAGGATTGAGTATTGAGGATTGAAGATTGAGGATTGAGGATTGAGGACTGAGGATTGAGGATTGAGGGTTGTGGATTGAGCACGAGGACTGAGGGTTGAGTATTGATGTTTGAGGTCTGAGGATTGAGGATTGCGGATTGAGAATTGAGGACTGAGGATTGAGGATTGAAGATTGAGGATTGGGTATTGAGGATTGAAGAATGAGGATTGAGGATTGAGGATTGAGGATTGAGGATTGAGGATTGAAGATTGAGTATTGAGGATTGAAGATTGAGGGTTGAGTATTGAGGATTGAAGATTGAGGATTTGGGACTGAGGATTGAAGTTTGAACATTGAGGATTGAGGGATGGGGATTGAGGATTGAGGATTGAGGATTGAAGATTGAGGATTCGGTATTGAGGATTGAAGAATGAGGATTGAGGATTGAGGATTGAGGATTGAGGATTGCAGATCGAGTATTGAGGATTGAAGATTGAGGATTGAGGATTCAGGATTGAGGATTGATGATTGAGGATTGAGGATTGAAGATTGAGTATTGAGGATTGAAGATTGAGGATTGAGGATTGAGGATTGAGGATTGAGGATTGAGGATTGAGGATTGAGGATTGAACATTGAGGATTGGGTATCGCGGATTGAACATTGAGGATTGAGGATTGAGGATTGAGTATTGAGGATTGAGGACTGAAGGTTGTATATTGATGATTGAAGATTGAGGATTGAGGATTGAGTGTTGTGGATTGGGGACTGAGTGTTGAGGGTTGAGTGATGAGAAATGATGTTTGTGGATACAGATTTGAAGATTGCAGGTTGAGTATTGGGTATCGAAAACTGTGAATTGAGGATATTCTATTGAGGATTGGGGATTGATAACTGATTGTTGAGGACTGAGGGCTGAAGATTGAGGATTCAGGATTCAAGATTGAGGTCTGAGGTCTGAGGATTGAGGATTGAGGAATGAGGATTGAGGATTGAGGATTGAGGATTGAAGATTGAGGATTGGGTATTGCGGATTGATCATTGAGGGTTGAGGATTGAGGATTGAGGATTGAAGATTGAATATTGATGATTGAAGATTGAGGATTGGGGATTGAGGGCTGTGGATTGAGGACGAGTACTGAGGGTTGAGTATTGGTGTTTGAGGTCCGAGGATTGAGGATTGAGGATTGAGGATTGGGGATTGAGGATTGAGGATTGGAGATTGAGTATTGAGGATTGAAGACTGACGATTGAGGATTGAGGATTGAGGATTGAGGATTGAGGATTGAGGATTGACGATTAAGAATTGAGGATTGAGGGTTGAAGATTGAGTATTGAGGATTCAGTATTGAGGATTGAAGATTGAGGATCGAGGATGAGGGATGAGGGTTGAGGATTGAGGTTTGAGGACTGAGGACTGAGGATTGAGGATTTAGAATTGAGGATTGAGGATTGAGGATTAAAGATTGAGGATTGAGGATTGGGTATTGAGGATTGAAGAATGAGGATTGAGGATTGAGGATTGACGATTGAGGATTGAGTATTGAGGATCGATGATTGAAGACTGAGTATTGGGGACTGAAAATTGAGGATTGAGGTTTGGGGACTGAGGATTGAGGATTGAGGATTGAGGATTGAGGATTGAGGATTGAGGATTGAGGATTGAGGACTGAACATTGAGGATTGGGTATCGCGGATTGAACATGGAGGATTGAGGTTTGAGGATTGAGTATTGAGGATTGAGGACTGAAGATTGTATATTGATGATTGAAGATTGAGGATTGAGGATTGAGTGTTGTGTATTGAGGACGAGGACTGAGGGTTGAGTATTGATGTTTGAGGTCTGAGGATCGAGGATTGAGGATTGAGAATTGAGGATTGAGGATTGAGGATTGAAGGTTGAGGATTTGGTACTGAGGATTGAAGAATGAGGATTGAGGATTGAGGATTGAGGAATGAGGATTGAAGATTGAGCATTGAGGATTGAAGATTGAGGATTGAGGATTGAGGATTGAGGATTGAGAATTGAGGATTGAGGATTGAGGATTGAAGATTGAAGATTGAGTATTGGGTATTGAGGATTGAAGAATGAGGATTGAGGATTGATGATTGAGGACTGAGTGTTGAGGGTTGAGTGATGGGAATTGATGTTTGTGGATTAAAGGTTTGAAGACTGAAGAATGGGGATTGAGTATTGAAAACTGTGAATTGAGGATATTCTATTGAGGATTGAGGATTGACAATTGATTGTTGAGGACTGAGGGCTGAAGATTGAGGATTCAGGATTGAGGATTCGGGATTGAGGTTTGAGGACTGAGGATAGAGGGTTGTGTATTGAGGATTGAGGATTGACGCTTGAGGATTGAGGGTAGAGGATGGAGGATTGAAGAGAGAGGACTGAGTGTTGGGGATTGAGTGTTGAGAATAGATGTTTGAGGATTGAGGTTTGAATATTGAATATTGTGGGTTGAGTATTGAACCATGAGAATTCAGGATATGCTATTGAGTATTGAGAATTGAGGATTGATGGTTGAGTATTGAGGATTGATGGTTGAGGGTTGAGGATTGAGGGTTGTGGATTGAGGGCGAGGACTGAGGGTTGAGTGTTGATGTTTGAGGTCTGAGGATTGAAGATTGACGGTTGAGGATTGAGGATTGAGGATTGAGGATTGAGGATTGATGATTGAGTATTGAGGATTGAGGGTTGAGGTTTGAAGATTGAGGATTAGGGACTGAGTATTGAGGGTTGAGTGATGAGAATTGATGTTTGTGGATAGAGATCTGAAGATTGCAGATTGAGAATTGAGTATTGAAAACTGTGAATTGAGGATATTCTATTGAGGATTGAGGATTGACAACTGACCGTTGAGGACTCAGGGCTGAAGGTTGAGGATTCAGGATTGAGGATTCAGGATTGAGGTTTCAGGACTGAGGATTGAGGTTTGAGGATTGAGGATTGAGGATTGAGGATTGAAGATTGAGGATTGAGGATTGAGGATTGAGGATTGAGGATTGAGGTTTGAAGATTGAGTATTGAGGATTGAGTATTGAGGATTGAAGATTGAGGATTGAGGATTGAGGATGAGGGATGAGGGTTGAGGATTGAGGATTGAGGATTGAGGATTGAGGATTGAGGATTGAGGATTGAAGATTGAGTATTGAGGATTGAAGATTGAGGATTGAGGATTGAGGATTGAGGATTGAGGATTGAAGATTGAGGATTGGGGATTGAGGATTCAGGATTGGAGATTGAGTATTGAGGATTGAGGACTGACGATTGAGGATTGAGGATTGGGGATTGAGGATTGAGGATTGAGGATTGAGGATTGAAGATTGAAGAATGGGGATTGATTGTTGAAAACTGTGAATTGAGGATATTCTATTGAGGGTTGAGTATTGACAATTGATTGTTGAGGACTGAGGGCCGAAGATTGAGGATTCAGGATTGAGGATTGAAGATTGAGGATTGAGGATTGGGTATTGAGGATTGAAGAATGAGGATTGAGGATTGAGGATTGAGGATTGAGGATTGAGGATTGATGATTGAAGATTGAGTATTGAGGATTGAAGATTGAGGACTGAGGATTGAGGATTGAGGATTGAGGATTGAAGATTGAGGATTGCGGATTGAGGATTGAGGATTGAAGATTGAGTATTGAGGATTGAAGATTGAGGATTGAGGATTGAAGATTGAGGATTGACAATGAGGGCTGAGGGTTGAGGATTGAGGTTTGAGGACTGAGGACTGGGGATAGAGGATTGAGAATTGAGGATTGAGGATTGAGGATTGAAGATTGAAGATTGGGTATTGGGTATTGAGGATTGAAGAATGAGGATTGAAAATTGAGGATTGAGAATTGAGGATTGAGGATTGAGGATTGAGGATTGAAGATTGAGGATTGGGTATTGAGCATTGAAGAATGAGGATTGAGGATTGAGGATTGAGGATTGAAGATTGAAGATTGAGTATTGGGTATTGAGGAGTGAAGAATGAGTATAGAAAATTGAGGATTGAGGATTGAGTATTGAGGATTGAGGATTGAGGATCGAAGATTGAGTATTGAGGATTGAAGGTTCACGAATGAGGATTGCGGATTGAGGATTGAGGATTGAAGATTGAGTATTGAGGATTGAAGATTGAGGATTGAGGATTGAAGATTGAGGATTGACAATGAGGGCTGAGGGTTGAGGATTGAGGTTTGAGGACTGAGGACTGGGGATAGAGGATTGAGGATTGAGGATTGAGTATTGAGGATAGAGGATTGAAGATTGAGTTTTGATGATTGATGATTGAGGATTGAGGTTTGGGGACTGAGGATTGAGGATTGAGGATTGAAGAATGAGGATTGACGATTGAGGATTGAGGATTGAGGATTGAGGATTGAAGATTGAGTATTGAGGATTGAAGGTTGAGGGTTGAGTATTGAGGATTTATGGTTGAGCGTTGAGGATTGATGGTTGTGAATTGAGGGCGAGGACTGAGGGTTGAGTGTTGATGTTTGAGGTCTGAGGATTGAAGATTGACGGTTGAGGATTGAGGATTGAGGATTGAGGATTGAGGATTGATGATTGAGGATTGAGGATTGAGGGTTGAGGTTTGAAGATTGAGGATTAGGGACTGAGTATTGAGGGTTGAGCGATGAGAATTGATGTTTGTGGATAGAGATCTGAAGATTGCAGGTTGAGTATTGAGTATTGAAAACTGTGAATTGAGGATATTCTATTGAGGATTGAGGATTGACAACTGATCGTTGAGGACTCAGGGCTGAAGGTTGAGGATGCAGGATTGAGGATTCAGGATTGAGGTTTGAGGACTGAGGATTGAGGTTTGAGGATTGAGGATTGAGGATTGAGGATTGAAGATTGAGGATTGGGTATTGAGGATTGAACATTGAGGATTGAGGATTGAAGATTGAGTACTGGGTATTGAGGATTGAAGAATGAGGATTGAAAATTGAGGATTGAGGATACAGAATTGAGGTTTGAGGACTGAGGATTGAGGATTGAAGATTGAGTATTGAGGATTGAAGATTGAGGATTGAGGATTGAGGACTGAGGATTGAGGATTGGGGGTTGTGGATTGAGGACGAGGACTGAGGGTTGAGTATTGATGTTTGAGGTCTGAGGATTGAGGATTGCGGATTGAGAATTGAGGATTGAGGATTGAGGATTGAGGATTGAGGATTGTGTATTGAGGATTGAAGAATGAGGATTGAGGGTTGAGGATTGAGGATTGAGGATTGAAGATTGAGTATTGAGGATTGAAGATTGAGGATTGAGGATTGATGATTGAGGATTGAGGATTGAGGATTGGGGATTGATAACTGATTGTTGAGGACTGAGCGCTGAAGATTGAGGATTCAGGATTCAAGATTGAGGTCTGAGGTCTGAGGATTGAGGATTGAGGATTGAGGATTGAGGATTGAGGATTGAGGATTGAAGATTGAGGATTGGGTATTGCGGATAGAACATTGAGGGTTGAGGATTGAGTATTGAGGATTGAGGATTGAGTATTGAGGATTGAAGATTGAGGATTGAGGATTGAGGACTGAGGATTGAGGATTGAGGGTTGTCGATTGAGCACGAGGACTGAGGGTTGAGTATTGATGTTTGAGGTCTGCGGATTGAGGATTGCGGATTGAGAATTGAGGACTGAGGATTGAGGATTGAAGATTGAGGATTGGGTATTGAGGATTGAAGAATGAGGATTTAGGATTGAGGATTGAGGATTGAGGATTGAGGATTGAAGATTGAGTATTGAGGATTGAAGATTGAGGGTTGAGTATTGAGGATTGAAGATTGAGGATTTGGGACTGAGGATTGAAGTTTGAACATTGAGGATTGAGGGATGGGGATTGAGGATTGAGGATTGAGGATTGAAGATTGAGGATTCGGTATTGAGGATTGAAGAATGAGGATTGAGGATTGAGGATTGAGGATTGAGGATTGCAGATTGAGTATTGAGGATTGAAGATTGAGGATTGAGGATTCAGGATTGAGGATTGATGATTGAGGATTGAGGATTGAAGATTGAGTATTGAGGATTGAAGATTGAGGATTGAGGATTGAGGATTGAGGATTGAGGATTGAGGATTGAGGATTGAACATTGAGGATTGGGTATCGCGGATTGAGCATTGAGGATTGAGGATTGAGGATTGAGTATTGAGGATTGAGGACTGAAGGTTGTATATTGATGATTGAAGATTGAGGATTGAGGATTGAGTGTTGTGGATTGGGGACTGAGTGTTGAGGGTTGAGTGATGAGAATTGATGTTTGTGGATACAGATTTGAAGATTGCAGGTTGAGTATTGGGTATCGAAAACTGTGAATTGAGGATATTCTATTGAGGATTGGGGATTGATAACTGATTGTTGAGGACTGAGGGCTGAAGATTGAGGATTCAGGATTCAAGATTGAGGTCTGAGGTCTGAGGATTGAGGATTGAGGAATGAGGATTGAGGATTGAGGATTGAGGATTGAAGATTGAGGATTGGGTATTGCGGATTGATCATTGAGGGTTGAGGATTGAGGATTGAGGATTGAAGATTGAATATTGATGATTGAAGATTGAGGATTGGGGATTGAGGGCTGTGGATTGAGGACGAGTACTGAGGGTTGAGTATTGGTGTTTGAGGTCCGAGGATTGAGGATTGAGGATTGAGGATTGGGGATTGAGGATTGAGGATTGGAGATTGAGTATTGAGGATTGAAGACTGACGATTGAGGATTGAGGATTGAGGATTGAGGATTGAGGATTGAGGATTGACGATTAAGAATTGAGGATTGAGGGTTGAAGATTGAGTATTGAGGATTCAGTATTGAGGATTGAAGATTGAGGATCGAGGATGAGGGATGAGGGTTGAGGATTGAGGTTTGAGGACTGAGGACTGAGGATTGAGGATTTAGAATTGAGGATTGAGGATTGAGGATTAAAGATTGAGGATTGAGGATTGGGTATTGAGGATTGAAGAATGAGGATTGAGGATTGAGGATTGACGATTGAGGATTGAGTATTGAGGATCGATGATTGAAGACTGAGTATTGGGGATTGAAAATTGAGGATTGAGGTTTGGGGACTGAGGATTGAGGATTGAGGATTGAGGATTGAGGATTGAGGATTGAGGATTGAGGATTGAGGACTGAACATTGAGGATTGGGTATCGCGGATTGAACATGGAGGATTGAGGTTTGAGGATTGAGTATTGAGGATTGAGGACTGAAGATTGTATATTGATGATTGAAGATTGAGGATTGAGGATTGAGTGTTGTGTATTGAGGACGAGGACTGAGGGTTGAGTATTGATGTTTGAGGTCTGAGGATCGAGGATTGAGGATTGAGAATTGAGGATTGAGGATTGAGGATTGAAGGTTGAGGATTTGGTACTGAGGATTGAAGAATGAGGATTGAGGATTGAGGATTGAGGAATGAGGATTGAAGATTGAGCATTGAGGATTGAAGATTGAGGATTGAGGATTGAGGATTGAGGATTGAGAATTGAGGATTGAGGATTGAGGATTGAAGATTGAAGATTGAGTATTGGGTATTGAGGATTGAAGAATGAGGATTGAGGATTGATGATTGAGGACTGAGTGTGGAGGGTTGAGTGATGGGAATTGATGTTTGTGGATTAAAGGTTTGAAGACTGAAGAATGGGGATTGAGTATTGAAAACTGTGAATTGAGGATATTCTATTGAGGATTGAGGATTGACAATTGATTGTTGAGGACTGAGGGCTGAAGATTGAGGATTCAGGATTGAGGATTCGGGATTGAGGTTTGAGGACTGAGGATAGAGGGTTGTGTATTGAGGATTGAGGATTGACGCTTGAGGATTGAGGGTAGAGGATGGAGGATTGAAGAGAGAGGACTGAGTGTTGGGGATTGTGTGTTGAGAATAGATGTTTGAGGATTGAGGTTTGAATATTGAATATTGTGGGTTGAGTATTGAACCATGAGAATTCAGGATATGCTATTGAGTATTGAGAATTGAGGATTGATGGTTGAGTATTGAGGATTGATGGTTGAGGGTTGAGGATTGAGGGTTGTGGATTGAGGGCGAGGACTGAGGGTTGAGTGTTGATGTTTGAGGTCTGAGGATTGAAGATTGACGGTTGAGGATTGAGGATTGAGGATTGAGGATTGAGGATTGATGATTGAGTATTGAGGATTGAGGGTTGAGGTTTGAAGATTGAGGATTAGGGACTGAGTATTGAGGGTTGAGTGATGAGAATTGATGTTTGTGGATAGAGATCTGAAGATTGCAGATTGAGAATTGAGTATTGAAAACTGTGAATTGAGGATATTCTATTGAGGATTGAGGATTGACAACTGATTGTTGAGGACTGAGGGCCGAAGATTGAGGATTCAGGACTGAGGACTCAGAATTGAGGTTTGAGGACTGAGGATTGAGGATTGAAGGTTGAGTATCGAGTATTGAAGATTGAGGATTGAGGGTTGAGGATTGAGGATAGAGGATGAGGGCTGAGGATTGAGGATTGAGGATTGAGGATTGAGGAATGAGGGTTGAAGATTGAGGATTGAGGATTGAGGATTGAAGATTGAGTTCTGAGGATTGAAGACTGACGATTGAGGATTGAGGATTGAGGATTGAGTATTGAGGATAGAGGATTGAAGATTGAGTTTTGATGATTGATGATTGAGGATTGAGGTTTGGGGACTGAGGATTGAGGATTGAGGATTGAAGAATGAGGATTGACGATTGAGGATTGAGGATTGAGGATTGAGGATTGAAGATTGAGTATTGAGGATTGAAGGTTGAGGGTTGAGTATTGAGGATTTATGGTTGAGCGTTGAGGATTGATGGTTGTGGATTGAGGGCGAGGACTGAGGGTTGAGTGTTGATGTTTGAGGTCTGAGGATTGAAGATTGACGGTTGAGGATTGAGGATTGAGGATTGAGGATTGAGGATTGATGATTGAGGATTGAGGATTGAGGGTTGAGGTTTGAAGATTGAGGATTAGGGACTGAGTATTGAGGGTTGAGCGATGAGAATTGATGTTTGTGGATAGAGATCTGAAGATTGCAGGTTGAGTATTGAGTATTGAAAACTGTGAATTGAGGATATTCTATTGAGGATTGAGGATTGACAACTGATCGTTGAGGACTCAGGGCTGAAGGTTGAGGATGCAGGATTGAGGATTCAGGATTGAGGTTTGAGGACTGAGGATTGAGGTTTGAGGATTGAGGATTGAGGATTGAGGATTGAAGATTGAGGATTGGGTATTGAGGATTGAACATTGAGGATTGAGGATTGAAGATTGAGTACTGGGTATTGAGGATTGAAGAATGAGGATTGAAAATTGAGGATTGAGGATACAGAATTGAGGTTTGAGGACTGAGGATTGAGGATTGAAGATTGAGTATTGAGGATTGAAGATTGAGGATTGAGGATTGAGGACTGAGGATTGAGGATTGGGGGTTGTGGATTGAGGACGAGGACTGAGGGTTGAGTATTGATGTTTGAGGTCTGAGGATTGAGGATTGCGGATTGAGAATTGAGGATTGAGGATTGAGGATTGAGGATTGAGGATTGTGTATTGAGGATTGAAGAATGAGGATTGAGGGTTGAGGATTGAGGATTGAGGATTGAAGATTGAGTATTGAGGATTGAAGATTGAGGATTGAGGATTGATGATTGAGGATTGAGGATTGAGGATTGGGGATTGATAACTGATTGTTGAGGACTGAGCGCTGAAGATTGAGGATTCAGGATTCAAGATTGAGGTCTGAGGTCTGAGGATTGAGGATTGAGGATTGAGGATTGAGGATTGAGGATTGAGGATTGAAGATTGAGGATTGGGTATTGCGGATAGAACATTGAGGGTTGAGGATTGAGTATTGAGGATTGAGGATTGAGTATTGAGGATTGAAGATTGAGGATTGAGGATTGAGGACTGAGGATTGAGGATTGAGGGTTGTCGATTGAGCACGAGGACTGAGGGTTGAGTATTGATGTTTGAGGTCTGCGGATTGAGGATTGCGGATTGAGAATTGAGGACTGAGGATTGAGGATTGAAGATTGAGGATTGGGTATTGAGGATTGAAGAATGAGGATTTAGGATTGAGGATTGAGGATTGAGGATTGAGGATTGAAGATTGAGTATTGAGGATTGAAGATTGAGGGTTGAGTATTGAGGATTGAAGATTGAGGATTTGGGACTGAGGATTGAAGTTTGAACATTGAGGATTGAGGGATGGGGATTGAGGATTGAGGATTGAGGATTGAAGATTGAGGATTCGGTATTGAGGATTGAAGAATGAGGATTGAGGATTGAGGATTGAGGATTGAGGATTGCAGATTGAGTATTGAGGATTGAAGATTGAGGATTGAGGATTCAGGATTGAGGATTGATGATTGAGGATTGAGGATTGAAGATTGAGTATTGAGGATTGAAGATTGAGGATTGAGGATTGAGGATTGAGGATTGAGGATTGAGGATTGAGGATTGAACATTGAGGATTGGGTATCGCGGATTGAGCATTGAGGATTGAGGATTGAGGATTGAGTATTGAGGATTGAGGACTGAAGGTTGTATATTGATGATTGAAGATTGAGGATTGAGGATTGAGTGTTGTGGATTGGGGACTGAGTGTTGAGGGTTGAGTGATGAGAATTGATGTTTGTGGATACAGATTTGAAGATTGCAGGTTGAGTATTGGGTATCGAAAACTGTGAATTGAGGATATTCTATTGAGGATTGGGGATTGATAACTGATTGTTGAGGACTGAGGGCTGAAGATTGAGGATTCAGGATTCAAGATTGAGGTCTGAGGTCTGAGGATTGAGGATTGAGGAATGAGGATTGAGGATTGAGGATTGAGGATTGAAGATTGAGGATTGGGTATTGCGGATTGATCATTGAGGGTTGAGGATTGAGGATTGAGGATTGAAGATTGAATATTGATGATTGAAGATTGAGGATTGGGGATTGAGGGCTGTGGATTGAGGACGAGTACTGAGGGTTGAGTATTGGTGTTTGAGGTCCGAGGATTGAGGATTGAGGATTGAGGATTGGGGATTGAGGATTGAGGATTGGAGATTGAGTATTGAGGATTGAAGACTGACGATTGAGGATTGAGGATTGAGGATTGAGGATTGAGGATTGAGGATTGACGATTAAGAATTGAGGATTGAGGGTTGAAGATTGAGTATTGAGGATTCAGTATTGAGGATTGAAGATTGAGGATCGAGGATGAGGGATGAGGGTTGAGGATTGAGGTTTGAGGACTGAGGACTGAGGATTGAGGATTTAGAATTGAGGATTGAGGATTGAGGATTAAAGATTGAGGATTGAGGATTGGGTATTGAGGATTGAAGAATGAGGATTGAGGATTGAGGATTGACGATTGAGGATTGAGTATTGAGGATCGATGATTGAAGACTGAGTATTGGGGATTGAAAATTGAGGATTGAGGTTTGGGGACTGAGGATTGAGGATTGAGGATTGAGGATTGAGGATTGAGGATTGAGGATTGAGGATTGAGGACTGAACATTGAGGATTGGGTATCGCGGATTGAACATGGAGGATTGAGGTTTGAGGATTGAGTATTGAGGATTGAGGACTGAAGATTGTATATTGATGATTGAAGATTGAGGATTGAGGATTGAGTGTTGTGTATTGAGGACGAGGACTGAGGGTTGAGTATTGATGTTTGAGGTCTGAGGATCGAGGATTGAGGATTGAGAATTGAGGATTGAGGATTGAGGATTGAAGGTTGAGGATTTGGTACTGAGGATTGAAGAATGAGGATTGAGGATTGAGGATTGAGGAATGAGGATTGAAGATTGAGCATTGAGGATTGAAGATTGAGGATTGAGGATTGAGGATTGAGGATTGAGAATTGAGGATTGAGGATTGAGGATTGAAGATTGAAGATTGAGTATTGGGTATTGAGGATTGAAGAATGAGGATTGAGGATTGATGATTGAGGACTGAGTGTGGAGGGTTGAGTGATGGGAATTGATGTTTGTGGATTAAAGGTTTGAAGACTGAAGAATGGGGATTGAGTATTGAAAACTGTGAATTGAGGATATTCTATTGAGGATTGAGGATTGACAATTGATTGTTGAGGACTGAGGGCTGAAGATTGAGGATTCAGGATTGAGGATTCGGGATTGAGGTTTGAGGACTGAGGATAGAGGGTTGTGTATTGAGGATTGAGGATTGACGCTTGAGGATTGAGGGTAGAGGATGGAGGATTGAAGAGAGAGGACTGAGTGTTGGGGATTGAGTGTTGAGAATAGATGTTTGAGGATTGAGGTTTGAATATTGAATATTGTGGGTTGAGTATTGAACCATGAGAATTCAGGATATGCTATTGAGTATTGAGAATTGAGGATTGATGGTTGAGTATTGAGGATTGATGGTTGAGGGTTGAGGATTGAGGGTTGTGGATTGAGGGCGAGGACTGAGGGTTGAGTGTTGATGTTTGAGGTCTGAGGATTGAAGATTGACGGTTGAGGATTGAGGATTGAGGATTGAGGATTGAGGATTGATGATTGAGTATTGAGGATTGAGGGTTGAGGTTTGAAGATTGAGGATTAGGGACTGAGTATTGAGGGTTGAGTGATGAGAATTGATGTTTGTGGATAGAGATCTGAAGATTGCAGATTGAGAATTGAGTATTGAAAACTGTGAATTGAGGATATTCTATTGAGGATTGAGGATTGACAACTGACCGTTGAGGACTCAGGGCTGAAGGTTGAGGATTCAGGATTGAGGATTCAGGATTGAGGTTTCAGGACTGAGGATTGAGGTTTGAGGATTGAGGATTGAGGATTGAGGATTGAAGATTGAGGATTGAGGATTGAGGATTGAGGATTGAGGATTGAGGTTTGAAGATTGAGTATTGAGGATTGAGTATTGAGGATTGAAGATTGAGGATTGAGGATTGAGGATGAGGGATGAGGGTTGAGGATTGAGGATTGAGGATTGAGGATTGAGGATTGAGGATTGAGGATTGAAGATTGAGTATTGAGGATTGAAGATTGAGGATTGAGGATTGAGGATTGAGGATTGAGGATTGAAGATTGAGGATTGGGGATTGAGGATTCAGGATTGGAGATTGAGTATTGAGGATTGAGGACTGACGATTGAGGATTGAGGATTGGGGATTGAGGATTGAGGATTGAGGATTGAGGATTGAAGATTGAAGAATGGGGATTGATTGTTGAAAACTGTGAATTGAGGATATTCTATTGAGGGTTGAGTATTGACAATTGATTGTTGAGGACTGAGGGCCGAAGATTGAGGATTCAGGATTGAGGATTCGGAATTGAGGTTTGAGGACTGAGTATTGAGTATTGAATATTGAGTATCGAGGATTGAAGGTTGAGGATTGAGGGTTGAGGATTGAGGATAGAGGATAAGGTCTGAGGGTTGAGGATTGAGGTTTGAGGACTGAGGACTGAGGATTGAGGATTGAGAATTGAGGATTGAGGATTGAAGATTGAGGATTGAGGATTGAGGACTGAGGATTGAGGATTGAGGTTTGTGGATTGAGGACGAGGACTGAGGTTTGGGTATTGATGTTTGAGGTCTGAGGATTGAGGATTGAGGATTGAGAATTGAGGATTGAGGATTGAGGATTGAAGATTGAAAATTTGGTATTGAGGACTGAAGAATGAGGATTGAGGACTGAGGATTGAGGATTGAGGATTGAGGATTGGGGATTGAGGATTGAGGATTGAACATTGAGGACTGAGCGTTGAGGGTTGAGTTATGAGAATTGATGTTTGTGGATAGAGGTTTGAAGATTGCAGATTGAGTATTGTGTATTGAAAACTATGAATTGAGGATATTCTATTGAGGATTGATGATTGACAACTGACTGTTGAGGACTGAGGGCCGAAGATTGAGGATTCAGGTTTGAGGATTCCGAATTGAGGTTTGAGGACTGAGGATTGAGGATTGAAGATTGAGTATTGAGGATTGAAGATTGAGGATTGAGGGTTGAGGATTGAGGATTGAGGATGAGGGCTGAGGGTTGAGGATTGAGGTTTGAGGAATGAGGACTGAGGATTGAGGATTGAGAATTGAGGATTGAGGATTGAGGATTGAAGATTGAGGATTGGGTATTGAGGATTGAGGAATGAGGATTGAGGATTGAGGATTGAGGATTGAGGATTGAAGATTGAGTATTGAGGATTGAAGACTGACGATTGAGGATTGAGGACTGAGGATTGAGTATTGAGGATCGAGGATTGAAGATTGAGTTTTGATGATTGAAGATTGAGGATTGAGGTTTGGGGACTGAGGATTGAGGATTGAGGATTGAGGATTGAGGATTGAGGATTGAGGATTGAGGATTGAGGATTGAGGATTGAGGATTGAGGATGGAGGATTGAACATTGAGGATTGTCTATCGCGGATTGAATATTGAGGATTGTGGATTGAGAATTGCGTATTGAGGATTGAGGACTGAAGATTGTATATTGAGGATTGAGGATTGAGGATTGATGATTGAGGATTGAGGATTGAGGGCTGAGGATTGAAGATTGAGGATTGAGGATTGACGATTGAGGATTGAGTATTGAGGTTTGAGAATTGAGGGTTGAGGATTGAAGGTTGAGTATTGAGGATTGAAGATTGCGGATTTAGAATTGAGGATTGAAGACTGAGGATTGAGTGTTGAGGGTTGATTGATGATAATTGATGTTTGTGGATTGAGATTTGAAGATTGAAGAATGGGGATTGAGTATTGAAAACTGTGAATTGAAGATATTCTATTGAGGATTGAGGATTGACAATTGATTGTTGAGGACTGAGGGCAGAGGATTGAGGACTCAGGATTGAGGATTCGGTATTGAGGAATCAGAACTGAGGATTGTGGGTTGAGGATTGAGGATTGAGGATTGAGGATTTGGGATTGAGGATTGAGGACTGAGGATTGTGGGTTGAGGATTGAGGATTGAGGATTGAGGATTTGGGATTGACGGCTGAGGATTGAGGATTGAATATTGAGGATTGGATATCGAGGATTGAACATTCAGGATTGAGGATTGAGGATAGAGGATTGAGGATTGAGGATTGAAGATTGAATATTGATGATTGAAGATTGAGGATTGAGGATTGAGGGTTGTGGATTGCGGACGAGGAGTGAGGGTTGAGTATTGATGTTTGAGGTCTGAGGATTGAGGATTGAGGATTGAGAATTGAGGATTGAGGATTGAGGATTGAAGATGGAGGATTGGCTGTTGAGGATTGAAGAATGAGAATAGAGGTTTGAGGATCGAAGGTTGAGGGTTGAAGATTGAGTATTGAGGATTGAAGATTGAGGATTGAGGATTGAGGATTGAGGATTGAGGATTGAGGACTGAGGATTGAAGATTGAGTATTGAAGACTGAATATTGAGGATTGAGGATCGAGGATTGGGAATTGAGGATTGAGGATTGAAGGTTGAATATTGATGATTGAAGATTGACGATTGAGGATTGAGTGTTGTAGATTGAGGACGAGGACTGATGGTTGGGTATTACTGCTTGAGGTCTGAGGATTGAGGATTGCGAATTGAGGTTTGAGGATTGAGGATTGGGGATTCGGGATTGAGGATTGAGGATTGAAGACTGAGGATTGGGTATTGAGGATCGAACATTGAGGATTGAGGATTGAGGATTGAGGATTGAGGATTGAATGTTGCATATTGATGAATGAAGATTGAGGATTGAGGATTGAAGGTCGTGGATTGAGGACGAGGACTGAGGGTTGAGTATTGATACTTGAGGCCTGAGGATTGGGGATTGACGATTGCGAATTGAGGATTGAGGATTTAAGATTGTGGATTGGGTATTGAGGATTGAAGAATAAGGATTGAGGATTGAGGATTGAGGATTGAGGATTGAGGATTGAAGATTGTGTATTGAGGTTTGAAGATAGAGGGTTGACAATTGAGGATTGAGGATTGAGGATTGAAGCTTGAGTATTGAGGACTCAAGGTTGAGGATTGAGGATTGAGGATTGAGGCTTGAGGATTGAGGATTGAATATTGAATATTGATGATTGAAGATTGAGGGTTGAGGATTGAGGGTTGTGTATTCAGGACGAGGACTGAGGGTTGAATATTGATGATTGAGGTCTGAGGATTGAGGATTGAGAATTGAGAGTTGAGGATTGAGAATTGAAGATTGAGGATTGGGTATTGAGGATTGAAGAATGAGGATTGAGGATTGGGGATTGAGGATTGAGGATTGCAGATTGAGTATTGAGGATTGAAGAATGAGGATTGAGAATTGAGGATTGAGGATTGAGGATTGAAGATTAAGAGCTGAGGATTGAGGATTGAGGATTGAGAATTGAAGATTGAGGATTGGGGATTGATTATTGAAGGTTGAGTATTGAGGATTGAAGATTGAGGATTGAGGATTGAGGATTGAGGATTGAGGATGAGGGCTGAGGGTTGAGGGTTGAGGTTTGAGGACCGAGGACTGAGGATTGAGGATTGAGAATTGAGGATTGAGGATTGAGGATTGAAGATTGAGGATAGGGTATTGAGGATTGAAGAATGAGGATTGAGGATTGAGGATTGAGGATTGAGGATTGAAGTTTGAGGATTGAAGATTCAGGATTGAGTATTGAATATTGAGTATTGAGGATTGAAGATTGAGGATTGAGGATTGAGTGTTGACGATTGAGGACGAGGACTGACGGTTGAGGATTGAGGTTTGAGGGTTGAGGATTGAGGATTGAGGACTGAGGATTGAGGATTGAGGATTGAGCATTGAGGATTGAAGATTGAGGATTGAGGATTGTGGATTGAGAATTGAGAATTGAGTATGAGGACTGAGGTTTGAGGATTGAGGTTTGAGGAACGAGGATTGAGGTTCGAGGTCTGAGGACTGAGGAATGACGATTGAATATTGAAGATTGAGGATTGAGGATTGAAGGATCAGTATTGAGGATTGAAGATTGAGAATTGAGGATTGAGGATTGAACATTGAGGACTGAGCGTTCAGGGTTGAGTGATGAGAATTGATGTTTGTGGATAGAGATTTGAAGATCGCAGGCTGAGTATTGAGTATTGAAACCTGTGAATTGAGGATATTCTATTGAGGATGGAGGATTCACAACTGATTGTTGAGGTCTGAGGGCTGAAGATTGAGGGTTCAGGATTGTGGATTCAGGATTGAGGTTTGAGGACTGAGGATTGAGTATTGAGGATTGACGGTTGAGGATTGAGGATTGAGGACTGAAGGTTGAGGATTGCGTATTGAGGATAGAACATTGAGGATTGAGGATTGAGTATTCAGGATTGAGGATTGAAGATTGAATATTGATGATTGAAGATTGAGGATCGAGGATTGAGGGTTGTGGATTGAGGACGAGGACTGACGGTTGAGTATTGATGTTTGAGGTCTGAGGATTGAGGATTGAGGATTGAGAATTGAGGATTGAGGATTGAGGATTGAGGATTGAGGATTGGGGATTGAGGATTGCAGATTGTGTATTGAGGATTGAAGATTGAGGATTGACAATTGAGGATTGAGGTTTGAGGATTGAAGCTTGTGTATTGAGGACTCAAGGTTGAGGATTGAGGATTGAGGATTGAGGATTGAGGATTGAGGATTGAAGATTGAATATTGATGATTGAAGATTGAGTGTTGAGGATTGAGGGTTGTGTATTCAGGACGAGGACTGAGGGTTGAATATTGATGATTGAGGTCTGAGGATTGAGGATTGAGAATTGAGAGTTGAGGATTGAGAATTGAAGATTGAGGATTGGGTATTGAGGATTGAAGAATGAGGATTGAGGATTGTGGATTGAGGATTGAGGATTGCAGATTGAGTATTGAGGATTGAAGATTGAGAATTGAGGATTGAGGATTGAGGATTGAGGATTGAGGATTGAGAAGTGAAGATTGAGGATTGAGGATTGAGGATTGAGGATTGAGGATTGAGGATTGAAGCTTGAATATTGATGATTGAAGATTGAGGGTTGAGGATTGAGTGTTGTGGAATGAGGACGAGGACTGAGGGTTGAATATTGATGTTTGAGGTCTGAGGATTGAGAATTGACAACTGATTGTTGAGGACTGATGTCTGAAGATTGAGGATTCAGGATTGAGGATTCAGGTTTGAGGTTTGAGGACTGAGGATTGAGGATTGAGGATTGAGGATTGAGGATTCAGGATTGAGGATTGAAGACTGAGGTTTGGGTATTGAGGGTTGAAGAATGAGGATTGAGGATTGAGGATTAAGGATTGGGGACTGAGTTTTGAGGGCTGAGTGATGAGAATTGATGTTTGTGGATAGAGATTTGAAGATTGCAGGTTGTGTATTGAGTATTGAAAACTGTGAATTCATGATATTCTATTGAGGATTGAGGATTGACCACTGATTGTTGAGGTCTGAGGGCTGAAGATTGAGGGTTCAGGATTGTGGATTCAGGATTGAGGTTTGAGGACTCAGGATTGAGGATTGAGGATTGAGGATTGAGGATTGGGGATTGAGGATTGAAGGTTGAGGATTGCGTATTGAGGATAGAACATTGAGGATTGAGGATTGAGGATTGAGTATTGAGGATTGAGGATTGAGGATTGAAGATTGAGTATTGATGATTGAAGATTGAGGATCGAGGATTGAGGGTTTTGGATTGAGGACGAGGACTGAGGGTTGAGTATTGATGTGTGAGGTCTGAGGATTGAGGGTTGAGGATTGAGAATTGAGGATTGAGTATTGAGGATTGAAGATTGAGGATTGGGTGTTGAGGATTGAAGAATGAGGATTGAGGATTGAGGATTGAGGATTGAAGATTGAGTATAGACGATTGAAGATTGAGGATTGAGGATTGAGGATTGAGGATTGAGGATTGAGGATTGCGCATAGAAGATTGAGGATTGGGTATTGCGGATTGAAGATTGAGGATTGACAATTGAGGATTGAGGATTGAGGATTGAAGATTGAGTATTGAGGACCCAAGGTTGAGGATTGAGGATTGAGGATTGTGGGTTGAGGAGTGAAGATTGAGGTTTGAGGATTGAGGATTGAGGATTGGGGATTGAGGATTGAGGATTGAAGCTTGAGCATTGATGATTGAAGATTGAGGGTTGAGGATTGAGGGTTGTGGACTGAGGACGAGGCCTGAGGGTTGAATATTTATGTTTGAGGTCTGAGGATTAAGAATTGACAACTGATTGTTGAGGACTGTGGTCTGAAGATTGAGGATTCAGGATTGAGGATTCAGGTTTGAGGTTTGAGGACTGAGGATTGAGGATTGAGGATTGAGGATTGAGGATTCAGGATTGAGGATTGAGGATTCAGGATTGAGGATTGAAGACTGAGGATTGGGTATTGAGGATTGAAGAATGAGGATTGAGGATTGAGGATTGAGGATTGAGGCTTGAATATTGAGGATTGGGGACTGATTGTTGAGGTTTGAGTGATGAGAATTGATGTTTGTGGATAGAGATTTGAAGATTGCAGGTTGAGTATTGAGTATTGAAAACTGTGAATTCATGATATTCTATTGAGGATTGAGGATTGACCACTGATTGTTGAGGACTGATGGCTGAAGATTGAGGATTCAGGATTGAGGATTCAGGATTGAGGTTTGAGGACTGAGGATTGAGGATTGAGGATTGAGGATTCAGGATTGAGGATTGAGGATTGAAGACTGAGGATTGGGTATTGAGGATTGAACATTGAGGATTGAGGATTGAGGATTGAGGATTGAGGATTGAGTATTGAATGTTGCATATTGATGAATGAAGATTGAGGGTTGAGGATTGAAGGTCGTGGATTGAGGACGAGGACTGAGGGCTGAGTATTGATACTTGAGGCCTGAGGATTGAGGATTGAGGATTGCGAATTGAGGATTGAGGATTTAAGATTGTGGATTGGGTATTGAGGATTGAAGAATGAGGATTGAGGATTGTGGATTGAGGATTGCAGATTGAGTATTGAGGATTGAAGATTGAGTATTGAGGATTGAGGATTGAGTATTGAGGATTGAAGATTGGGGATTGAGGATTGAGGATTGAGGATTAAGGATTGAGTATGAGGGCTGAGGTTTGAGGATTGAGGTTTGAGGACTGAGGACTGAGGATTTAGGGTTGAGAATTGAGGATTGAGGATTGAGGATTGAGGATTGAGGATTGGGGATTGAGGATTGAAGATTGTGTATTGAGGATTGAAGATTGAGGATTGACAATTGAGGATTGAGGTTTGAGGATTGAAGCTTGAGTATTGAGGACTCAAGGTTGAGGATTGAGAATTGAGGATTGAGGATTGAGGATTGAGGATTGAAGATTGAATATTGATGATTGAAGATTGAGTGTTGAGGATTGAGGGTTGTGTATTCAGGACGAGGACTGAGGGTTGAATATTGATGATTGAGGTCTGAGGATTGAGGATTGAGAATTGAGAGTTGAGGATTGAGAATTGAAGATTGAGGATTGGGTATTGAGGATTGAAGAATGAGGATTGAGGATTGGGGATTGAGGATTGAGGTTTGAAGATTGAATATTGATGATTGAAGATTGAGGATCGAGGATTGAGGGTTGTGGATTGAGGACGAGGACTGACGGTTGAGTATTGATGTTTGAGGTCTGAGGATTGAGGATTGAGGATTGAGAATTGAGGATTGAGTATTGAGGATTGAAGATTGGGGATTGAGGATTGAGGATTGAGGATTAAGGATTGAGTATGAGGGCTGAGGTTTGAGGATTGAGGTTTGAGGACTGAGGACTGAGGATTTAGGGTTGAGAATTGAGGATTGAGGATTGAGGATTGAGGATTGAGGATTGGGGATTGAGGATTGAAGATTGTGTATTGAGGATTGAAGATTGAGGATTGACGATTGAGGATTGAGGTTTGAGGATTGAAGCTTGAGTATTGAGGACTCAAGGTTGAGGATTGAGGATTGAGGATTGAGGATTGAGGATTGAGGATTGAAGATTGAATATTGATGATTGAAGATTGAGTGTTGAGGATTGAGGGTTGTGTATTCAGGACGAGGACTGATGGGTTGAATATTGATGATTGAGGTCTGAGGATTGAGGATTGAGAATTGAGAGTTGAGGATTGAGAATTGAAGATTGAGGATTGGGTATTGAGGATTGAAGAATGAGGATTGAGGATTGGGGATTGAGGATTGAGGATTGCAGATTGAGTATTGAGGATTGAAGATTGAGAATTGAGGATTGATGATTGAGGATTGAGGATTGAGGGTTGAGGAGTGAAGATTGAGGATTGAGGATTGAGGATTGAGGATTGAGGATTGAGGATTGAGGATTGAGGATTCAGGATTGAGGATTGAAGACTGAGGTTTGGGTATTGAGGGTTGAAGAATGAGGATTGAGGATTGAGGATTGAGGATTGAGGATTGAGGATTGAGGATTGAGGATTGAGGATTGAGAATTGAGGCTTGAATATTGAGGATTGGGGACTGAGTTTTGAGGGTTGAGTGATGAGAATTGATGTTTGTGGATAGAGATTTGCAGATTGCAGGTTGAGTATTGAGTATTGAAAACTGTGAATTCATGATATTCTATTGAGGATTGAGGATTGACCAATGATTGTTGAGGTCTGAGGGCTGAAGATTGAGGGTTCAGGATTGTGGATTCAGGATTGAGGTTTGAGGACTGAGGATTGAGGATTGAGGATTGAGGATTGAGGATTGGGGATTGAGGATTGAAGGTTGAGGATTGCGTATTGAGGATAGAACATTGAGGATTGAGGATTGAGGATTGAGTATTGAGGATTGAGGATTGAGGATTGAAGATTGAATATTGATGATTGAAGATTGAGAATCGAGGATTGAGGGTTTTGGATTGAGGACGAGGACTGAGGGTTGAGTATTGATGTGTGAGGTCTGAGGATTGAGGGTTGAGGATTGAGAATTGAGGATTGAGTATTGAGGATTGAAGATTGAGGATTGGGTGTTGAGGATTGAAGAATGAGGATTGAGGATTGAGGATTGAGGATTGAAGATTGAGTATTGAGGATTGAAGATTGAGGATTGAGGATTGAGGATTGAGGATTGAGGATTGAGGATTGCGCATAGAAGATTGAGGATTGGGTATTGCGGATTGAAGATTGAGGATTGACAATTGAGGATTGAGGATTTAGGATTGAAGATTGAGTATTGAGGCCCCAAGGTTGAGGATTGAGGAATGAGGATTGAGGGTTGAGGAGTGAAGATTGAGGATTGAGGATTGAGGATTGAGGATTGAGGATTGAGGATTGAGGATTGAAGCTTGAACATTGATGATTGAAGATTCAGGGTTGAGGATTGAGGGTTGTGGACTGAGGACGAGGCCTGAGGGTTGAATATTGATGTTTGAGGTCTGAGGATTGAGAATTGACAACTGATTGTTGAGGACTGATGTCTGAAGATTGAGGATTCAGGATTGAGGATTCAGGTTTGAGGTTTGAGGACTGAGGATTGAGGATTGAGGATTGAGGATTGAGGATTCAGGATTGAGGATTGAAGACTGAGGTTTGGGTATTGAGGGTTGAAGAATGAGGATTGAGGATTGAGGATTGAGGATTGGGGACTGAGTTTTGAGGGCTGAGTGATGAGAATTGATGTTTGTGGATAGAGATTTGAAGATTGCAGGTTGTGTATTGAGTATTGAAAACTGTGAATTCATGATATTCTATTGAGGATTGAGGATTGACCACTGATTGTTGAGGTCTGAGGGCTGAAGATTGAGGGTTCAGGATTGTGGATTCAGGATTGAGGTTTGAGGACTCAGGATTGAGGATTGAGGATTGAGGATTGAGGATTGGGGATTGAGGATTGAAGGTTGAGGATTGCGTATTGAGGATAGAACATTGAGGATTGAGGATTGAGGATTGAGTATTGAGGATTGAGGATTGAGGATTGAAGATTGAGTATTGATGATTGAAGATTGAGGATCGAGGATTGAGGGTTTTGGATTGAGGACGAGGACTGAGGGTTGAGTATTGATGTGTGAGGTCTGAGGATTGAGGGTTGAGGATTGAGAATTGAGGATTGAGTATTGAGGATTGAAGATTGAGGATTGGGTGTTGAGGATTGAAGAATGAGGATTGAGGATTGAGGATTGAGGATTGAAGATTGAGTATAGACGATTGAAGATTGAGGATTGAGGATTGAGGATTGAGGATTGAGGATTGAGGATTGCGCATAGAAGATTGAGGATTGGGTATTGCGGATTGAAGATTGAGGATTGACAATTGAGGATTGAGGATTGAGGATTGAAGATTGAGTATTGAGGACCCAAGGTTGAGGATTGAGGATTGAGGATTGTGGGTTGAGGAGTGAAGATTGAGGTTTGAGGATTGAGGATTGAGGATTGGGGATTGAGGATTGAGGATTGAAGCTTGAGCATTGATGATTGAAGATTGAGGGTTGAGGATTGAGGGTTGTGGACTGAGGACGAGGCCTGAGGGTTGAATATTTATGTTTGAGGTCTGAGGATTAAGAATTGACAACTGATTGTTGAGGACTGTGGTCTGAAGATTGAGGATTCAGGATTGAGGATTCAGGTTTGAGGTTTGAGGACTGAGGATTGAGGATTGAGGATTGAGGATTGAGGATTCAGGATTGAGGATTGAGGATTCAGGATTGAGGATTGAAGACTGAGGATTGGGTATTGAGGATTGAAGAATGAGGATTGAGGATTGAGGATTGAGGATTGAGGCTTGAATATTGAGGATTGGGGACTGATTGTTGAGGTTTGAGTGATGAGAATTGATGTTTGTGGATAGAGATTTGAAGATTGCAGGTTGAGTATTGAGTATTGAAAACTGTGAATTCATGATATTCTATTGAGGATTGAGGATTGACCACTGATTGTTGAGGACTGATGGCTGAAGATTGAGGATTCAGGATTGAGGATTCAGGATTGAGGTTTGAGGACTGAGGATTGAGGATTGAGGATTGAGGATTCAGGATTGAGGATTGAGGATTGAAGACTGAGGATTGGGTATTGAGGATTGAACATTGAGGATTGAGGATTGAGGATTGAGGATTGAGGATTGAGTATTGAATGTTGCATATTGATGAATGAAGATTGAGGGTTGAGGATTGAAGGTCGTGGATTGAGGACGAGGACTGAGGGCTGAGTATTGATACTTGAGGCCTGAGGATTGAGGATTGAGGATTGCGAATTGAGGATTGAGGATTTAAGATTGTGGATTGGGTATTGAGGATTGAAGAATGAGGATTGAGGATTGTGGATTGAGGATTGCAGATTGAGTATTGAGGATTGAAGATTGAGTATTGAGGATTGAGGATTGAGTATTGAGGATTGAAGATTGGGGATTGAGGATTGAGGATTGAGGATTAAGGATTGAGTATGAGGGCTGAGGTTTGAGGATTGAGGTTTGAGGACTGAGGACTGAGGATTTAGGGTTGAGAATTGAGGATTGAGGATTGAGGATTGAGGATTGAGGATTGGGGATTGAGGATTGAAGATTGTGTATTGAGGATTGAAGATTGAGGATTGACAATTGAGGATTGAGGTTTGAGGATTGAAGCTTGAGTATTGAGGACTCAAGGTTGAGGATTGAGAATTGAGGATTGAGGATTGAGGATTGAGGATTGAAGATTGAATATTGATGATTGAAGATTGAGTGTTGAGGATTGAGGGTTGTGTATTCAGGACGAGGACTGAGGGTTGAATATTGATGATTGAGGTCTGAGGATTGAGGATTGAGAATTGAGAGTTGAGGATTGAGAATTGAAGATTGAGGATTGGGTATTGAGGATTGAAGAATGAGGATTGAGGATTGGGGATTGAGGATTGAGGTTTGAAGATTGAATATTGATGATTGAAGATTGAGGATCGAGGATTGAGGGTTGTGGATTGAGGACGAGGACTGACGGTTGAGTATTGATGTTTGAGGTCTGAGGATTGAGGATTGAGGATTGAGAATTGAGGATTGAGTATTGAGGATTGAAGATTGGGGATTGAGGATTGAGGATTGAGGATTAAGGATTGAGTATGAGGGCTGAGGTTTGAGGATTGAGGTTTGAGGACTGAGGACTGAGGATTTAGGGTTGAGAATTGAGGATTGAGGATTGAGGATTGAGGATTGAGGATTGGGGATTGAGGATTGAAGATTGTGTATTGAGGATTGAAGATTGAGGATTGACGATTGAGGATTGAGGTTTGAGGATTGAAGCTTGAGTATTGAGGACTCAAGGTTGAGGATTGAGGATTGAGGATTGAGGATTGAGGATTGAGGATTGAAGATTGAATATTGATGATTGAAGATTGAGTGTTGAGGATTGAGGGTTGTGTATTCAGGACGAGGACTGATGGGTTGAATATTGATGATTGAGGTCTGAGGATTGAGGATTGAGAATTGAGAGTTGAGGATTGAGAATTGAAGATTGAGGATTGGGTATTGAGGATTGAAGAATGAGGATTGAGGATTGGGGATTGAGGATTGAGGATTGCAGATTGAGTATTGAGGATTGAAGATTGAGAATTGAGGATTGATGATTGAGGATTGAGGATTGAGGGTTGAGGAGTGAAGATTGAGGATTGAGGATTGAGGATTGAGGATTGAGGATTGAGGATTGAGGATTGAGGATTCAGGATTGAGGATTGAAGACTGAGGTTTGGGTATTGAGGGTTGAAGAATGAGGATTGAGGATTGAGGATTGAGGATTGAGGATTGAGGATTGAGGATTGAGGATTGAGGATTGAGAATTGAGGCTTGAATATTGAGGATTGGGGACTGAGTTTTGAGGGTTGAGTGATGAGAATTGATGTTTGTGGATAGAGATTTGCAGATTGCAGGTTGAGTATTGAGTATTGAAAACTGTGAATTCATGATATTCTATTGAGGATTGAGGATTGACCAATGATTGTTGAGGTCTGAGGGCTGAAGATTGAGGGTTCAGGATTGTGGATTCAGGATTGAGGTTTGAGGACTGAGGATTGAGGATTGAGGATTGAGGATTGAGGATTGGGGATTGAGGATTGAAGGTTGAGGATTGCGTATTGAGGATAGAACATTGAGGATTGAGGATTGAGGATTGAGTATTGAGGATTGAGGATTGAGGATTGAAGATTGAATATTGATGATTGAAGATTGAGAATCGAGGATTGAGGGTTTTGGATTGAGGACGAGGACTGAGGGTTGAGTATTGATGTGTGAGGTCTGAGGATTGAGGGTTGAGGATTGAGAATTGAGGATTGAGTATTGAGGATTGAAGATTGAGGATTGGGTGTTGAGGATTGAAGAATGAGGATTGAGGATTGAGGATTGAGGATTGAAGATTGAGTATTGAGGATTGAAGATTGAGGATTGAGGATTGAGGATTGAGGATTGAGGATTGAGGATTGCGCATAGAAGATTGAGGATTGGGTATTGCGGATTGAAGATTGAGGATTGACAATTGAGGATTGAGGATTTAGGATTGAAGATTGAGTATTGAGGCCCCAAGGTTGAGGATTGAGGAATGAGGATTGAGGGTTGAGGAGTGAAGATTGAGGATTGAGGATTGAGGATTGAGGATTGAGGATTGAGGATTGAGGATTGAAGCTTGAACATTGATGATTGAAGATTCAGGGTTGAGGATTGAGGGTTGTGGACTGAGGACGAGGCCTGAGGGTTGAATATTTATGTTTGAGGTCTGAGGATTGAGAATTGACAACTGATTGTTGAGGACTGAGGTCTGAAGATTGAGGATTCAGGATTGAGTATTCAGGTTTGAGGTTTGAGGACTGAGGATTGAGGATTGAGGATTGAGGATTGAGGATTCAGGATTGAGGATTGAAGACTGAGGATTGGGTATTGAGGATTGAAGAATGAGGATTGAGGATTGAGGATTGAGGATTGAGGCTTGAATATTGAGGATTGGGGACTGATTGTTGAGGGTTGAGTGATGAGAATTGATGTTTGTGGATAGAGATTTGAAGATTGCAGGTTGAGTATTGAGTATTGAAAACTGTGAATTCATGATATTCTATTGAGGATTGAGGGTTGACCACTGATTGTTGAGGACTGATGGCTGAAGATTGAGGATTCAGGATTGAGGATTCAGGATTGAGGTTTGAGGACTGAGGATTGAGGATTGAGGATTGAGGATTCAGGATTGAGGATTGAGGATTGAAGACGCAGGATTGGGTATTGAGGATTGAACATTGAGGATTGAGGATTGAGGATTGAGGATTGAGGATTCGGCATTGAGGATTGAGGATTGAAGACTGAGGATTGGGTATTGAGGATTGAACATTGAGGATTGAGGATTGAGGATTGGGGATTGAGGATTGAAGATTGTGTATTGAGGATTGAAGATTGAGGATTGACAATTGAGGATTGAGGTTTGAGGATTGAAGCTTGAGTATTGAGGACTCAAGGTTGAGGATTGAGAATTGAGGATTGAGGATTGAGGATTGAGGATTGAAGATTGAATATTGATGATTGAAGATTGAGTGTTGAGGATTGAGGGTTGTGTATTCAGGACGAGGACTGAGGGTTGAATATTGATGATTGAGGTCTGAGGATTGAGGATTGAGAATTGAGAGTTGAGGATTGAGAATTGAAGATTGAGGATTGGGTATTGAGGATTGAAGAATGAGGATTGAGGATTGGGGATTGAGGATTGAGGTTTGAAGATTGAATATTGATGATTGAAGATTGAGGATCGAGGATTGAGGGTTGTGGATTGAGGACGAGGACTGACGGTTGAGTATTGATGTTTGAGGTCTGAGGATTGAGGATTGAGGATTGAGAATTGAGGATTGAGTATTGAGGATTGAAGATTGGGGATTGAGGATTGAGGATTGAGGATTAAGGATTGAGTATGAGGGCTGAGGTTTGAGGATTGAGGTTTGAGGACTGAGGACTGAGGATTTAGGGTTGAGAATTGAGGATTGAGGATTGAGGATTGAGGATTGAGGATTGGGGATTGAGGATTGAAGATTGTGTATTGAGGATTGAAGATTGAGGATTGACGATTGAGGATTGAGGTTTGAGGATTGAAGCTTGAGTATTGAGGACTCAAGGTTGAGGATTGAGGATTGAGGATTGAGGATTGAGGATTGAGGATTGAAGATTGAATATTGATGATTGAAGATTGAGTGTTGAGGATTGAGGGTTGTGTATTCAGGACGAGGACTGATGGGTTGAATATTGATGATTGAGGTCTGAGGATTGAGGATTGAGAATTGAGAGTTGAGGATTGAGAATTGAAGATTGAGGATTGGGTATTGAGGATTGAAGAATGAGGATTGAGGATTGGGGATTGAGGATTGAGGATTGCAGATTGAGTATTGAGGATTGAAGATTGAGAATTGAGGATTGATGATTGAGGATTGAGGATTGAGGGTTGAGGAGTGAAGATTGAGGATTGAGGATTGAGGATTGAGGATTGAGGATTGAGGATTGAGGATTGAGGATTCAGGATTGAGGATTGAAGACTGAGGTTTGGGTATTGAGGGTTGAAGAATGAGGATTGAGGATTGAGGATTGAGGATTGAGGATTGAGGATTGAGGATTGAGGATTGAGGATTGAGAATTGAGGCTTGAATATTGAGGATTGGGGACTGAGTTTTGAGGGTTGAGTGATGAGAATTGATGTTTGTGGAAAGAGATTTGCAGATTGCAGGTTGAGTATTGAGTATTGAAAACTGTGAATTCATGATATTCTATTGAGGATTGAGGATTGACCAATGATTGTTGAGGTCTGAGGGCTGAAGATTGAGGGTTCAGGATTGTGGATTCAGGATTGAGGTTTGAGGACTGAGGATTGAGGATTGAGGATTGAGGATTGAGGATTGGGGATTGAGGATTGAAGGTTGAGGATTGCGTATTGAGGATAGAACATTGAGGATTGAGGATTGAGGATTGAGTATTGAGGATTGAGGATTGAGGATTGAAGATTGAATATTGATGATTGAAGATTGAGAATCGAGGATTGAGGGTTTTGGATTGAGGACGAGGACTGAGGGTTGAGTATTGATGTGTGAGGTCTGAGGATTGAGGGTTGAGGATTGAGAATTGAGGATTGAGTATTGAGGATTGAAGATTGAGGATTGGGTGTTGAGGATTGAAGAATGAGGATTGAGGATTGAGGATTGAGGATTGAAGATTGAGTATTGAGGATTGAAGATTGAGGATTGAGGATTGAGGATTGAGGATTGAGGATTGAGGATTGCGCATAGAAGATTGAGGATTGGGTATTGCGGATTGAAGATTGAGGATTGACAATTGAGGATTGAGGATTTAGGATTGAAGATTGAGTATTGAGGCCCCAAGGTTGAGGATTGAGGAATGAGGATTGAGGGTTGAGGAGTGAAGATTGAGGATTGAGGATTGAGGATTGAGGATTGAGGATTGAGGATTGAGGATTGAAGCTTGAACATTGATGATTGAAGATTCAGGGTTGAGGATTGAGGGTTGTGGACTGAGGACGAGGCCTGAGGGTTGAATATTTATGTTTGAGGTCTGAGGATTGAGAATTGACAACTGATTGTTGAGGACTGAGGTCTGAAGATTGAGGATTCAGGATTGAGTATTCAGGTTTGAGGTTTGAGGACTGAGGATTGAGGATTGAGGATTGAGGATTGAGGATTCAGGATTGAGGATTGAAGACTGAGGATTGGGTATTGAGGATTGAAGAATGAGGATTGAGGATTGAGGATTGAGGATTGAGGCTTGAATATTGAGGATTGGGGACTGATTGTTGAGGGTTGAGTGATGAGAATTGATGTTTGTGGATAGAGATTTGAAGATTGCAGGTTGAGTATTGAGTATTGAAAACTGTGAATTCATGATATTCTATTGAGGATTGAGGGTTGACCACTGATTGTTGAGGACTGATGGCTGAAGATTGAGGATTCAGGATTGAGGATTCAGGATTGAGGTTTGAGGACTGAGGATTGAGGATTGAGGATTGAGGATTCAGGATTGAGGATTGAGGATTGAAGACGCAGGATTGGGTATTGAGGATTGAACATTGAGGATTGAGGATTGAGGATTGAGGATTGAGGATTCGGCATTGAGGATTGAGGATTGAAGACTGAGGATTGGGTATTGAGGATTGAACATTGAGGATTGAGGATTGAGGATTGAGGATTGAGGATTGAATGTTGCATATTGATGAATGAAGATTGAGGATTGAGGATTTAAGGTCGTGGATTGAGGACGAGGACTGAGGGTTGAGTATTGATACTTGAGGCCTGAGGATTGAGGATTGACGATTGCGAATTGAGGATTGAGGATTTAAGATTGTGGATTGGGTATTGAGGATTGAAGAATGAGGATTGAGGATTGAGGATTGACGATTGAGGATGGAGGATTGAAGATTGTGTATTGAGGATTGAAGATTGAGGATTGACAATTGAGGATTGACAATTGAGGATTGAGGATTGAGGATTGAAGCTTGAGTATTGAGGACTCAAGGTTGAGGATTGAGGATTGAGGATTGAGGATTGAGGATTGAGGATTGAAGATTGAATATTGATGATTGAAGATTGAGGTTTGAGGATTGAGGGTTGTGTATTCAGGACGAGGACTGAGGGTTGAATGTTGATGATTGAGGTCTGAGGATTGAGGATTGAGAATTGAGAGTTGAGGATTGAGAATTGAAGATTGAGGATCGGGTATTGAGGATTGAAGAATGAGGATTGAGGATTGGGGATTGAGGATTGAGGATTGCAGATTGAGTATTGAGGATTGAAGATTGAGAATTGAGGATTGAGGATTGAGGATTGAGGATTGAGGATTGAGGATTGAGGATTGAGGATTGAAAGTTCAGTATTGAGGATTGAAGATTGAGAATTGAGGACTGAGGGCTGAAGATTGAGGATGCAGGGTTGAGGATTCAGAATTGAGGTTTGAGGACTGAGGATTGAGGTTTGGAGAATGAGGATTGAGGATTGAGGATTGTGAATTGAGGATTGAAGACTGAGTATTGAGGATTGAAGATTGATGATTGAGGACTGAGGATTGAGGATTGAGGATTGAGGATTGAGGATTGAGGATTGAAGATTTAGTATTGAGTATTGAAGATTAAGGGCTGAGGATTGAGGATTGAGGATTGAGAATTGAAGATTGAGGATAGGGGATTGATTATTGAAGGTTGAGTATTGAGGATTGAAGATTGAGGATTGAGGTTTGAGGATTGAGGATTGAGGATTGAGGATGAGGGCTGAGGGTTGAGGATTGAGGTTTGAGGACTGAGTACTGAGGATTGAGGATTGAGAATTGAGGATTGAGGATTGAGGATTGAACATTGAGGATAGGGTATTGAGGATTGAAGAATGAGGATTGAGGATTGAGGATTGAGGATTGAGGATTGAAGTTTGAGGATTGAAGATTCAGGATTGAGTATTGAATATTGAGTATTGAGGATTGAAGATTGAGGATTGAGGATTGAGTGTTGACGATTGAGGACGAGGACTGACGGTTGAGGATTGAGGTTTGAGGGTTGAGGATTTAGGATTGAGGACTGAGGATTGAGGATTGAGGATTGAGCATTGAGGATTGAAGATTGTGGACTGGGGATTGAGGATTGAAGATTGAGGATTAAGGATTGAGGATTGGGGATTGAGGATCTAGGATTGGAGATTGATTATTGAGGATTGAAGATTGAGGATTGAGGATTGTGGATTGAGGATTGAGAATTGAGTATGAGGACTGAGGTTTGAGGATTGAGGTTTGAGGAACGAGGATTGAGGTTCGAGGTCTGAGGACTGAGGAATGACGATTGAGTATTGAAGAATGAGGATTGAGGATTGAAGGATCAGTATTGAGGATTGAAGATTGAGAATTGAGGATTGAGGATTGAACATTGAGGACTGAGCGTTCAGGGTTGAGTGATGATAATTGATGTTTGTGGATAGAGATTTGAAGTTTGCAGGCTGAGTATTGAGTACTGAAACCTGTGAATTGAGGATATTCTATTGAGGATTGAGGATTCACAACTGATTGTTGAGGTCTGAGGGCTGAAGATTGAGGGTTCAGGACTGTGGATTCAGGATTGAGGTTTGAGGACTGAGGATTGAGTATTGAGGATTGACGGTTGAGGATTGAGGATTGAGGACTGAAGGTTGAGGATTGCGTATTGAGGATAGAACATTGAGGATTGAGGATTGAGTGTTGAGGATTGAGGATTGAGGATTGACGATTGAATATTGATGGTTGAAGATTGAGGATCGAGGATTGAGGGTTGTGGATTGAGGACGAGGACTGACGGTTGAGTATTGATGTTTGAGGTCTGAGGATTGAGGATTGAGGATGAGGGCTGAGGTTTGACGATTGAGGTTTGAGGACTGAGGACTGAGGATTTAGGGTTGAGAATTGAGGATTGAGGATTGAGGATTGAGGATTGAGGATTGGGGATTGAGGATTGAAGATTGTGTATTGAGGATTGAAGATTGAGGATTGACAATTGAGGATTGAGGTTTGAGGATTGAAGCTTGAGTATTCAGGACTCAAGGTTGAGGATTGAGGATTGAGGATTGAGGATTGAGGATTGAGGATTGAAGATTGAATATTGATGATTGAAGATTGAGTGTTGAGGATTGAGGGTTGTGTATTCAGGACGAGGACTGAGGGTTGAATATTGATGATTGAGGTCTGAGGATTGAGGATTGAGAATTGAGAGTTGAGGATTGAGAATTGAAGATTGAGGATTGGGTATTGAGGATTGAAGAATGAGGATTGAGGATTGGGGATTGAGGATTGAGGATTGCAGATTGAGTATTGAGGATTGAAGATTGAGAATTGAGGATTGAGGATTGAGGATTGAGGATTGAGGGTTGAGGAGTGAAGATTGAGGATTGAGGAATGAGGATTGAGGATTGAGGATTGAGGATTGAAGCTTGAATATTGATGATTGAAGATTGAGGGTTGAGGATTGAGTGTTGTGGAATCAGGACGAGGACTGAGGGTTGAATATTGATGTTTGAGGTCTGAGGATTGAGAATTGACAACTGATTGTTGAGGACTGAGGTCTGAAGATTGAGGATTCAGGATTGAGGATTCAGGTTTGAGGTTTGAGGACTGAGGATTGAGGATTGAGGATTGAGGATTGAGGATTGAGGATTGAAGACTGAGGTTTGGGTATTGAGGGTTGAAGAATGAGGATTGAGGATTGAGGACTGAGGATTGAGGATTGAGGATTGAGGATTGAGGCTTGAATATTGAGGATTGGGGACTGAGTTTTGAGGGTTGAGTGATGAGAATTAATGTTTGTGGATAGAGATTTGAAGATTGCAGGTTGAGTATTGAGTATTGAAAACTGTGAATTCATGATATTCTATTGAGGATTGAGGATTGACCACTGATTGTTGAGGACTGAGGGCTGAAGATTGAGGATTCAGGATTGAGGATTCAGGATTGAGGATTCAGGATTGAGGTTTGAGGACTGAGGATTGAGGATTGAGGATTGAGGATTCAGGATTGAGGATTGAGGATTGAAGACTGAGGATTGGGTATTGAGGATTGAACATTGAGGATTGAGGATTGAGGATTGAGGATTGAGGATTGATGGTTGAAGATTGAGGATTGAGGATTGAGGATGAGGGCTGAGGGTTGAGGATTGAGATTTGAGGACTTAGGGCTGAGGATTGAGAATTGAGAATTGAGGATTGAGGATTGAGGATTGAAGATTGAGGATTGGGTATTGAGGATTGAAGAATGAGGATTGAGGAATGAGGATTGAGGATTGAGGATTGAAGATTGAGTATTGAGGATTGAAGCCTGACGATTGAGGGTTGAGGATTGAGGGTTGAGGATTGAGGACGGAGGATTGAAGATTGAGTATTGAGGATTGAAGATTGAGGTTTGAGGTTTGAGGACTGAGGATTGAGGATTGATTATTGAGGATTGAGGGTTGAGGATTGAGGATTGAGGATTGAAGATTGAGGATTGGGTATTGCGGATTCAACATTGAGGATTGGGGATTGAGGATTGAGGACTGAAGATTGAATATTGATGATTGAAGAATGAGGATTGAGGATTGATTGTTGTGGATTGAGGACGAGGACTGAGGGTTGAGTATTGATGTTTGAGGTCTGAGGATTGAGGATTGAGGATTGAGAATTGAGGATTGAGGATTGAGGATTGAAGATTGAGGATTGTGTATTGAGGATTGAAGAATGAGGATTGAGGATTGAGGATTGAGGATTGAGGACTGAGTATTGAAGACTGAGTATTGATGATTGAAGATTGAGGATCGAGGATTGAGGATTGAGGATTGGGTATTGAAGACTGAGTATTGATGATTGAGGATTGGGGATTGAGGATTCAACATTGAGGATTGAGGATTGAGTATTGAGCATTGATAATTGAGGATTGATTATTGAAGATTGAGTATTGAGGATTGAAGATTGAGGATTGAGGATTGAGTATTGAGGATTGAGGATGAGGGCTGAGGGTTGGTGGTTGAGGTTCGAGGACTGAGGACAGAGGATTGAGGATTGAGAATTGAGGATTGAGGATTGAGGATTGAAGATTGAGGATTGGTTATTCAGGATTGAAGAATGAGGATTGAGGATTGAGGATTGAGGATTGAGGATTGCAGATTGAGTATTGAGTATTGAAGATTGAGGGTTGAGGATTGAGGAATGAGGATTGAGCATTGAGGATTGAGGATTGAGGATTGAGGATTGAGGATTGAAGATTGAGGATTGAAGATTGAGGCTTGAGGATTGAGTATTGAGAATTGAGGACCGATAGTTGAGTATTGAGGACTGAGTATTGAGGATTGAAAATTGAGAATTGGGTATTCAGGATTGAAGAATGAGGATTGAGGATTGAGGATTGAGGATTGAGTATTGCAGATTGAGTATTGAGGATTGAGGATTGAAGATTGAGGGTTGAGGATTGAGGATAGAAGGTTGAATATTGATGAATGAAGATTGAGGGTTGAGGATTGAGGGTTGTGGATTGAGGACGAGGACTGAGGGTTGAGTATTGATGCCTGAGGTCAGAGGATTGAGGATTGAGTATTGCGAACTGAGGATTGAAGTATGAGGATTGAAGATTGAGGATTGGGAATTGAGGATTGAAGATTGAGGATTGAGGATTGAGTATTGAGGATTGAGGATTGAAGACTGAGTATTGAGGATGAAGATTGAGGGTTGAGTATTGAGGATTGAGGATTGAGGATTGAGGATAGAAGATTGAATATTGATGATTGAAGATTGAGGATTGAGGATTGAGGATAGAAGATTGAATATTGATGATTGAAGATTGAGGATTGAGGATTGAGGTTTGTGGATTGAGGACGAGGACTAAGGGTTGAATATTGATGTTTCAGGTCTGAGGATTGAGGATTGAGGATTGAGGATTGAGAATTGAGGATTGAGGATTCAGGATTGAAGATTGAGGATTGGGTTCTGAGGATTGAAGAATAAGGGTTGAGAATTGAGGATTGAGGATTGAGAGTTGAGGATTGAAGATTCAGTATCGAGGATCGAAGATTGAGAGTTGAGGATTGAGGATTGAACATTGAGGAATGAGTGCTGAGGGTTGAGTGGTGAAAATTGATGTTTGTGGATACAGGTTGGAGGATTGCACATTGAGTATTGAGTATTGAAAGCTGTGAATTGAGGATATTCTACTGAGGATTGAGGAATGACAACTAATTGTTGAGGACTGAGGGCTGAAGATTGAGGATTCAGGATTGAGGATTCAGAATTGAGGTTTGAGGACTGAGGATTGAGGATTGAAGATTGAGGATTGAGGATTGAGGATTGAAGACTGAGGGTTGGGTATTGAGGATTGAAGCCTGACGATTGAGGATGGAGGATTGAGGATTGAGGATTGAGGTTTGAGAATGGAGGATTGAAGATTGAGTATTGAGGATTGACGATTGAGGATTGAGGATTGAGGATTGAGGATTGAGGGTTGAGTGTTGAGGTTTGAGTATTGAACACTGAGAATTCAGGATATTCTATTGAGTATTGAGAACTGAGGGTTGATGGTTGAGTATTGAGGATTGAGTATTGAGGATTGAGGATTGAGAATTGAAGATTGAGGATTGGGTATTGAGGATTGAAGAATGAGGATTGAGGATTGGGGATTGAGGATTGAGGATTGAGGATTGCAGATTGAGTATTGAGGATTGAAGATTGAGAATTGAGGATTGAGGATTGAGGATTGAGGATTGAGGGTTGAGTGAGTGAAGATTGAGGATTGAGGATTGAGGATTGAGGATTGAGGATTGAGGATTGAGGATTGAGGATTCAGGATTGAGGATTGAAGACTGAGGTTTGGGTATTGAGGGTTGAAGAATGAGGATTGAGGATTGAGGATTGAGGATTGAGGATTGAGGATTGAGGATTGAGGATTGAGGATTGAGGATTGAGGCTTGAATATTGAGGATGGGGGACTGAGTTTTGAGGGTTGAGTGATGAGAATTGATGTTTGTGGATAGAGATTTGAAGATTGCAGGTTGAGTATTGAGTATTGAAAACTGTGAATTCATGATATTCTATTGAGGATTGAGGATTGACCAATGATTGTTGAGGTGTGAGGGCTGAAGATTGAGGGTTCAGGATTGTGGATTCAGGATTGAGGTTTGAGGACTGAGGATTGAGGATTGAGGATTGAGGATTGAGGATTGGGGATTGAGGATTGAAGGTTGAGGATTGCGTATTGAGGATAGAACATTGAGGATTGAGGATTGAGGATTGAGTATTGAGGATTGAGGATTGAGGATTGAAGATTGAATATTGATGATTGAAGATTGAGAATCGAGGATTGAGGGTTTTGGATTGAGGACGAGGACTGAGGGTTGAGTATTGATGTGTGAGGTCTGAGGATTGAGGGTTGAGGATTGATAATTGAGGATTGAGTATTGAGGATTGAAGATTGAGGATTGGGTGTTGAGGATTGAAGAAAGAGGATTGAGGATTGAGGATTGAGGATTGAAGATTGAGTATTGAGGATTGAAGATTGAGGATTGAGGATTGAGGATTGAGGATTGAGGATTGAGGATTGCGCATAGAAGATTGAGGATTGGGTATTGCGGATTGAAGATTGAGGATTGACAATTGAGGATTGAGGATTTAGGATTGAAGATTGAGTATTGAGGACCCAAGGTTGAGGATTGAGGATTGAGGATTGAGGGTTGAGGAGTGAAGATTGAGGATTGAGGATTGAGGATTGAGGATTGAGGATTGAGGATTGAAGATTGAATATTGATGATTGAAGATTGAGGGTTGAGGATTGAGGGTTGTGGACTGAGGACGAGGACTGAGGGTTGAATATTGATGTTTGAGGTCTGATGATTGAGAATTGACAACTGATTGTTGAGGACTGAGGTCTGAAGATTGAGGATTCAGGATTGAGGATTCAGGTTTGAGGTTTGAGGACTGAGGATTGAGGATTGAGCATTGAGGATTGAGGATTCAGGATTGAGGATTGAAGACTGAGGATTGGGTATTGAGGATTGAAGAATGAGGATTGAGGATTGAAGATTGAGGATTGAGGCTTGAATATTGAGGATTGGGGACTGAGTGTTGAGGGTTGAGTGATGAGGATTGATGTTTGTAGATAGAGATTTGAAGATTGCAGGTTGAGTATTGAGTATTGAAAACTATGAATTCATGATATTATATTCAGGATTGAGGATTGACCACTGATTGTTGAGGACTGAGGGCTGAAGATTGAGGATTCAGGATTGAGGATTCAGGATTGAGGATTCAGGATTGAGGTTTGAGGACTGAGGATTGAGGATTGAGGATTGAGGATTCAGGATTGAGGATTGCGGACTGAAGAATGAGGATTGGGTATTGAGGATTGAACATTGAGTACTGAGGATTGAGGATTGAGGATTGAGGATTCGGGATTGAGTATTGAGGATTGAAGACTGAGGATTGGGTATTGAGGATTGAACATTGAGGATTGAGGATTGAGGAATGAGGATTGAGGATTGAGGATTGAATGTTGCATATTGATGAATGAAGATTGAGGATTGAGGATTGAAGGTCGTGGATTGAGGACGAGGACTGAGGGTTGAGTATTGACACTTGAGGCCTGAGGATTGAGGATTGACGATTGCGAATTGAGGATTGAGGATTTAAGATTGTGGATTGGGTATTGAGGATTGAAGAATGAGGATTGAGGATTGAGGATTGAGGATTGAGGATTGAGGATTGAAGATTGTGTATTGAGGATTGAAGATTGAGGATTGACAATTGAGGACTGACAATTGAGGATTGAGGATTGAGGATTGAAGCTTGAGTATTGAGGACTCAAGGTTGAGGATTGAGGATTGAGGATTGAGGATTGAGGATTGAGGATTGAAGATTGAATATTGATGATTGAAGTTTGAGGGTTGAGGATTGAGGGTTGTGTATTCAGGACGAGGACTGAGGGTTGAATATTGATGATTGAGGTCTGAGGATTGAGGATTGAGAATTGAGAGTTGAGGATTGAGAATTGAAGATTGAGGATCGGGTATTGAGGATTGAAGAATGAGGATTGAGGATTGGGGATTGAGGATTGAGGATTGCAGATTGAGTATTGAGGATTGAAGATTGAGAATTGAGGATTGAGGATTGAGGATTGAGGATTGAGGATTGAGGATTGAGGATTGAAGGTTCAGTATTGATGATTGAAGATTGAGAATTGAGGATTGAGGATTGAACATTGAGGACTGAGCGTTCAGGGTTGAGTGATGAGAATTGATGTTTGTGGATAGAGATTTGAAGATGGCAGATTGAGTATTGAGTACTGAAAACTGTGAATTGAGGATATTCTATTGGGGATTGAGGATTGACAACTGATTGTTGATGACTGAGGGCTGAAGATTGAGGATGCAGGGTTGAGGATTCAGAATTGAGGTTTGAGGACTGAGGATTGAGGATTGGAGAATGAGGATTGAGGATTGAGGATTGAGGATTGAGGATTGAAGACTGAGTATTGAGGATTGAAGATTGATGATTGAGGACTGAGGATTGAGGATTGAGGATTGAGGATTGAGGATTGACGATTGAAGATTTAGTATTGAGTATTGAAGATTAAGGGCTGAGGATTGAGGATTGAGGATTGAGAATTGAAGATTGAGGATTGGGGATTGATTATTGAAGGTTGAGTATTGAGGATTGAAGATTGAGGATTGAGGATTGAGAATTGAGGATTGAGGATTGAGGATTGAGGATTGAGGATTGAGAATTGAGGATTGAGGATTCAGGATTGAAGATTGAGGATTGGGTTCTGAGGATTGAAGAATAAGGGTTGAGGATTGAGGATTGAGGATTGAGAGTTGAGGATTGAAGATTCAGTATCGAGGATCGAAGATTGAGAGTTGAGGATTGAGGATTGAACATTGAGGAATGAGTGCTGAGGGTTGAGTGGTGAAAATTGATGTTTGTGGATACAGGTTGGAGGATTGCACATTGAGTATTGAGTATTGAAAGCTGTGAATTGAGGATATTCTACTGAGGATTGAGGAATGACAACTAATTGTTGAGGACTGAGGGCTGAAGATTGAGGATTCAGGATTGAGGATTCAGAATTGAGGTTTGAGGACTGAGGATTGAGGATTGAAGATTGAGGATTGAGGATTGAGGATTGAAGTCTGAGGGTTGGGTATTGAGGATTGAAGCCTGACGATTGAGGATGGAGGATTGAGGATTGAGGATTGAGGTTTGAGAATGGAGGATTGAAGATTGAGTATTGAGGATTGACGATTGAGGATTGAGGATTGAGGATTGAGGATTGAGGGTTGAGTGTTGAGGTTTGAGTATTGAATACTGAGAATTCAGGATATTCTATTGAGTATTGAGAACTGAGGGTTGATGGTTGAGTATTGAGGATTGAGTATTGAGGATTGAGGATTGAGTATTGAAGATTGAGGATTGAGGATTGAAGATTGAATATTGATGATTGAAGATTGAGGATCGAGGATTGAGTGTTGTGGATTGAGGACGAGGACTGAGGGTTGAGTATTGATGTTTGAGGTCTGAGGATTGAGGATTGAGGATTGAGAATTGAGGATTGAGGATTGAGGATTGATGATTGAGGATTGGGTGTTGATGATTGAAGAATGAGGATTGAGGATTGAGGATTGAGGATTGAGGATAGAAGATTGAGTATTGAGGATTGAAGGTTGAGGATTGAGGTCTGAGAATTGAGAATTGAGGATTGAAGATTGAGGATTGGTTGTTGAGGATTGAAGAATGAGGATTGAGGATTGAGGATTGTGGATTGAGGATTGAAGATTGAGGATTGCGTATTGAGGATTGAAGAATGAGGATTGAGGATTGAGGACTGAGGATTGAGGGTTGCAGATTGAGTATTGAGGATTGGGTGTTGAGGATTGAAGAATGAGGATTGAGGATTGAGGATTGTGGATTGAGGATTGAAGATTGAGGATTGGGTATTGCGGATTGAACATTGAGGATTGAGGATTGAGGATTGAGGATTGAGGATTGAGGATTGAGGATTGGGGATTGAGGATTGAAGATTGTGTATTGAGGATTGAAGATTGAGGATTGACAATTGAGGATTGAGGTTTGAGGATTGAAGCTTGAGTATTGAGGACTCAAGGTTGAGGATTGAAGATTGAGGATTGAGGATTGACGATTGAAGATTTAGTATTGAGTATTGAAGATTAAGGGCTGAGGATTGAGGATTGAGGATTGAGAATTGAAGATTGAGGATTGGGGATTGATTATTGAAGGTTGAGTATTGAGGATTGAAGATTGAGGATTGAGGATTGAGGATTGAGGATTGAGGATTGAGGATGAGGGCTGAGGGTTGAGGATTGAGGTTTGAGGACTGAGGACTGAGGATTGAGGATTGAGAATTGAGGATTGAGGATTGAGGATTGAACATTGAGGATAGGGTATCGAGGATTGAAGAATGAGGATTGAGGATTGAGGATTGAGGATTGAGGATTGAAGTTTGAGGATTGAAGATTCAGGATTGAGTATTGAATATTGAGTATTGAGGATTGAAGATTGAGGATTGAGGATTGAGTGTTGACGATTGAGGACGAGGACTGACGGTTGAGGATTGAGGTTTGAGGGTTGAGGATTTAGGATTGAGGACTGAGGATTGAGGATTGAGGATTGAGCATTGAGGATTGAAGATTGTGGACTGGGGATTGAGGATTGAAGATTGAGGATTAAGGATTGAGGATTGGGGATTGAGGATCTAGGATTGGAGATTGATTATTGAGGATTGAAGATTGAGGATTGAGGATTGTGGATTGAGGATTGAGAATTGAGTATGAGGACTGAGGTTTGAGGATTGAGGTTTGAGGAACGACGATTGAGGTTCGAGGTCTGAGGACTGAGGAATGACGATTGAGTATTGAAGATTGAGGATGGAGTATTGAAGGATCAGTATTGAGGATTGAAGATTGAGAATTGAGGATTGAGGATTGAACATTGAGGACTGAGCGTTCAGGGTTGAGTGATGAGAATTGATGTTTGTGGATAGAGATTTGAAGATTGTAGGCTGAGTATTGAGTACTGAAACCTGTGAATTGAGGATATTCTATTGAGGATTGAGGATTCACAACTGATTGTTGAGGTCTGAGGGCTGAAGGTTGAGGGTTCAGGATTGTGGATTCAGGATTGAGGTTTGAGGACTGAGGATTGAGTATTGAGGATTGACGGTTGAGGATTGAGGATTGAGGACTGAAGGTTGAGGATTGCGTATTGAGGATAGAACATTGAGGATTGAGGATTGACAATTGAGGATTGAGGTTTGAGGATTGAAGCTTGAGTATTGAGGACTCAAGGTTGAGGATTGAGGATTGAGGATTGAGGATTGAGGATTGAGGATTGAAGATTGAATATTGATGATTGAAGATTGTGTGTTGAGGATTGAGGGTTGTGTATTCAGGACGAGGACTGAGGGTTGAATATTGATGATTGAGGTCTGAGGATTGAGGATTGAGAATTGAGAGTTGAGGATTGAGAATTGAAGATTGAGGATTGGGTATTGAGGATTGAAGAATGAGGATTGAGGATTGGGGATTGAGGATTGCGGATTGCAGATTGAGTATTGAGGATTGAAGATTGAGAATTGAGGATTGAGGATTGAGGATTGAGGATTGAGGGTTGAGGAGTGAAGATTGAGGATTGAGGATTGAGGATTGAGGACTGAGTATTGAGGATTGAAGCATGAGGATTGAGGTTTGGGGACTGAGGATTGAGGATTGAGGGTTGAGGATTGAGGATTGAGGATTGGGGATTGAGGATTGAGGATTGGAGATTGAGTATTGAGGATTGAAGACTGACGATTGAGGATTGAGGATTGAGGATTGAGGATAGAGGATTGAGGATTGACGATTAAGAATTGAGGATTGAGGGTTGAAGATTGAATATTGAGGATTCAGTATTGAGGATTGAAGATTGAGGATTGAGGATGAGGGATGAGGGTTGAGGATTGAGGTTTGAGGACTGAGGACTGAGGATTGAGGATTTAGAATTGAGGATTGAGGATTGAGGATTAAAGATTGAGGATTGAGGATTGGGTATTGAGGATTGAAGAATGAGGATTGAGGATTGAGGATTGACGATTGAGGATTGAGTATTGAGGATCGATGATTGAAGACTGAGTATTGGGGATTGAAAATTGAGGATTGAGGTTTGGGGACTGAGGATTGAGGATTGAGGATTGAGGATTGAGGATTGAGGATTGAGGATTGAGGATTGAGGACTGAACATTGAGGATTGGGTATCGCGGATTGAACATGGAGGATTGAGGTTTGAGGATTGAGTATTGAGGATTGAGGACTGAAGATTGTATATTGATGATTGAAGATTGAGGATTGAGGATTGAGTGTTGTGGATTGAGGACGAGGACTGAGGGTTGAGTATTGATGTTTGAGGTCTGAGGATCGAGGATTGAGGATTGAGAATTGAGGATTGAGGATTGAGGATTGAAGGTTGAGGATTTGGTACTGAGGATTGAAGAATGAGGATTGAGGATTGAGGATTGAGGAATGAGGATTGAAGATTGAGCATTGAGGATTGAAGATTGAGGATTGAGGATTGAGGATTGAGGATTGAGAATTGAGGATTGAGGATTGAGGATTGAAGATTGAAGATTGAGTATTGGGTATTGAGGATTGAAGAATGAGGATTGAGGATTGATGATTGAGGACTGAGTGTTGAGGGTTGAGTGATGGGAATTGATGTTTGTGGATTGAGGTTTGAAGACTGAAGAATGGGGATTGAGTATTGAAAACTGTGAATTGAGGATATTCTATTGAGGATTGAGGATTGACAATTGATTGTTGAGGACTGAGGGCTGAAGATTGAGGATTCAGGATTGAGGATTCGGGATTGAGGTTTGAGGACTGAGGATAGAGGGTTGTGTATTGAGGATTGAGGATTGACGCTTGAGGATTGAGGGTAGAGGATGGAGGATTGAAGAGAGAGGACTGAGTGTTGGGGATTGAGTGTTGAGAATAGATGTTTGAGGATTGAGGTTTGAATATTGAATATTGTGGGTTGAGTATTGAACCATGAGAATTCAGGATATGCTATTGAGTATTGAGAATTGAGGATTGATGGTTGAGTATTGAGGATTGATGGTTGAGGGTTGAGGATTGAGGGTTGTGGATTGAGGGCGAGGACTGAGGGTTGAGTGTTGATGTTTGAGGTCTGAGGATTGAAGATTGACGGTTGAGGATTGAGGATTGAGGATTGAGGATTGAGGATTGATGATTGAGTATTGAGGATTGAGGGTTGAGGTTTGAAGATTGATAATTAGGGACTGAGTATTGAGGGTTGAGTGATGAGAATTGATGTTTGTGGATAGAGATCTGAAGATTGCAGATTGAGAATTGAGTATTGAAAACTGTGAATTGAGGATATTCTATTGAGGATTGAGGATTGACAACTGACCGTTGAGGACTCAGGGCTGAAGGTTGAGGATTCAGGATTGAGGATTCAGGATTGAGGTTTCAGGACTGAGGATTGAGGTTTGAGGATTGAGGATTGAGGATTGAGGATTGAAGATTGAGGATTGGGAATTGAGGATTGAACATTGAGGATTGAGGGATGAGGGTTGAGGATTGAGGATTGAGGATTGAAGATTGAGGATTCGGTATTGAGGATTGAAGAATGAGGATTGAGGATTGAGGATTGAGGATTGAGGATTGCAGATTGAGTATTGAGGATTGAAGATTGAGGATTGAGGATTGAGGATTGAGGATTGAAGATTGAGGATTGAGGATTGAGGATTGAGGATTGAGGATTGAGGATTGAAGATTGAGGATTGAGGATTGAAGACTGAGGATTGAGGATTGAGGTTTGTGGATTGAGGACGAGGACTGAGGGTTGAGTATTGATGTTTGAGGTCTGAGGATTGAGGATTGCGGATTGAGAATTGAGGATTGAGGATTGAGGATTGAGGATTGAGGATTGTGTATTGAGGATTGAAGAATGAGGATTGAGGATTGAGGATTGAGAATTGAGGATTGAAGATTGAGTAATGAGGATTGAACATTGAGGGCTGAGGATTGAGGATTGAAGATTGAGGATTTGGGACTGAGGATTGAAGATAGAGGATCGAGGATTGAGGATTGAGGATTGAGGATTGAGGATCCAGGATTGAAGATTGAGTATTGAGGACTGAGGATTGAGGATTGAAGATTGAGGACTGAAGATTGAGTATTGAGCATTGAAGATTGAGGATTGAGGATTGAAGATTGAGGATTGACAATGAGGGCTGAGGGTTGAGGATTGAGGTTTGAGGACTGAGGACTGGGGATAGAGGATTGAGAATTGAGGATTGAGGATTGAGGATTGAAGATTGAAGATTGGGTATTGGGTATTGAGGATTGAAGAATGAGGATTGAAAATTGAGGATTGAGGATTGAGGATTGAGGATTGAGGATTGAAGATTGAGGATTGGGTATTGAGGATTGAAGAATGAGGATTGAGGATTGAGGATTGAGGATTGAAGATTGAAGATTGAGTATTGGGTATTGAGGAGTGAAGAATGAGTATAGAAAATTGAGGATTGAGGATTGAGTATTGAGGATTGAGGATTGAGGATCGAAGATTGAGTATTGAGGATTGAAGATTCACGAATGAGGATTGAGGATTGAGTATTGAGGATTGAGGATTGAGGATCGAAGATTGAGTATTGAGGATTGAAGATTGACGAATGAGGATTGAGGATTGAGGATTGAGGCTTGAACATTGAGGACTGAGTGTTGAGGGTTGAGTGATGAGAATTGATGTTTGTGGATAGAGGTTTGAAGACTGCTGATTGAGTATTGAGTATTGAAAACTGTGGATTGAGGATATTCTATTGAGGATTGAGGATTGACAACTGATTGTTGAGGACTGAGGGCCGAAGATTGAGGATTCAGGACTGAGGACTCAGAATTGAGGTTTGAGGACTGAGGATTGAGGATTAAAGATTGAGTATCGAGTATTGAAGATTGAGGATTGAGGGTTGAGGATTGAGGATAGAGGATGAGGGCTGAGGATTGAGGATTGAGGATTGAGGATTGAGGAATGAGGGTTGAAGATTGAGGATTGAGGATTGAGGATTGAAGATTGAGTTCTGAGGATTGAAGACTGACGATTGAGGATTGAGGATTGAGGATTGAGTATTGAGGATAGAGGATTGAAGATTGAGTTTTGATGATTGATGATTGAGGATTGAGGTTTGGGGACTGAGGATTGAGGATTGAGGATTGAAGAATGAGGATTGACGATTGAGGATTGAGGATTGAGGATTGAGGATTGAAGATTGAGTATTGAGGATTGAAGATTGACGGTTGAGGATTGAGGATTGAGGATTGAGGATTAGGGACTGAGTATTGAGGGTTGAGCGATGAGAATTGATGTTTGTGGATAGAGATCTGAAGATTGCAGGTTGAGTATTGAGTATTGAAAACTGTGAATTGAGGATATTCTATTGAGGATTGAGGATTGACAACTGATCGTTGAGGACTCAGGGCTGAAGGTTGAGGATGCAGGATTGAGGATTCAGGATTGAGGTTTGAGGACTGAGGATTGAGGTTTGAGGATTGAGGATTGAGGATTGAGGATTGAAGATTGAGGATTGGGTATTGAGGATTGAACATTGAGGATTGAGGATTGAAGATTGAGTACTGGGTATTGAGGATTGAAGAATGAGGATTGAAAATTGAGGATTGAGGATACAGAATTGAGGTTTGAGGACTGAGGATTGAGGATTGAAGATTGAGTATTGAGGATTGAAGATTGAGGATTGAGGATTGAGGACTGAGGATTGAGGATTGAGGGTTGTGGATTGAGGACGAGAACTGAGGGTTGAGTATTGATGTTTGAGGTCTGAGGATTGAGGATTGCGGATTGAGAATTGAGGATTGAGGATTGAGGATTGAGGATTGAGGATTGTGTATTGAGGATTGAAGAATGAGGATTGAGGATTGAGGATTGAGGATTGAGGATTGAAGATTGAGTATTGAGGATTGAAGATTGAGGATTGAGGATTGATGATTGAGGATTGAGGATTGAGGATTGACGATTGAGGATTGAGGATTGGGGATTGAGGATTGAGGATTGAGGATTGAGGATTGAAGATTGAAGAATGGGGATTGATTGTTGAAAACTGTGAATTGAGGATATTCTATTGAGGGTTGAGTATTGACAATTGATTGTTGAGGACTGAGGGCCGAAGATTGAGGATTCAGGATTGAGGATTCGGAATTGAGGTTTGAGGACTGAGTATTGAGTATTGAATATTGAGTATCGAGGATTGAAGGTTGAGGATTGAGGGTTGAGGATTGAGGATAGAGGATGAGGTCTGAGGGTTGAGGATTGAGGTTTGAGGACTGAGGACTGAGGATTGAGGATTGAGAATTGAGGATTGAGGACTGAGGATTGAGAATTGAGGATTGAAGATTGAGTAATGAGGATTGAAGATTGAAGGCTGAGGATTGAGGATTGAAGATTGAGGATTTGGGACTGAGGATTGAAGATTGAGGATCGAGGATTGAAGATTGAGGATTGAGGATTGAGGACTGAGGATTGAGGATTGAGGTTTGTGGATTGAGGACGAGGACTGAGGGTTGAGTATTGATGTTTGAGGTCTGAGGATTGAGGATTGCGGATTGAGAATTGAGGATTGAGGATTGAGGATTGAGGATTGAGGATTGTGTATTGAGGATTGAAGAATGAGGATTGAGGATTGAGGATTGAGAATTGAGGATTGAAGATTGAGTAATGAGGATTGAACATTGAGGGCTGATGATTGAGGATTGAAGATTGAGGATTTGGGACTGAGGATTGAAGATAGAGGATCGAGGATTGAGGATTGAGGATTGAGGATTGAGGATCCAGGATTGAAGATTGAGTATTGAGGACTGAGGATTCAGGATTGAAGATTGAGAACTGAAGATTGAGTATTGAGCATTGAAGATTGAGGATTGAGGATTGAAGATTGAGGATTGACGATGAGGGCTGAGTGTTGAGGATTGAGGTTTGAGAACTGAGGACTGGTGATAGAGGATTGAGAATTGAGGATTGAGGATTGAGGATTGAAGATTGAAGATTGAGTATAGGGTATTGAGGACTGAGGAATGAGGATTGAAAATTGAGGATTGAAGATTGAGGATTGAGGATCGAGGATTGAGGATTGAAGATTGAGGATTGTGGATTGAGGACAAGGTCTGAGGGTTGTGTATTGATGTTTGAGGTCTGAGGATTGAGGATTGAGGATTGAGAATTGTGGATTGAGGATTGAGGATTGAAGATTGAGGATTGGGTACTGAGGACTGAGGATTGAGGATTGAAGATTGAGGATTGAGGATTGTGGATGAGGGATGAGGGTTGAGGATTGAGGTTTGAGGACTGAGGACTCAGGATTGAGGATTGAGAATTGAGGATTGAGGATTGAGGATTGAGGATTGAAGATTGAGGATCGAGGATTGAGGATTGAGGATTGAGGGTTGAGGATCGATGATTGAAGATTGAGTATTGAGGACTGAGGATTGAGGATTGAAGATTGAGGATTGAGGATTGTGGATGAGGGATGAGGGTTGAGGATTGAGGTTTGAGGACTGAGGACTGAGGATTGAGGATTGAGAATTGAGGACTGAAGATTGAGTAATGAGGATTGAAGATTGAGGGCTGAGGATTGAGGATTGAAGATTGAGGATATGGGACTGAGGATTGAAGATTGAGGATCGAGGATTGAGGATTGAGGATTGAGGATTGAGGATCCAGGGTCGAAGATTGAGTATTGAGGACTGAGGATTGAGGATTGAAGATTGAGGACTGAAGATTGAGTATTGAGCATTGAAGATTGAGGATTGAGGATTGAAGATTGAGGATTGACAATGAGGGCTGAGGGTTGAGGATTGAGGTTTGAGGACTGAGGACTGGGGATAGGGGATTGAGAATTGAGGATTGAGGATTGCGGATTGAAGATTGAAGATTGAATATTGGGTATTGAGGATTGAAGAATGAGGATTGAAAATTGAGGATTGAGGATTGAGGATTGAGGATTGAGGATTGAGGATTGAAGATTGAGGATTGGGTATTGAGGATTGAAGAATGAGGATTGAGGATTGAGGATTGACGATTAAGAATTGAGGATTGAGGGTTGAAGATTGAGTATTGAGGATTCAGTATTGAGGATTGAAGATTGAGGATTGAGGATGAGGGATGAGGGTTGAGGATTGAGGTTTGAGGACTGAGGACTGAGGATTGAGGATTTAGAATTGAGGATTGAGGATTGAGGATTAAAGATTGAGGATTGAGGATTGGGTATTGAGGATTGAAGAATGAGGATTGAGGATTGAGGATTGACGATTGAGGATTGAGTATTGAGGATCGATGATTGAAGACTGAGTATTGGGGATTGAAAATTGAGGATTGAGGTTTTGGGACTGAGGATTGAGGATTGAGGATTGAGGATTGAGGATTGAGGATTGAGGATTGAGGATTGAGGACTGAACTTTGAGGATTGGGTATCGCGGATTGAACATGGAGGATTGAGGTTTGAGGATTGAGTATTGAGGATTGAGGACTGAAGATTGTATATTGATGATTGAAGATTGAGGATTGAGGATTGAGTGTTGTGGATTGAGGACGAGGACTGAGGGTTGAGTATTGATGTTTGAGGTCTGAGGATCGAGGATTGAGGATTGAGAATTGAGGATTGAGGATTGAGGATTGAAGGTTGAGGATTTGGTACTGAGGATTGAAGAATGAGGATTGAGGATTGAGGATTGAGGAATGAGGATTGAAGATTGAGCATTGAGGATTGAAGATTGAGGATTGAGGATTGAGGATTGAGGATTGAGAATTGAGGATTGAGGATTGAGGATTGAAGATTGAAGATTGAGTATTGGGTATTGAGCATTGAAGATTGAGGATTGAGGATTGAAGATTGAGGATTGACAATGAGGGCTGAGGGTTGAGGATTGAGGTTTGAGGACTGAGGACTGGGGATAGAGGATTGAGAATTGAGGATTGAGGATTGAGGATTGAAGATTGAAGATTGGGTATTGGGTATTGAGGATTGAAGAATGAGGATTGAAAATTGAGGATTGAGGATTGAGGATTGAGGGTTGAGGATTGAGGATTGAAGATTGAGGATTGGGTATTGAGGATTGAAGAATGAGGATTGAGGATTGAGGATTGAGGATTGAAGATTGAAGATTGAGTATTGGGTATTGAGGAGTGAAGAATGAGTATAGAAAATTGAGGATTGAGGATTGAGTATTGAGGATTGAGGATTGAGGATCGAAGATTGAGTATTGAGGATTGAAGATTCACGAATGAGGATTGAGGATTGAGTATTGAGGATTGAGGATTGAGGATCGAAGATTGAGTATTGAGGATTGAAGATTGACGAATGAGGATTGAGGATTGAGGATTGAGGCTTGAACATTGAGGACTGAGTGTTGAGGGTTGAGTGATGAGAATTGATGTTTGTGGATAGAGGTTTGAAGACTGCTGATTGAGTATTGAGTATTGAAAACTGTGGATTGAGGATATTCTATTGAGGATTGAGGATTGACAACTGATTGTTGAGGACTGAGGGCCGAAGATTGAGGATTCAGGACTGAGGACTCAGAATTGAGGTTTGAGGACTGAGGATTGAGGATTGAAGATTGAGTATCGAGTATTGAAGATTGAGGATTGAGGGTTGAGGATTGAGGATAGAGGATGAGGGCTGAGGATTGAGGATTGAGGATTGAGGATTGAGGAATGAGGGTTGAAGATTGAGGATTGAGGATTGAGGATTGAAGATTGAGTTCTGAGGATTGAAGACTGACGATTGAGGATTGAGGATTGAGGATTGAGTATTGAGGATAGAGGATTGAAGATTGAGTTTTGATGATTGATGATTGAGGATTGAGGTTTGGGGACTGAGGATTGAGGATTGAGGATTGAAGAATGAGGATTGACGATTGAGGATTGAGGATTGAGGATTGAGGATTGAAGATTGAGTATTGAGGATTGAAGGTTGAGGGTTGAGTATTGAGGATTTATGGTTGAGCGTTGAGGATTGATGGTTGTGGATTGAGGGCGAGGACTGAGGGTTGAGTGTTGATGTTTGAGGTCTGAGGATTGAAGATTGACGGTTGAGGATTGAGGATTGAGGATTGAGGATTGAGGATTGATGATTGAGGATTGAGGATTGAGGGTTGAGGTTTGAAGATTGAGGATTAGGGACTGAGTATTGAGGGTTGAGCGATGAGAATTGATGTTTGTGGATAGAGATCTGAAGATTGCAGGTTGAGTATTGAGTATTGAAAACTGTGAATTGAGGATATTCTATTGAGGATTGAGGATTGACAACTGATCGTTGAGGACTCAGGGCTGAAGGTTGAGGATGCAGGATTGAGGATTCAGGATTGAGGTTTGAGGACTGAGGATTGAGGTTTGAGGATTGAGGATTGAGGATTGAGGATTGAAGATTGAGGATTGGGTATTGAGGATTGAACATTGAGGATTGAGGATTGAAGATTGAGTACTGGGTATTGAGGATTGAAGAATGAGGATTGAAAATTGAGGATTGAGGATACAGAATTGAGGTTTGAGGACTGAGGATTGAGGATTGAAGATTGAGTATTGAGGATTGAAGATTGAGGATTGAGGATTGAGGACTGAGGATTGAGGGTTGAGGGTTAAAATTGAGGACGAGGACTGAGGGTTGAGTATTGATGTTTGAGGTCTGAGGATTGAGGATTGCGGATTGAGAATTGAGGATTGAGGATTGAGGATTGAGGATTGAGGATTGTGTATTGAGGATTGAAGAATGAGGATTGAGGATTGAGGATTGAGGATTGAGGATTGAAGATTGAGTATTGAGGATTGAAGATTGAGGATTGAGGATTGATGATTGAGGATTGAGGATTGAGGATTGGGGATTGATAACTGATTGTTGAGGACTGAGCGCTGAAGATTGAGGATTCAGGATTCAAGATTGAGGTCTGAGGTCTGAGGATTGAGGATTGAGGATTGAGGATTGAGGATTGAGGATTGAGGATTGAAGATTGAGGATTGGGTATTGCGGATAGAACATTGAGGGTTGAGGATTGAGTATTGAGGATTGAGGATTGAGTATTGAGGATTGAAGATTGAGGATTGAGGATTGAGGACTGAGGATTGAGGATTGAGGATTGAGGATTGAGGATTGAAGATTGAGTATTGAGGATTGAAGATTGAGGGTTGAGTATTGAGGATTGAAGATTGAGGATTTGGGACTGAGGATTGAAGTTTGAACATTGAGGATTGAGGGATGGGGATTGAGGATTCAGGATTGAGGATTGAAGATTGAGGATTCGGTATTGAGGATTGAAGAATGAGGATTGAGGATTGAGGATTGAGGATTGAGGATTGCAGATTGAGTATTGAGGATTGAAGATTGAGGATTGAGGATTCAGGATTGAGGATTGATGATTGAGGATTGAGGATTGAAGATTGAGTATTGAGGATTGAAGATTGAGGATTGAGGATTGAGGATTGAGGATTGAGGATTGAGGATTGAGGATTGAACATTGAGGATTGGGTATCGCGGATTGAACATTGAGGATTGAGGATTGAGGATTGAGTATTGAGGATTGAGGACTGAAGGTTGTATATTGATGATTGAAGATTGAGGATTGAGGATTGAGTGTTGTGGATTGGGGACTGAGTGTTGAGGGTTGAGTGATGAGAATTGATGTTTGTGGATACAGATTTGAAGATTGCAGGTTGAGTATTGGGTATCGAAAACTGTGAATTGAGGATATTCTATTGAGGATTGGGGATTGATAACTGATTGTTGAGGACTGAGGGCTGAAGATTGAGGATTCAGGATTCAAGATTGAGGTCTGAGGTCTGAGGATTGAGGATTGAGGAATGAGGATTGAGGATTGAGGATTGAGGATTGAAGATTGAGGATTGGGTATTGCGGATTGATCATTGAGGGTTGAGGATTGAGGATTGAGGATTGAAGATTGAATATTGATGATTGAAGATTGAGGATTGGGGATTGAGGGCTGTGGATTGAGGACGAGTACTGAGGGTTGAGTATTGGTGTTTGAGGTCCGAGGATTGAGGATTGAGGATTGAGAATTGAGGACTGAGGATTGAGGATTGAAGATTGAGGATTGGGTATTGAGGATTGAAGAATGAGGATTGAGGATTGAGGATTGAGGATTGATGATTGAGGATTGAAGATTGAGTATTGAGGATTGAAGATTGAGGGTTGAGTATTGAGGAGTGAAGATTGAGGATTTGGGACTGAGGATTGAAGTTTGAACATTGAGGATTGAGGGATGAGGATTGAGGATTGAGGATTGAGGATTGAAGATTGAGGATTCGGTATTGAGGATTGAAGAATGAGGATTGAGGATTGAGGATTGAGGATTGAGGATTGCAGATTGAGTACTGAGGATTGAAGATTGAGGATTGAGGATTCAGGATTCAGGATTGAGGATTGAGGATTGAGGATGAGGAATGAGGGTTGAGGATTGAGGTTTGAGGACTGAGGACTGAGGACTGAGGATTGAGAATTGAGGATTGAGGATTGAGGATTGAGGATTGAGGATTGAAGATTAAGTATTGAGGATTGAAGACTGACAATTGAGGATTGAGGATTGAGGATTGAGGATTGAGGATTGAGGATTGAGGATTGAGAATTGAGGTTTGAGGGTTGAAGATTAAGTATTGAGGATTGAGGATAGAGGATTGAAGATTGAGGATTGAGGATTGAGGATGAGGAATGAGGGTTGAGGATTGAGGTTTGAGGACTGAGGACTGAGGACTGAGGATTGAGAATTGAGGATTCAGGATTGAGGATTATATATCGAGGATTGAGGATTGGGTATTGAGGATTGAAGAATGAGGATTGAGGATTGAGGATTGAGGATTGAGGATTGAGGATTGAAGATTGAGTATTGAGGATTGAAGACCGACGATTGAGGATTGAGGATTGGGTATTGAGGATTGATGAATGAGGATTGAGGATTGAGGATTGAAGATTGAGAATTGTGGATTGAGGATTGAGGATTGAAGATTGAGGATTGGGTATTGAGGATTGAAGAATGAGGATTGAGGATTGAGGATTGAGGATTGAGGATTGAGGATTGAAGATTGAGTATTGAGGATTGAAGATTGACGATTGAGGATTGAGGATTGAGGATTGAGGATTGAACATTGAGGACTGAGTGTTGAGGGTTGAGTGATGAGAATTGACGTTTGTGGATAGAGGTTTGAAGACTGCAGGTTGAGTATTGAGTATTGAAAACTGTGAATTGTGGATATTCTATTGATTATTGAGGATAGACGACTGATTGTTGAGGACTGAGGGCCGAGGATTAAGGATTCAGGGTTAAGGATTCAGAACTGAGGTTTGAGGACTGAGGATTGAGGATTGAAGATTGAGTATTGAGGATTGAAGACTGAGGATTGAGGATTGAGGGTTGAGGATTGAAGATTGACTATTGAGGATTGAGGATTGAGGATTGAGGATTGAAGATTGAGGATTGGGTATTGAGGATTGAAGAATGAGGATTGAGGATTGAGGATTGAGGATTGAGGATTGAAGATTAAGTATTGAGGATTGAAGACTGACAATTGAGTATTGAGGATTGAGGATTGACGATTGAGGATTGAGGATTGGGGATTGAGGATTGAGAATTGAGGATTGAGGATTGAAGATTAAGTATTGAGGAATGAGGATTGAGGATTGAAGATTGAGGATTGAGGATTGGGTATTGAGGATTGAAGAATGAGGATTGAGGATTGAGGATTGAGGATTGAGGATTGAGGATTGATGATTGAAGATTGAGTATTGAGGATTGAAGATTGAGGACTGAGGATTGAGGATTGAGGATTGAGGATTGAAGATTGAGGATTGCGGATTGAGGATTGAGGATTGAAGATTGAGTATTGAGGATTGAAGATTGAGGATTGAGGATTGAAGATTGAGGATTGACAATGAGGGCTGAGGGTTGAGGATTGAGGTTTGAGGACTGAGGACTGGGGATAGAGGATTGAGAATTGAGGATTGAGGATTGAGGATTGAAGATTGAAGATTGGGTATTGGGTATTGAGGATTGAAGAATGAGGATTGAAAATTGAGGATTGAGGATTGAGGATTGAGGATTGAGGATTGAGGATTGAAGATTGAGGATTGGGTATTGAGGATTGAAGAATGAGGATTGAGGATTGAGGATTGAGGATTGAAGATTGAAGATTGAGTATTGGGTATTGAGGAGTGAAGAATGAGTATAGAAAATTGAGGATTGAGGATTGAGTATTGAGGATTGAGGATTGAGGATCGAAGATTGAGTATTGAGGATTGAAGATTCACGAATGAGGATTGAGGATTGAGTTTTGAGGATTGAGGATTGAGGATCGAAGATTGAGTATTGAGGATTGAAGATTGACGAATGAGGATTGAGGATTGAGGATTGAGGCTTGAACATTGAGGACTGAGTGTTGAGGGTTGAGTGATGAGAATTGATGTTTGTGGATAGAGGTTTGAAGACTGCTGATTGAGTATTGAGTATTGAAAACTGTGGATTGAGGATATTCTATTGAGGATTGAGGATTGACAACTGATTGTTGAGGACTGAGGGCCGAAGATTGAGGATTCAGGACTGAGGACTCAGAATTGAGGTTTGAGGACTGAGGATTGAGGATTGAAGGTTGAGTATCGAGTATTGAAGATTGAGGATTGAGGGTTGAGGATTGAGGATAGAGGATGAGGGCTGAGGATTGAGGATTGAGGATTGAGGATTGAGGAATGAGGGTTGAAGATTGAGGATTGAGGATTGAGGATTGAAGATTGAGTTCTGAGGATTGAAGACTGACGATTGAGGATTGAGGATTGAGGATTGAGTATTGAGGATAGAGGATTGAAGATTGAGTTTTGATGATTGATGATTGAGGATTGAGGTTTGGGGACTGAGGATTGAGGATTGAGGATTGAAGAATGAGGATTGACGATTGAGGATTGAGGATTGAGGATTGAGGATTGAAGATTGAGTATTGAGGATTGAAGGTTGAGGGTTGAGTATTGAGGATTTATGGTTGAGCGTTGAGGATTGATGGTTGTGGATTGAGGGCGAGGACTGAGGGTTGAGTGTTGATGTTTGAGGTCTGAGGATTGAAGATTGACGGTTGAGGATTGAGGATTGAGGATTGAGGATTGAGGATTGATGATTGAGGATTGAGGATTGAGGGTTGAGGTTTGAAGATTGAGGATTAGGGACTGAGTATTGAGGGTTGAGCGATGAGAATTGATGTTTGTGGATAGAGATCTGAAGATTGCAGGTTGAGTATTGAGTATTGAAAACTGTGAATTGAGGATATTCTATTGAGGATTGAGGATTGACAACTGATCGTTGAGGACTCAGGGCTGAAGGTTGAGGATGCAGGATTGAGGATTCAGGATTGAGGTTTGAGGACTGAGGATTGAGGTTTGAGGATTGAGGATTGAGGATTGAGGATTGACGCTTGAGGATTAAGGGTAGAGGATGGAGGATTGAAGAGAGAGGACTGAGTGTTGGGGATTGAGTGTTGAGAATAGATGTTTGAGGATTGAGGTTTGAATATTGAATATTGTGGGTTGAGTATTGAACCATGAGAATTCAGGATATGCTATTGAGTATTGAGAATTGAGGATTGATGGTTGAGTATTGAGGATTGATGGTTGAGGGTTGAGGATTGAGGGTTGTGGATTGAGGGCGAGGACTGAGGGTTGAGTGTTGATGTTTGAGGTCTGAGGATTGAAGATTGACGGTTGAGGATTGAGGATTGAGGATTGAGGATTGAGGATTGATGATTGAGTATTGAGGATTGAGGGTTGAGGTTTGAAGATTGAGGATTAGGGACTGAGTGTTGAGGGTTGAGTGATGAGAATTGATGTTTGTGGATAGAGATCTGAAGATTGCAGATTGAGAATTGAGTATTGAAAACTGTGGATTGAGGATATTCTATTGAGGATTGAGGATTGACAACTGATTGTTGAGGACTGAGGGCCGAAGATTGAGGATTCAGGACTGAGGACTCAGAATTGAGGTTTGAGGACTGAGGATTGAGGATTGAAGGTTGAGTATCGAGTATTGAAGATTGAGGATTGAGGGTTGAGGATTGAGGATAGAGGATGAGGGCTGAGGATTGAGAATTGAGGATTGAGGATTGAGGAATGAGGGTTGAAGATTGAGGATTGAGGATTGAGGATTGAAGATTGAGTTCTGAGGATTGAAGACTGAAGATTGAGAATTGAGGATTGAGGATTGAGTATTGAGGATAGAGGATTGAAGATTGAGTTTTGATGATTGATGATTGAGGATTGAGGTTTGGGGACTGAGGATTGAGGATTGAGGATTGAAGAATGAGGATTGACGATTGAGGATTGAGGATTGAGGATTGAGGATTGAAGATTGAGTATTGAGGATTGAAGGTTGAGGGTTGAGTATTGAGGATTTATGGTTGAGCGTTGAGGATTGATGGTTGTGGATTGAGGGCGAGGACTGAGGGTTGAGTGTTGATGTTTGAGGTCTGAGGATTGAAGATTGACGGTTGAGGATTGAGGATTGAGGATTGAGGATTGAGGATTGATGATTGAGGATTGAGGATTGAGGGTTGAGGTTTGAAGATTGAGGATTAGGGACTGAGTATTGAGGGTTGAGCGATGAGAATTGATGTTTGTGGATAGAGATCTGAAGATTGCAGGTTGAGTATTGAGTATTGAAAACTGTGAATTGAGGATATTCTATTGAGGATTGAGGATTGACAACTGATCGTTGAGGACTCAGGGCTGAAGGTTGAGGATGCAGGATTGAGGATTCAGGTTTGAGGTTTGAGGACTGAGGATTGAGGTTTGAGGATTGAGGATTGAGGATTGAGGATTGAAGATTGAGGATTGGGTATTGAGGATTGAACATTGAGGATTGAGGATTGAAGATTGAGTACTGGGTATTGAGGATTGAAGAATGAGGATTGAAAATTGAGGATTGAGGATACAGAATTGAGGTTTGAGGACTGAGGATTGAGGATTGAAGATTGAGTATTGAGGATTGAAGATTGAGGATTGAGGATTGAGGACTGAGGATTGAGGGTTGAGGGTTAAAATTGAGGACGAGGACTGAGGGTTGAGTATTGATGTTTGAGGTCTGAGGATTGAGGATTGCGGATTGAGAATTGAGGATTGAGGATTGAGGATTGAGGATTGAGGATTGTGTATTGAGGATTGAAGAATGAGGATTGAGGATTGAGGATTGAGGATTGAGGATTGAAGATTGAGTATTGAGGATTGAAGATTGAGGATTGAGGATTGATGATTGAGGATTGAGGATTGAGGATTGGGGATTGATAACTGATTGTTGAGGACTGAGCGCTGAAGATTGAGGATTCAGGATTCAAGATTGAGGTCTGAGGTCTGAGGATTGAGGATTGAGGATTGAGGATTGAGGATTGAGGATTGAGGATTGAAGATTGAGGATTGGGTATTGCGGATAGAATATTGAGGGTTGAGGATTGAGTATTGAGGATTGAGGATTGAGTATTGAGGATTGAAGATTGAGGATTGAGGATTGAGGACTGAGGATTGAGGATTGAGGGTTGTGGATTGAGCACGAGGACTGAGGGTTGAGTATTGATGTTTGAGGTCTGAGGATTGAGGATTGCGGATTGAGAATTGAGGACTGAGGATTGAGGATTGAAGATTGAGGATTGGGTATTGAGGATTGAAGAATGAGGATTGAGGATTGAGGATTGTGGATTGAGGATTGAGGATTGAAGATTGAGTATTGAGGATTGAAGATTGAGGGTTGAGTATTGAGGATTGAAGATTGAGGATTTGGGACTGAGGATTGAAGTTTGAACATTGAGGATTGAGGGATGGGGATTGAGGATTCAGGATTGAGGATTGAAGATTGAGGATTCGGTATTGAGGATTGAAGAATGAGGATTGAGGATTGAGGATTGAGGATTGAGGATTGCAGATTGAGTATTGAGGATTGAAGATTGAGGATTGAGGATTCAGGATTGAGGATTGATGATTGAGGATTGAGGATTGAAGATTGAGTATTGAGGATTGAAGATTGAGGATTGAGGATTGAGGATTGAGGATTGAGGATTGAGGATTGAGGATTGAACATTGAGGATGGGGTATCGCGGATTGAACATTGAGGATTGAGGATTGAGGATTGAGTATTGAGGATTGAGGACTGAAGGTTGTATATTGATGATTGAAGATTGAGGATTGAGGATTGAGTGTTGTGGATTGGGGACTGAGTGTTGAGGGTTGAGTGATGAGAATTGATGTTTGTGGATACAGATTTGAAGATTGCAGGTTGAGTATTGGGTATCGAAAACTGTGAATTGAGGATATTCTATTGAGGATTGGGGATTGATAACTGATTGTTGAGGACTGAGGGCTGAAGATTGAGGATTCAGGATTCAAGATTGAGGTCTGAGGTCTGAGGATTGAGGATTGAGGAATGAGGATTGAGGATTGAGGATTGAGGATTGAAGATTGAGGATTGGGTATTGCGGATTGATCATTGAGGGTTGAGGATTGAGGATTGAGGATTGAAGATTGAATATTGATGATTGAAGATTGAGGATTGGGGATTGAGGGCTGTGGATTGAGGACGAGTACTGAGGGTTGAGTATTGGTGTTTGAGGTCCGAGGATTGAGGATTGAGGATTGAGAATTGAGGACTGAGGATTGAGGATTGAAGATTGAGGATTGGGTATTGAGGATTGAAGAATGAGGATTGAGGATTGAGGATTGAGGATTGATGATTGAGGATTGAAGATTGAGTATTGAGGATTGAAGATTGAGGGTTGAGTATTGAGGAGTGAAGATTGAGGATTTGGGACTGAGGATTGAAGTTTGAACATTGAGGATTGAGGGATGAGGATTGAGGATTGAGGATTGAGGATTGAAGATTGAGGATTCGGTATTGAGGATTGAAGAATGAGGATTGAGGATTGAGGATTGAGGATTGAGGATTGCAGATTGAGTACTGAGGATTGAAGATTGAGGATTGAGGATTCAGGATTCAGGATTGAGGATTGAGGATTGAGGATGAGGAATGAGGGTTGAGGATTGAGGTTTGAGGACTGAGGACTGAGGACTGAGGATTGAGAATTGAGGATTGAGGATTGAGGATTGAGGATTGAGGATTGAAGATTAAGTATTGAGGATTGAAGACTGACAATTGAGGATTGAGGATTGAGGATTGAGGATTGAGGATTGAGGATTGAGGATTGAGAATTGAGGTTTGAGGGTTGAAGATTAAGTATTGAGGATTGAGGATAGAGGATTGAAGATTGAGGATTGAGGATTGAGGATGAGGAATGAGGGTTGAGGATTGAGGTTTGAGGACTGAGGACTGAGGACTGAGGATTGAGAATTGAGGATTCAGGATTGAGGATTATATATCGAGGATTGAGGATTGGGTATTGAGGATTGAAGAATGAGGATTGAGGATTGAGGATTGAGGATTGAGGATTGAGGATTGAAGATTGAGTATTGAGGATTGAAGACCGACGATTGAGGATTGAGGATTGGGTATTGAGGATTGATGAATGAGGATTGAGGATTGAGGATTGAAGATTGAGAATTGTGGATTGAGGATTGAGGATTGAAGATTGAGGATTGGGTATTGAGGATTGAAGAATGAGGATTGAGGATTGAGGATTGAGGATTGAGGATTGAGGATTGAAGATTGAGTATTGAGGATTGAAGATTGACGATTGAGGATTGAGGATTGATGATTGAGGATTGAACATTGAGGACTGAGTGTTGAGGGTTGAGTGATGAGAATTGACGTTTGTGGATAGAGGTTTGAAGACTGCAGGTTGAGTATTGAGTATTGAAAACTGTGAATTGTGGATATTCTATTGATTATTGAGGATAGACGACTGATTGTTGAGGACTGAGGGCCGAGGATTAAGGATTCAGGGTTAAGGATTCAGAACTGAGGTTTGAGGACTGAGGATTGAGGATTGAAGATTGAGTATTGAGGATTGAAGACTGAGGATTGAGGATTGAGGGTTGAGGATTGAAGATTGACTATTGAGGATTGAGGATTGAGGATTGAGGATTGAAGATTGAGGATTGGGTATTGAGGATTGAAGAATGAGGATTGAGGATTGAGGATTGAGGATTGAGGATTGAAGATTAAGTATTGAGGATTGAAGACTGACAATTGAGTATTGAGGATTGAGGATTGACGATTGAGGATTGAGGATTGGGGATTGAGGATTGAGAATTGAGGATTGAGGATTGAAGATTAAGTATTGAGGAATGAGGATTGAGGATTGAAGATTGAGGATTGAGGATTGGGTATTGAGGATTGAAGAATGAGGATTGAGGATTGAGGATTGAGGATTGAGGATTGAGGATTGATGATTGAAGATTGAGTATTGAGGATTGAAGATTGAGGACTGAGGATTGAGGATTGAGGATTGAGGATTGAAGATTGAGGATTGCGGATTGAGGATTGAGGATTGAAGATTGAGTATTGAGGATTGAAGATTGAGGATTGAGGATTGAAGATTGAGGATTGACAATGAGGGCTGAGGGTTGAGGATTGAGGTTTGAGGACTGAGGACTGGGGATAGAGGATTGAGAATTGAGGATTGAGGATTGAGGATTGAAGATTGAAGATTGGGTATTGGGTATTGAGGATTGAAGAATGAGGATTGAAAATTGAGGATTGAGGATTGAGGATTGAGGATTGAGGATTGAGGATTGAAGATTGAGGATTGGGTATTGAGGATTGAAGAATGAGGATTGAGGATTGAGGATTGAGGATTGAAGATTGAAGATTGAGTATTGGGTATTGAGGAGTGAAGAATGAGTATAGAAAATTGAGGATTGAGGATTGAGTATTGAGGATTGAGGATTGAGGATCGAAGATTGAGTATTGAGGATTGAAGATTCACGAATGAGGATTGAGGATTGAGTTTTGAGGATTGAGGATTGAGGATCGAAGATTGAGTATTGAGGATTGAAGATTGACGAATGAGGATTGAGGATTGAGGATTGAGGCTTGAACATTGAGGACTGAGTGTTGAGGGTTGAGTGATGAGAATTGATGTTTGTGGATAGAGGTTTGAAGACTGCTGATTGAGTATTGAGTATTGAAAACTGTGGATTGAGGATATTCTATTGAGGATTGAGGATTGACAACTGATTGTTGAGGACTGAGGGCCGAAGATTGAGGATTCAGGACTGAGGACTCAGAATTGAGGTTTGAGGACTGAGGATTGAGGATTGAAGGTTGAGTATCGAGTATTGAAGATTGGGGATTGAGGGTTGAGGATTGAGGATAGAGGATGAGGGCTGAGGATTGAGGATTGAGGATTGAGGATTGAGGAATGAGGGTTGAAGATTGAGGATTGAGGATTGAGGATTGAAGATTGAGTTCTGAGGATTGAAGACTGACGATTGAGGATTGAGGATTGAGGATTGAGTATTGAGGATAGAGGATTGAAGATTGAGTTTTGATGATTGATGATTGAGGATTGAGGTTTGGGGACTGAGGATTGAGGATTGAGGATTGAAGAATGAGGATTGACGATTGAGGATTGAGGATTGAGGATTGAGGATTGAAGATTGAGTATTGAGGATTGAAGGTTGAGGGTTGAGTATTGAGGATTTATGGTTGAGCGTTGAGGATTGATGGTTGTGGATTGAGGGCGAGGACTGAGGGTTGAGTGTTGATGTTTGAGGTCTGAGGATTGAAGATTGACGGTTGAGGATTGAGGATTGAGGATTGAGGATTGAGGATTGATGATTGAGGATTGAGGATTGAGGGTTGAGGTTTGAAGATTGAGGATTAGGGACTGAGTATTGAGGGTTGAGCGATGAGAATTGATGTTTGTGGATAGAGATCTGAAGATTGCAGGTTGAGTATTGAGTATTGAAAACTGTGAATTGAGGATATTCTATTGAGGATTGAGGATTGACAACTGATCGTTGAGGACTCAGGGCTGAAGGTTGAGGATGCAGGATTGAGGATTCAGGATTGAGGTTTGAGGACTGAGGATTGAGGTTTGAGGATTGAGGATTGAGGATTGAGGATTGACGCTTGAGGATTAAGGGTAGAGGATGGAGGATTGAAGAGAGAGGACTGAGTGTTGGGGATTGAGTGTTGAGAATAGATGTTTGAGGATTGAGGTTTGAATATTGAATATTGTGGGTTGAGTATTGAACCATGAGAATTCAGGATATGCTATTGAGTATTGAGAATTGAGGATTGATGGTTGAGTATTGAGGATTGATGGTTGAGGGTTGAGGATTGAGGGTTGTGGATTGAGGGCGAGGACTGAGGGTTGAGTGTTGATGTTTGAGGTCTGAGGATTGAAGATTGACGGTTGAGGATTGAGGATTGAGGATTGAGGATTGAGGATTGATGATTGAGTATTGAGGATTGAGGGTTGAGGTTTGAAGATTGAGGATTAGGGACTGAGTGTTGAGGGTTGAGTGATGAGAATTGATGTTTGTGGATAGAGATCTGAAGATTGCAGATTGAGAATTGAGTATTGAAAACTGTGGATTGAGGATATTCTATTGAGGATTGAGGATTGACAACTGATTGTTGAGGACTGAGGGCCGAAGATTGAGGATTCAGGACTGAGGACTCAGAATTGAGGTTTGAGGACTGAGGATTGAGGATTGAAGGTTGAGAATCGAGTATTGAAGATTGAGGATTGAGGGTTGAGGATTGAGGATAGAGGATGAGGGCTGAGGATTGAGAATTGAGGATTGAGGATTGAGGAATGAGGGTTGAAGATTGAGGATTGAGGATTGAGGATTGAAGATTGAGTTCTGAGGATTGAAGACTGAAGATTGAGAATTGAGGATTGAGGATTGAGTATTGAGGATAGAGGATTGAAGATTGAGTTTTGATGATTGATGATTGAGGATTGAGGTTTGGGGACTGAGGATTGAGGATTGAGGATTGAAGAATGAGGATTGACGATTGAGGATTGAGGATTGAGGATTGAGGATTGAAGATTGAGTATTGAGGATTGAAGGTTGAGGGTTGAGTATTGAGGATTTATGGTTGAGCGTTGAGGATTGATGGTTGTGGATTGAGGGCGAGGACTGAGGGTTGAGTGTTGATGTTTGAGGTCTGAGGATTGAAGATTGACGGTTGAGGATTGAGGATTGAGGATTGAGGATTGAGGATTGATGATTGAGGATTGAGGATTGAGGGTTGAGGTTTGAAGATTGAGGATTAGGGACTGAGTATTGAGGGTTGAGCGATGAGAATTGATGTTTGTGGATAGAGATCTGAAGATTGCAGGTTGAGTATTGAGTATTGAAAACTGTGAATTGAGGATATTCTATTGAGGATTGAGGATTGACAACTGATCGTTGAGGACTCAGGGCTGAAGGTTGAGGATGCAGGATTGAGGATTCAGGATTGAGGTTTGAGGACTGAGGATTGAGGTTTGAGGATTGAGGATTGAGGATTGAGGATTGAAGATTGAGGATTGGGTATTGAGGATTGAACATTGAGGATTGAGGATTGAAGATTGAGTACTGGGTATTGAGGATTGAAGAATGAGGATTGAAAATTGAGGATTGAGGATACAGAATTGAGGTTTGAGGACTGAGGATTGAGGATTGAAGATTGAGTATTGAGGATTGAAGATTGAGGATTGAGGATTGAGGACTGAGGATTGAGGATTGAGGGTTGTGGATTGAGGACGAGGACTGAGGGTTGAGTATTGATGTTTGAGGTCTGAGGATTGAGGATTGCGGATTGAGAATTGAGGATTGAGGATTGAGGATTGAGGATTGAGGATTGTGTATTGAGGATTGAAGAATGAGGATTGAGGATTGAGGATTGAGGATTGAGGATTGATGATTGAGTATTGAGGATTGAAGATTGAGGATTGAGGATTGATGATTGAGGATTGAGGATTGAGGATTGGGGATTGATAACTGATTGTTGAGGACTGAGCGCTGAAGATTGAGGATTCAGGATTCAAGATTGAGGTCTGAGGTCTGAGGATTGAGGATTGAGGATTGAGGATTGAGGATTGAGGATTGAGGATTGAAGATTGAGGATTGGGTATTGCGGATAGAACATTGAGGGTTGAGGATTGAGTATTGAGGATTGAGGATTGAGTATTGAGGATTGAAGATTGAGGATTGAGGATTGAGGACTGAGGATTGAGGATTGAGGGTTGTCGATTGAGCACGAGGACTGAGGGTTGAGTATTGATGTTTGAGGTCTGAGGATTGAGGATTGCGGATTGAGAATTGAGGACTGAGGATTGAGGATTGAAGATTGAGGATTGGGTATTGAGGATTGAAGAATGAGGATTGAGGATTGAGGATTGAGGATTGAGGATTGAGGATTGAAGATTGAGTATTGAGGATTGAAGATTGAGGGTTGAGTATTGAGGATTGAAGATTGAGGATTTCGGACTGAGGATTGAAGTTTGAACATTGAGGATTGAGGGATGGGGATTGAGGATTGAGGATTGAGGATTGAAGATTGAGGATTCGGTATTGAGGATTGAAGAATGAGGATTGAGGATTGAGGATTGAGGATTGAGGATTGCAGATTGAGTATTGAGGATTGAAGATTGAGGATTGAGGATTCAGGATTGAGGATTGATGATTGAGGATTGAGGATTGAAGATTGAGTATTGAGGATTGAAGATTGAGGATTGAGGATTGAGGATTGAGGATTGAGGATTGAGGATTGAGGATTGAACATTGAGGATTGGGTATCGCGGATTGAACATTGAGGATTGAGGATTGAGGATTGAGTATTGAGGATTGAGGACTGAAGGTTGTATATTGATGATTGAAGATTGAGGATTGAGGATTGAGTGTTGTGGATTGGGGACTGAGTGTTGAGGGTTGAGTGATGAGAATTGATGTTTGTGGATACAGATTTGAAGATTGCAGGTTGAGTATTGGGTATCGAAAACTGTGAATTGAGGATATTCTATTGAGGATTGGGGATTGATAACTGATTGTTGAGGACTGAGGGCTGAAGATTGAGGATTCAGGATTCAAGATTGAGGTCTGAGGTCTGAGGATTGAGGATTGAGGAATGAGGATTGAGGATTGAGGATTGAGGATTGAAGATTGAGGATTGGGTATTGCGGATTGATCATTGAGGGTTGAGGATTGAGGATTGAGGATTGAAGATTGAATATTGATGATTGAAGATTGAGGATTGGGGATTGAGGGCTGTGGATTGAGGACGAGTACTGAGGGTTGAGTATTGGTGTTTGAGGTCCGAGGATTGAGGATTGAGGATTGAGGATTGGGGATTGAGGATTGAGGATTGGAGATTGAGTATTGAGGATTGAAGACTGACGATTGAGGATTGAGTATTGAGGATTGAGGATTGAGGATTGAGGATTGACGATTAAGAATTGAGGATTGAGGGTTGAAGATTGAGTATTGAGGATTCAGTATTGAGGATTGAAGATTGAGGATCGAGGATGAGGGATGAGGGTTGAGGATTGAGGTTTGAGGACTGAGGACTGAGGATTGAGGATTTAGAATTGAGGATTGAGGATTGAGGATTAAAGATTGAGGATTGAGGATTGGGTATTGAGGATTGAAGAATGAGGATTGAGGATTGAGGATTGACGATTGAGGATTGAGTATTGAGGATCGATGATTGAAGACTGAGTATTGGGGATTGAAAATTGAGGATTGAGGTTTGGGGACTGAGGATTGAGGATTGAGGATTGAGGATTGAGGATTGAGGATTGAGGATTGAGGATTGAGGATTGAGGACTGAACATTGAGGATTGGGTATCGCGGATTGAACATGGAGGATTGAGGTTTGAGGATTGAGTATTGAGGATTGAGGACTGAAGATTGTATATTGATGATTGAAGATTGAGGATTGAGGATTGAGTGTTGTGTATTGAGGACGAGGACTGAGGGTTGAGTATTGATGTTTGAGGTCTGAGGATCGAGGATTGAGGATTGAGAATTGAGGATTGAGGATTGAGGATTGAAGGTTGAGGATTTGGTACTGAGGATTGAAGAATGAGGATTGAGGATTGAGGATTGAGGAATGAGGATTGAAGATTGAGCATTGAGGATTGAAGATTGAGGATTGAGGATTGAGGATTGAGGATTGAGAATTGAGGATTGAGGATTGAGGATTGAAGATTGAAGATTGAGTATTGGGTATTGAGGATTGAAGAATGAGGATTGAGGATTGATGATTGACGATTGAGGATTGAGTATTGAGGATCGATGATTGAAGACTGAGTATTGGGGATTGAAAATTGAGGATTGAGGTTTGGGGACTGAGGATTGAGGATTGAGGATTGAGGATTGAGGATTGAGTATTGAGGATTGAGGATTGAGGATTGAGGCTTGAACATTGAGGACTGAGTGTTGAGGGTTGAGTGATGAGAATTGATGTTTGTGGATAGAGGTTTGAAGACTGCTGATTGAGTATTGAGTATTGAAAACTGTGGATTGAGGATATTCTATTGAGGATTGAGGATTGACAACTGATTGTTGAGGACTGAGGGCCGAAGATTGAGGATTCAGGACTGAGGACTCAGAATTGAGGTTTGAGGACTGAGGATTGAGGATTGAAGATTGAGTATCGAGTATTGAAGATTGAGGATTGAGGGTTGAGGATTGAGGATAGAGGATGAGGGCTGAGGATTGAGGATTGAGGATTGAGGATTGAGGAATGAGGGTTGAAGATTGAGGATTGAGGATTGAGGATTGAAGATTGAGTATTGAGGATTGAAGATTGAGGATTGAGGATTGATGATTGAGGATTGAGGTTTGGGGACTGAGGATTGAGGATTGAGGATTGAAGAATGAGGATTGACGATTGAGGATTGAGGATTGAGGATTGAGGATTGAAGATTGAGTATTGAGGATTGAAGGTTGAGGGTTGAGTATTGAGGATTTATGGTTGAGCGTTGAGGATTGATGGTTGTGGATTGAGGGCGAGGACTGAGGGTTGAGTGTTGATGTTTGAGGTCTGAGGATTGAAGATTGACGGTTGAGGATTGAGGATTGAGGATTGAGGATTGAGGATTGATGATTGAGGATTGAGGATTGAGGGTTGAGGTTTGAAGATTGAGGATTAGGGACTGAGTATTGAGGGTTGAGCGATGAGAATTGATGTTTGTGGATAGAGATCTGAAGATTGCAGGTTGAGTATTGAGTATTGAAAACTGTGAATTGAGGATATTCTATTGAGGATTGAGGATTGACAACTGATCGTTGAGGACTCAGGGCTGAAGGTTGAGGATGCAGGATTGAGGATTCAGGATTGAGGTTTGAGGACTGAGGATTGAGGTTTGAGGATTGAGGATTGAGGATTGAAGATTGAGTATTGAGGATTGAGGATTGAGGATTGAGGATTGAACATTGAGGATTGGGTATCGCGGATTGAACATTGAGGATTGAGGATTGAGGATTGAGTATTGAGGATTGAGGACTGAAGGTTGTATATTGATGATTGAAGATTGAGGATTGAGGATTGAGTGTTGTGGATTGGGGACTGAGTGTTGAGGGTTGAGTGATGAGAATTGATGTTTGTGGATACAGATTTGACGATTGCAGGTTGAGTATTGGGTATCGAAAACTGTGAATTGAGGATATTCTATTGAGGATTGGGGATTGATAACTGATCGTTGAGGACTGAGGGCTGAAGATTGAGGATTCAGGATTCAAGATTGAGGTCTGAGGTCTGAGGATTGAGGATTGAGGAATGAGGATTGAGGATTGAGGATTGAGGATTGAAGATTGAGGATTGGGTATTGCGGATTGATCATTGAGGGTTGAGGATTGAGGATTGAGGATTGAAGATTGAATATTGATGATTGAAGATTGAGGATTGGGGATTGAGGGCTGTGGATTGAGGACGAGTACTGAGGGTTGAGTATTGGTGTTTGAGGTCCGAGGATTGAGGATTGAGGATTGAGAATTGAGGACTGAGGATTGAGGATTGAAGATTGAGGATTGGGTATTGAGGATTGAAGAATGAGGATTGAGGATTGAGGATTGAGGATTGATGATTGAGGATTGAAGATTGAGTATTGAGGATTGAAGATTGAGGGTTGAGTATTGAGGAGTGAAGATTGAGGATTTGGGACTGAGGATTGAAGTTTGAACATTGAGGATTGAGGGATGAGGATTGAGGATTGAGGATTGAGGATTGAAGATTGAGGATTCGGTATTGAGGATTGAAGAATGAGGATTGAGGATTGAGGATTGAGGATTGAGGATTGCAGATTGAGTACTGAGGATTGAAGATTGAGGATTGAGGATTCAGGATTCAGGATTGAGGATTGAGGATTGAGGATGAGGAATGAGGGTTGAGGATTGAGGTTTGAGGACTGAGGACTGAGGACTGAGGATTGAGAATTGAGGATTGAGGATTGAGGATTGAGGATTGAGGATTGAAGATTAAGTATTGAGGATTGAAGACTGACAATTGAGGATTGAGGATTGAGGATTGAGGATTGAGGATTGAGGATTGAGGATTGAGAATTGAGGTTTGAGGGTTGAAGATTAAGTATTGAGGATTGAGGATAGAGGATTGAAGATTGAGGATTGAGGATTGAGGATGAGGAATGAGGGTTGAGGATTGAGGTTTGAGGACTGAGGACTGAGGACTGAGGATTGAGAATTGAGGATTCAGGATTGAGGATTATATATCGAGGATTGAGGATTGGGTATTGAGGATTGAAGAATGAGGATTGAGGATTGAGGATTGAGGATTGAGGATTGAGGATTGAAGATTGAGTATTGAGGATTGAAGACCGACGATTGAGGATTGAGGATTGGGTATTGAGGATTGATGAATGAGGATTGAGGATTGAGGATTGAAGATTGAGAATTGTGGATTGAGGATTGAGGATTGAAGATTGAGGATTGGGTATTGAGGATTGAAGAATGAGGATTGAGAATTGAGGATTGAGGATTGAGGATTGAGGATTGAAGATTGAGTATTGAGGATTGAAGATTGACGATTGAGGATTGAGGATTGAGGATTGAGGATTGAACATTGAGGACTGAGTGTTGAGGGTTGAGTGATGAGAATTGACGTTTGTGGATAGAGGTTTGAAGACTGCAGATTGAGTATTGAGTATTGAAAACTGTGAATTGTGGATATTCTATTGATTATTGAGGATAGACGACTGATTGTTGAGGACTGAGGGCCGAGGATTAAGGATTCAGGGTTAAGGATTCAGAACTGAGGTTTGAGGACTGAGGATTGAGGATTGAAGATTGAGTATTGAGGATTGAAGACTGAGGATTGAGGATTGAGGGTTGAGGATTGAAGATTGACTATTGAGGATTGAGGATTGAGGATTGAGGATTGAAGATTGAGGATTGGGTATTGAGGATTGAAGAATGAGGATTGAGGATTGAGGATTGAGGATTGAGGATTGATGAATGAGGATTGAGGATTGAAGATTGGGGACTGAGGATTGAGGATTGAGGATTGAGGATTGAAGATTGAGGATTGCGGATTGAGGATTGAGGATTGAAGATTGAGTATTGAGGATTGAAGATTGAGGATTGAGGATTGAAGATTGAGGATTGACAATGAGGGCTGAGGGTTGAGGATTGAGGTTTGAGGACTGAGGACTGGGGATAGAGGATTGAGAATTGAGGATTGAGGATTGAGGATTGAAGATTGAAGATTGGGTATTGGGTATTGAGGATTGAAGAATGAGGATTGAAAATTGAGGATTGAGGATTGAGGATTGAGGATTGAGGATTGAGGATTGAAGATTGAGGATTGGGTATTGAGGATTGAAGAATGAGGATTGAGGATTGAGGATTGAGGATTGAAGATTGAAGATTGAGTATTGGGTATTGAGGAGTGAAGAATGAGTATAGAAAATTGAGGATTGAGGATTGAGTATTGAGGATTGAGGATTGAGGATCGAAGATTGAGTATTGAGGATTGAAGATTCACGAATGAGGATTGAGGATTGAGTTTTGAGGATTGAGGATTGAGGATCGAAGATTGAGTATTGAGGATTGAAGATTGACGAATGAGGATTGAGGATTGAGGATTGAGGCTTGAACATTGAGGACTGAGTGTTGAGGGTTGAGTGATGAGAATTGATGTTTGTGGATAGAGGTTTGAAGACTGCTGATTGAGTATTGAGTATTGAAAACTGTGGATTGAGGATATTCTATTGAGGATTGAGGATTGACAACTGATTGTTGAGGACTGAGGGCCGAAGATTGAGGATTCAGGACTGAGGACTCAGAATTGAGGTTTGAGGACTGAGGATTGAGGATTGAAGGTTGAGTATCGAGTATTGAAGATTGAGGATTGAGGGTTGAGGATTGAGGATAGAGGATGAGGGCTGAGGATTGAGGATTGAGGATTGAGGATTGAGGAATGAGGGTTGAAGATTGAGGATTGAGGATTGAGGATTGAAGATTGAGTTCTGAGGATTGAAGACTGACGATTGAGGATTGAGGATTGAGGATTGAGTATTGAGGATAGAGGATTGAAGATTGAGTTTTGATGATTGATGATTGAGGATTGAGGTTTGGGGACTGAGGATTGAGGACTGAGGATTGAAGAATGAGGATTGACGATTGAGGATTGAGGATTGAGGATTGAGGATTGAAGATTGAGTATTGAGGATTGAAGGTTGAGGGTTGAGTATTGAGGATTTATGGTTGAGCGTTGAGGATTGATGGTTGTGGATTGAGGGCGAGGACTGAGGGTTGAGTGTTGATGTTTGAGGTCTGAGGATTGAAGATTGACGGTTGAGGATTGAGGATTGAGGATTGAGGATTGAGGATTGATGATTGAGGATTGAGGATTGAGGGTTGAGGTTTGAAGATTGAGGATTAGGGACTGAGTATTGAGGGTTGAGCGATGAGAATTGATGTTTGTGGATAGAGATCTGAAGATTGCAGGTTGAGTATTGAGTATTGAAAACTGTGAATTGAGGATATTCTATTGAGGATTGAGGATTGACAACTGATCGTTGAGGACTCAGGGCTGAAGGTTGAGGATGCAGGATTGAGGATTCAGGATTGAGGTTTGAGGACTGAGGATTGAGGTTTGAGGATTGAGGATTGAGGATTGAGGATTGACGCTTGAGGATTGAGGGTAGAGGATGGAGGATTGAAGAGAGAGGACTGAGTGTTGGGGATTGAGTGTTGAGAATAGATGTTTGAGGATTGAGGTTTGAATATTGAATATTGTGGGTTGAGTATTGAACCATGAGAATTCAGGATATGCTATTGAGTATTGAGAATTGAGGATTGATGGTTGAGTATTGAGGATTGATGGTTGAGGGTTGAGGATTGAGGGTTGTGGATTGAGGGCGAGGACTGAGGGTTGAGTGTTGATGTTTGAGGTCTGAGGATTGAAGATTGACGGTTGAGGATTGAGGATTGAGGATTGAGGATTGAGGATTGATGATTGAGTATTGAGGATTGAGGGTTGAGGTTTGAAGATTGAGGATTAGGGACTGAGTGTTGAGGGTTGAGTGATGAGAATTGATGTTTGTGGATAGAGATCTGAAGATTGCAGATTGAGAATTGAGTATTGAAAACTGTGGATTGAGGATATTCTATTGAGGATTGAGGATTGACAACTGATTGTTGAGGACTGAGGGCCGAAGATTGAGGATTCAGGACTGAGGACTCAGAATTGAGGTTTGAGGACTGAGGATTGAGGATTGAAGGTTGAGTATCGAGTATTGAAGATTGAGGATTGAGGGTTGAGGATTGAGGATAGAGGATGAGGGCTGAGGATTGAGGATTGAGGATTGAGGATTGAGGAATGAGGGTTGAAGATTGAGGATTGAGGATTGAGGATTGAAGATTGAGTTCTGAGGATTGAAGACTGACGATTGAGGATTGAGGATTGAGGATTGAGTATTGAGGATAGAGGATTGAAGATTGAGTTTTGATGATTGATGATTGAGGATTGAGGTTTGGGGACTGAGGATTGAGGATTGAGGATTGAAGAATGAGGATTGACGATTGAGGATTGAGGATTGAGGATTGAGGATTGAAGATTGAGTATTGAGGATTGAAGGTTGAGGGTTGAGTATTGAGGATTTATGGTTGAGCGTTGAGGATTGATGGTTGTGGATTGAGGGCGAGGACTGAGGGTTGAGTGTTGATGTTTGAGGTCTGAGGATTGAAGATTGACGGTTGAGGATTGAGGATTGAGGATTGAGGATTGAGGATTGATGATTGAGGATTGAGGATTGAGGGTTGAGGTTTGAAGATTGAGGATTAGGGACTGAGTATTGAGGGTTGAGCGATGAGAATTGATGTTTGTGGATAGAGATCTGAAGATTGCAGGTTGAGTATTGAGTATTGAAAACTGTGAATTGAGGATATTCTATTGAGGATTGAGGATTGACAACTGATCGTTGAGGACTCAGGGCTGAAGGTTGAGGATGCAGGATTGAGGATTCAGGATTGAGGTTTGAGGACTGAGGATTGAGGTTTGAGGATTGAGGATTGAGGATTGAGGATTGAAGATTGAGGATTGGGTATTGAGGATTGAACATTGAGGATTGAGGATTGAAGATTGAGTACTGGGTATTGAGGATTGAAGAATGAGGATTGAAAATTGAGGATTGAGGATACAGAATTGAGGTTTGAGGACTGAGGATTGAGGATTGAAGATTGAGTATTGAGGATTGAAGATTGAGGATTGAGGATTGAGGACTGAGGATTGAGGAATGAGGGTTGTGGATTGAGGACGAGGACTGAGGGTTGAGTATTGATGTTTGAGGTCTGAGGATTGAGGATTGCGGATTGAGAATTGAGGATTGAGGATTGAGGATTGAGGATTGAGGATTGTGTATTGAGGATTGAAGAATGAGGATTGAGGATTGAGGATTGAGGGTTGAGGATTGAAGATTGAGTATTGAGGATTGAAGATTGAGGATTGAGGATTGATGATTGAGGATTGAGGATTGAGGATTGGGGATTGATAACTGATTGTTGAGGACTGAGCGCTGAAGATTGAGGATTCAGGATTCAAGATTGAGGTCTGAGGTCTGAGGATTGAGGATTGAGGATTGAGGATTGAGGATTGAGGATTGAGGATTGAAGATTGAGGATTGGGTATTGCGGATAGAACATTGAGGGTTGAGGATTGAGTATTGAGGATTGAGGATTGAGTATTGAGGATTGAAGATTGAGGATTGAGGATTGAGGACTGAGGATTGAGGATTGAGGGTTGTCGATTGAGCACGTGGACTGAGGGTTGAGTATTGATGTTTGAGGTCTGAGGATTGAGGATTGCGGATTGAGAATTGAGGACTGAGGATTGAGGATTGAAGATTGAGGATTGGGTATTGAGGATTGAAGAATGAGGATTGAGGATTGAGGATTGAGGATTGAGGATTGAGGATTGAAGATTGAGTATTGAGGATTGAAGATTGAGGGTTGAGTATTGAGGATTGAAGATTGAGGATTTGGGACTGAGGATTGAAGTTTGAACATTGAGGATTGAGGGATGGGGATTGAGGATTGAGGATTGAGGATTGAAGATTGAGGATTCGGTATTGAGGATTGAAGAATGAGGATTGAGGATTGAGGATTGAGGATTGAGGATTGCAGATTGAGTATTGAGGATTGAAGATTGAGGATTGAGGATTCAGGATTGAGGATTGATGATTGAGGATTGAGGATTGAAGATTGAGTATTGAGGATTGAAGATTGAGGATTGAGGATTGAGGATTGAGGATTGAGGATTGAGGATTGAGGATTGAGCATTGAGGATTGGGTATCGCGGATTGAACATTGAGGATTGAGGATTGAGGATTGAGTATTGAGGATTGAGGACTGAAGGTTGTATATTGATGATTGAAGATTGAGGATTGAGGATTGAGTGTTGTGGATTGGGGACTGAGTGTTGAGGGTTGAGTGATGAGAATTGATGTTTGTGGATACAGATTTGAAGATTGCAGGTTGAGTATTGGGTATCGAAAACTGTGAATTGAGGATATTCTATTGAGGATTGGGGATTGATAACTGATTGTTGAGGACTGAGGGCTGAAGATTGAGGATTCAGGATTCAAGATTGAGGTCTGAGGTCTGAGGATTGAGGATTGAGGAATGAGGATTGAGGATTGAGGATTGAGGATTGAAGATTGAGGATTGGGTATTGCGGATTGATCATTGAGGGTTGAGGATTGAGGATTGAGGATTGAAGATTGAATATTGATGATTGAAGATTGAGGATTGGGGATTGAGGGCTGTGGATTGAGGACGAGTACTGAGGGTTGAGTATTGGTGTTTGAGGTCCGAGGATTGAGGATTGAGGATTGAGGATTGGGGATTGAGGATTGAGGATTGGAGATTGAGTATTGAGGATTGAAGACTGACGATTGAGGATTGAGGATTGAGGATTGAGGATTGAGGATTGAGGATTGACGATTAAGAATTGAGTATTGAGGGTTGAAGATTGAGTATTGAGGATTCAGTATTGAGGATTGAAGATTGAGGATCGAGGATGAGGGATGAGGGTTGAGGATTGAGGTTTGAGGACTGAGGACTGAGGATTGAGGATTTAGAATTGAGGATTGAGGATTGAGGATTAAAGATTGAGGATTGAGGATTGGGTATTGAGGATTGAAGAATGAGGATTGAGGATTGAGGATTGACGATTGAGGATTGAGTATTGAGGATCGATGATTGAAGACTGAGTATTGGGGATTGAAAATTGAGGATTGAGGTTTGGGGACTGAGGATTGAGGATTGAGGATTGAGGATTGAGGATTGAGGATTGAGGATTGAGGATTGAGGACTGAACATTGAGGATTGGGTATCGCGGATTGAACATGGAGGATTGAGGTTTGAGGATTGAGTATTGAGGATTGAGGACTGAAGATTGTATATTGATGATTGAAGATTGAGGATTGAGGATTGAGTGTTGTGTATTGAGGACGAGGACTGAGGGTTGAGTATTGATGTTTGAGGTCTGAGGATCGAGGATTGAGGATTGAGAATTGAGGATTGAGGATTGAGGATTGAAGGTTGAGGATTTGGTACTGAGGATTGAAGAATGAGGATTGAGGATTGAGGATTGAGGAATGAGGATTGAAGATTGAGCATTGAGGATTGAAGATTGAGGATTGAGGATTGAGGATTGAGGATTGAGAATTGAGGATTGAGGATTGAGGATTGAAGATTGAAGATTGAGTATTGGGTATTGAGGATTGAAGAATGAGGATTGAGGATTGATGATTGAGGACTGAGTGTTGAGGGTTGAGTGATGGGAATTGATGTTTGTGGATTAAAGGTTTGAAGACTGAAGAATGGGGATTGAGTATTGAAAACTGTGAATTGAGGATATTCTATTGAGGATTGAGGATTGACAATTGATTGTTGAGGACTGAGGGCTGAAGATTGAGGATTCAGGGTTGAGGATTCGGGATTGAGGTTTGAGGACTGAGGATAGAGGGTTGTGTATTGAGGATTGAGGATTGACGCTTGAGGATTGAGGGTAGAGGATGGAGGATTGAAGAGAGAGGACTGAGTGTTGGGGATTGAGTGTTGAGAATAGATGTTTGAGGATTGAGGTTTGAATATTGAATATTGTGGGTTGAGTATTGAACCATGAGAATTCAGGATATGCTATTGAGTATTGAGAATTGAGGATTGATGGTTGAGTATTGAGGATTGATGGTTGAGGGTTGAGGATTGAGGGTTGTGGATTGAGGGCGAGGACTGAGGGTTGAGTGTTGATGTTTGAGGTCTGAGGATTGAAGATTGACGGTTGAGGATTGAGGATTGAGGATTGAGGATTGAGGATTGATGATTGAGTATTGAGGATTGAGGGTTGAGGTTTGAAGATTGAGGATTAGGGACTGAGTATTGAGGGCTGAGTGATGAGAATTGATGTTTGTGGATAGAGATCTGAAGATTGCAGATTGAGAATTGAGTATTGAAAACTGTGAATTGAGGATATTCTATTGAGGATTGAGGATTGACAACTGACCGTTGAGGACTCAGGGCTGAAGGTTGAGGATTCAGGATTGAGGATTCAGGATTGAGGTTTCAGGACTGAGGATTGAGGTTTGAGGATTGAGGATTGAGGATTGAGGATTGAAGATTGAGGATTGAGGATTGAGGATTGAGGATTGAGGATTGAGGTTTGAAGATTGAGTATTGAGGATTGAGTATTGAGGATTGAAGATTGAGGATTGAGGATTGAGGATGAGGGATGAGGGTTGAGGATTGAGGATTGAGGATTGAGGATTGAGGATTGAGGATTGAGGATTGAAGATTGAGTATTGAGGATTGAAGATTGAGGATTGAGGATTGAGGATTGAGGATTGAGGATTGAAGATTGAGGATTGGGGATTGAGGATTCAGGATTGGAGATTGAGTATTGAGGATTGAGGACTGACGATTGAGGATTGAGGATTGGGGATTGAGGATTGAGGATTGAGGATTGAGGATTGAAGATTGAAGAATGGGGATTGATTGTTGAAAACTGTGAATTGAGGATATTCTATTGAGGGTTGAGTATTGACAATTGATTGTTGAGGACTGAGGGCCGAAGATTGAGGATTCAGGATTGAGGATTCGGAATTGAGGTTTGAGGACTGAGTATTGAGTATTGAATATTGAGTATCGAGGATTGAAGGTTGAGGATTGAGGGTTGAGGATTGAGGATAGAGGATGAGGTCTGAGGGTTGAGGATTGAGGTTTGAGGACTGAGGACTGAGGATTGAGGATTGAGAATTGAGGATTGAGGATTGAAGATTGAGGATTGAGGATTGAGGACTGAGGATTGAGGATTGAGGTTTGTGGATTGAGGACGAGGACTGAGGTTTGGGTATTGATGTTTGAGGTCTGAGGATTGAGGATTGAGGATTGAGAATTGAGGATTGAGGATTGAGGATTGAAGATTGAAAATTTGGTATTGAGGACTGAAGAATGAGGATTGAGGACTGAGGATTGAGGATTGAGGATTGAGGATTGGGGATTGAGGATTGAGGATTGAACATTGAGGACTGAGCGTTGAGGGTTGAGTTATGAGAATTGATGTTTGTGGATAGAGGTTTGAAGATTGCAGATTGAGTATTGTGTATTGAAAACTGTGAATTGAGGATATTCTATTGAGGATTGATGATTGACAACTGACTGTTGAGGACTGAGGGCCGAAGATTGAGGATTCAGGTTTGAGGATTCGGAATTGAGGTTTGAGGACTGAGTATTGAGTATTGAATATTGAGTATCGAGGATTGAAGGTTGAGGATTGAGGGTTGAGGATTGAGGATAGAGGATGAGGGCTGAGGGTTGAGGATTGAGGTTTGAGGACTGAGGACTGAGGATTGAGGATTGAGAATTGAGGATTGAGGATTGAAGATTGAGGATTGAGGATTGAGGACTGAGGATTGAGGATTGAGGTTTGTGGATTGAGGACGAGGACTGAGGTTTGGGTATTGATGTTTGAGGTCTGAGGATTGAGGATTGAGGATTGAGAATTGAGGATTGAGGATTGAGGATTGAAGATTGAAAATTTGGTATTGAGGACTGAAGAATGAGGATTGAGGACTGAGGATTGAGGATTGAGGATTGAGGATTGGGGATTGAGGATTGAGGATTGAACATTGAGGACTGAGCGTTGAGGGTTGAGTTATGAGAATTGATGTTTGTGGATAGAGGTTTGAAGATTGCAGATTGAGTATTGTGTATTGAAAACTGTGAATTGAGGATATTCTATTGAGGATTGATGATTGACAACTGACTGTTGAGGACTGAGGGCCGAAGATTGAGGATTCAGGTTTGAGGATTCCGAATTGAGGTTTGAGGACTGAGGATTGAGGATTGAAGATTGAGTATTGAGGATTGAAGATTGAGGATTGAGGGTTGAGGATTGAGGATTGAGGATGAGGGCTGAGGGTTGAGGATTGAGGTTTGAGGAATGAGGACTGAGGATTGAGGATTGAGAATTGAGGATTGAGGATTGAGGATTGAAGATTGAGGATTGGGTATTGAGGATTGAGGAATGAGGATTGAGGATTGAGGATTGAGGATTGAGGATTGAAGATTGAGTATTGAGGATTGAAGACTGACGATTGAGGATTGAGGACTGAGGATTGAGTATTGAGGATCGAGGATTGAAGATTGAGTTTTGATGATTGAAGATTGAGGATTGAGGTTTGGGGACTGAGGATTGAGGATTGAGGATTGAGGATTGAGGATTGAGGATTGAGGATTGAGGATTGAGGATTGAGGATTGAGGATGGAGGATTGAACATTGAGGATTGTCTATCGCGGATTGAATATTGAGGATTGTGGATTGAGAATTGCGTATTGAGGATTGAGGACTGAAGATTGTATATTGAGGATTGAGGATTGAGGATTGATGATTGAGGATTGAGGATTGAGGGCTGAGGATTGAAGATTGAGGATTGAGGATTGACGATTGAGGATTGAGTATTGAGGATTGAGAATTGAGGGTTGAGGATTGAAGGTTGAGTATTGAGGATTGAAGATTGCGGATTTAGAATTGAGGATTGAAGACTGAGGATTGAGTGTTGAGGGTTGATTGATGATAATTGATGTTTGTGGATTGAGATTTGAAGATTGAAGAATGGGGATTGAGTATTGAAAACTGTGAATTGAAGATATTCTATTGAGGATTGAGGATTGACAATTGATTGTTGAGGACTGAGGGCAGAGGATTGAGGACTCAGGATTGAGGATTCGGTATTGAGGAATCAGAACTGAGGATTGTGGGTTGAGGATTGAGGATTGAGGATTGAGGATTTGGGATTGAGGATTGAGGACTGAGGATTGTGGGTTGAGGATTGAGGATTGAGGATTGAGGATTTGGGATTGACGGCTGAGGATTGAGGATTGAATATTGAGGATTGGATATCGAGGATTGAACATTCAGGATTGAGGATTGAGGATAGAGGATTGAGGATTGAGGATTGAAGATTGAATATTGATGATTGAAGATTGAGGATTGAGGATTGAGGGTTGTGGATTGCGGACGAGGAGTGAGGGTTGAGTATTGATGTTTGAGGTCTGAGGATTGAGGATTGAGGATTGAGAATTGAGGATTGAGGATTGAGGATTGAAGATGGAGGATTGGCTGTTGAGGATTGAAGAATGAGAATAGAGGTTTGAGGATCGAAGGTTGAGGGTTGAAGATTGAGTATTGAGGATTGAAGATTGAGGATTGAGGATTGAGGATTGAGGATTGAGGATTGAGGACTGAGGATTGAAGATTGAGTATTGAAGACTGAATATTGAGGATTGAGGATCGAGGATTGGGAATTGAGGATTGAGGATTGAAGGTTGAATATTGATGATTGAAGATTGACGATTGAGGATTGAGTGTTGTAGATTGAGGACGAGGACTGATGGTTGGGTATTACTGCTTGAGGTCTGAGGATTGAGGATTGCGAATTGAGGATTGAGGATTGAGGATTGGGGATTCGGGATTGAGGATTGAGGATTGAAGACTGAGGATTGGGTATTGAGGATCGAACATTGAGGATTGAGGATTGAGGATTGAGGATTGAGGATTGAATGTTGCATATTGATGAATGAAGATTGAGGATTGAGGATTGAAGGTCGTGGATTGAGGACGAGGACTGAGGGTTGAGTATTGATACTTGAGGCCTGAGGATTGAGGATTGACGATTGCGAATTGAGGATTGAGGATTTAAGATTGTGGATTGGGTATTGAGGATTGAAGAATGAGGATTGAGGATTGAGGATTGAGGATTGAGGATTGAGGATTGAAGATTGTGTATTGAGGATTGAAGATAGAGGGTTGACAATTGAGGATTGAGGATTGAGGATTGAAGCTTGAGTATTGAGGACTCAAGGTTGAGGATTGAGGATTGAGGATTGAGGCTTGAGGATTGAGGATTGAATATTGAATATTGATGATTGAAGATTGAGGGTTGAGGATTGAGGGTTGTGTATTCAGGACGAGGACTGAGGGTTGAATATTGATGATTGAGGTCTGAGGATTGAGGATTGAGAATTGAGAGTTGAGGATTGAGAATTGAAGATTGAGGATTGGGTATTGAGGATTGAAGAATGAGGATTGAGGATTGGGGATTGAGGATTGAGGATTGCAGATTGAGTATTGAGGATTGAAGAATGAGGATTGAGAATTGAGGATTGAGGATTGAGGATTGAAGATTAAGAGCTGAGGATTGAGGATTGAGGATTGAGAATTGAAGATTGAGGATTGGGGATTGATTATTGAAGGTTGAGTATTGAGGATTGAAGATTGAGGATTGAGGATTGAGGATTGAGGATTGAGGATGAGGGCTGAGGGTTGAGGGTTGAGGTTTGAGGACCGAGGACTGAGGATTGAGGATTGAGAATTGAGGATTGAGGATTGAGGATTGAAGATTGAGGATAGGGTATTGAGGATTGAAGAATGAGGATTGAGGATTGAGGATTGAGGATTGAGGATTGAAGTTTGAGGATTGAAGATTCAGGATTGAGTATTGAATATTGAGTATTGAGGATTGAAGATTGAGGATTGAGGATTGAGTGTTGACGATTGAGGACGAGGACTGACGGTTGAGGATTGAGGTTTGAGGGTTGAGGATTGAGGATTGAGGACTGAGGATTGAGGATTGAGGATTGAGCATTGAGGATTGAAGATTGAGGATTGAGGATTGTGGATTGAGAATTGAGAATTGAGTATGAGGACTGAGGTTTGAGGATTGAGGTTTGAGGAACGAGGATTGAGGTTCGAGGTCTGAGGACTGAGGAATGACGATTGAATATTGAAGATTGAGGATTGAGGATTGAAGGATCAGTATTGAGGATTGAAGATTGAGAATTGAGGATTGAGGATTGAACATTGAGGACTGAGCGTTCAGGGTTGAGTGATGAGAATTGATGTTTGTGGATAGAGATTTGAAGATCGCAGGCTGAGTATTGAGTATTGAAACCTGTGAATTGAGGATATTCTATTGAGGATGGAGGATTCACAACTGATTGTTGAGGTCTGAGGGCTGAAGATTGAGGGTTCAGGATTGTGGATTCAGGATTGAGGTTTGAGGACTGAGGATTGAGTATTGAGGATTGACGGTTGAGGATTGAGGATTGAGGACTGAAGGTTGAGGATTGCGTATTGAGGATAGAACATTGAGGATTGAGGATTGAGTATTCAGGATTGAGGATTGAAGATTGAATATTGATGATTGAAGATTGAGGATCGAGGATTGAGGGTTGTGGATTGAGGACGAGGACTGACGGTTGAGTATTGATGTTTGAGGTCTGAGGATTGAGGATTGAGGATTGAGAATTGAGGATTGAGGATTGAGGATTGAGGATTGAGGATTGGGGATTGAGGATTGCAGATTGTGTATTGAGGATTGAAGATTGAGGATTGACAATTGAGGATTGAGGTTTGAGGATTGAAGCTTGAGTATTGAGGACTCAAGGTTGAGGATTGAGGATTGAGGATTGAGGATTGAGGATTGAGGATTGAAGATTGAATATTGATGATTGAAGATTGAGTGTTGAGGATTGAGGGTTGTGTATTCAGGACGAGGACTGAGGGTTGAATATTGATGATTGAGGTCTGAGGATTGAGGATTGAGAATTGAGAGTTGAGGATTGAGAATTGAAGATTGAGGATTGGGTATTGAGGATTGAAGATTGAGTATTGAAGACTGAATATTGAGGATTGAGGATCGAGGATTGGGAATTGAGGATTGAGGATTGAAGGTTGAATATTGATGATTGAAGATTGACGATTGAGGATTGAGTGTTGTAGATTGAGGACGAGGACTGATGGTTGGGTATTACTGCTTGAGGTCTGAGGATTGAGGATTGCGAATTGAGGATTGAGGATTGAGGATTGGGGATTCGGGATTGAGGATTGAGGATTGAAGACTGAGGATTGGGTATTGAGGATTGAACATTGAGGATTGAGGATTGAGGATTGAGGATTGAGGATTGAATGTTGCATATTGATGAATGAAGATTGAGGATTGAGGATTGAAGGTCGTGGATTGAGGACGAGGACTGAGGGTTGAGTATTGATACTTGAGGCCTGAGGATTGAGGATTGACGATTGCGAATTGAGGATTGAGGATTTAAGATTGTGGATTGGGTATTGAGGATTGAAGAATGAGGATTGAGGATTGAGGATTGAGGATTGAGGATTGAGGATTGAAGATTGTGTATTGAGGATTGAAGATAGAGGGTTGACAATTGAGGATTGAGGATTGAGGATTGAAGCTTGAGTATTGAGGACTCAAGGTTGAGGATTGAGGATTGAGGATTGAGGCTTGAGGATTGAGGATTGAATATTGAATATTGATGATTGAAGATTGAGGGTTGAGGATTGAGGGTTGTGTATTCAGGACGAGGACTGAGGGTTGAATATTGATGATTGAGGTCTGAGGATTGAGGATTGAGAATTGAGAGTTGAGGATTGAGAATTGAAGATTGAGGATTGGGTATTGAGGATTGAAGAATGAGGATTGAGGATTGGGGATTGAGGATTGAGGATTGCAGATTGAGTATTGAGGATTGAAGATTGAGAATTGAGGATTGAGGATTGAGGATTGAGGATTGAGGATTGAGGAGTGAAGATTGAGGATTGAGGATTGAGGATTGAGGATTGAGGATTGAGGATTGAAGCTTGAATATTGATGATTGAAGATTGAGGGTTGAGGATTGAGTGTTGTGGAATGAGGACGAGGACTGAGGGTTGAATATTGATGTTTGAGGTCTGAGGATTGAGAATTGACAACTGATTGTTGAGGACTGATGTCTGAAGATTGAGGATTCAGGATTGAGGATTCAGGTTTGAGGTTTGAGGACTGAGGATTGAGGATTGAGGATTGAGGATTGAGGATTCAGGATTGAGGATTGAAGACTGAGGTTTGGGTATTGAGGGTTGAAGAATGAGGATTGAGGATTGAGGATTGAGGATTGGGGACTGAGTTTTGAGGGTTGAGTGATGAGAATTGACGTTTGTGGATAGAGATTTGAAGATTGCAGGTTGTGTATTGAGTATTGAAAACTGTGAATTCATGATATTCTATTGAGGATTGAGGATTGACCACTGATTGTTGAGGTCTGAGGGCTGAAGATTGAGGGTTCAGGATTGTGGATTCAGGATTGAGGTTTGAGGACTCAGGATTGAGGATTGAGGATTGAGGATTGAGGATTGGGGATTGAGGATTGAAGGTTGAGGATTGCGTATTGAGGATAGAACATTGAGGATTGAGGATTGAGGATTGAGTATTGAGGATTGAGGATTGAGGATTGAGGATTGAAGATTGAGTATTGATGATTGAAGATTGAGGATCGAGGATTGAGGGTTTTGGATTGAGGACGAGGACTGAGGGTTGAGTATTGATGTGTGAGGTCTGAGGATTGAGGGTTGAGGATTGAGAATTGAGGATTGAGTATTGAGGATTGAAGATTGAGGATTGGGTGTTGAGGATTGAAGAATGAGGATTGAGGATTGAGGATTGAGGATTGAAGATTGAGTATAGACGATTGAAGATTGAGGATTGAGGATTGAGGATTGAGGATTGAGGATTGAGGATTGCGCATAGAAGATTGAGGATTGGGTATTGCGGATTGAAGATTGAGGATTGACAATTGAGGATTGAGGATTGAGGATTGAAGATTGAGTATTGAGGACCCAAGGTTGAGGATTGAGGATTGAGGATTGTGGGTTGAGGAGTGAAGATTGAGGTTTGAGGATTGAGGATTGAGGATTGGGGATTGAGGATTGAGGATTGAAGCTTGAACATTGATGATTGAAGATTGAGGGTTGAGGATTGAGGGTTGTGGACTGAGGACGAGGCCTGAGGGTTGAATATTTATGTTTGAGGTCTGAGGATTAAGAATTGACAACTGATTGTTGAGGACTGTGGTCTGAAGATTGAGGATTCAGGATTGAGGATTCAGGTTTGAGGTTTGAGGACTGAGGATTGAGGATTGAGGATTGAGGATTGAGGATTCAGGATTGAGGATTGAGGATTCAGGATTGAGGATTGAAGACTGAGGATTGGGTATTGAGGATTGAAGAATGAGGATTGAGGATTGAGGATTGAGGATTGAGGCTTGCATATTGAGGATTGGGGACTGATTGTTGAGGTTTGAGTGATGAGAATTGATGTTTGTGGATAGAGATTTGAAGATTGCAGCTTGAGTATTGAGTATTGAAAACTGTGAATTCATGATATTCTATTGAGGATTGAGGATTGACCACTGATTGTTGAGGACTGATGGCTGAAGATTGAGGATTCAGGATTGAGGATTCAGGATTGAGGTTTGAGGACTGAGGATTGGGGATTGAGGATTGAGGATTCAGGATTGAGGATTGAGGATTGAAGACTGAGGATTGGGTATTGAGGATTGAACATTGAGGATTGAGGATTGAGGATTGAGGATTGAGGATTGAGTATTGAATGTTGCATATTGATGAATGAAGATTGAGGATTGAGGATTGAAGGTCGTGGATTGAGGACGAGGACTGAGGGCTGAGTATTGATACTTGAGGCCTGAGGATTGAGGATTGAGGATTGCGAATTGAGGATTGAGGATTTAAGATTGTGGATTGGGTATTGAGGATTGAAGAATGAGGATTGAGGATTGTGGATTGAGGATTGCAGATTGAGTATTGAGGATTGAAGATTGAGTATTGAGGATTGAGGATTGAGGTTTGAAGATTGAATATTGATGATTGAAGATTGAGGATCGAGGATTGAGGGTTGTGGATTGAGGACGAGGACTGACGGTTGAGTATTGATGTTTGAGGTCTGAGGATTGAGGATTGAGGATTGAGAATTGAGGATTGAGTATTGAGGATTGAAGATTGGGGATTGAGGATTGAGGATTGAGGATTAAGGATTGAGTATGAGGGCTGAGGTTTGAGGATTGAGGTTTGAGGACTGAGGACTGAGGATTTAGGGTTGAGAATTGAGGATTGAGGATTGAGGATTGAGGATTGAGGATTGGGGATTGAGGATTGAAGATTGTGTATTGAGGATTGAAGATTGAGGATTGACAATTGAGGATTGAGGTTTGAGGATTGAAGCTTGAGTATTGAGGACTCAAGGTTGAGGATTGAGGATTGAGGATTGAGGATTGAGGATTGAGGATTGAAGATTGAATATTGATGATTGAAGATTGAGTGTTGAGGATTGAGGGTTGTGTATTCAGGACGAGGACTGAGGGTTGAATATTGATGATTGAGGTCTGAGGATTGAGGATTGAGAATTGAGAGTTGAGGATTGAGAATTGAAGATTGAGGATTGGGTATTGAGGATTGAAGAATGAGGATTGAGGATTGGGGATTGAGGATTGAGGATTGCAGATTGAGTATTGAGGATTGAAGATTGAGAATTGAGGATTGTGGATTGAGGATTGACGATTGAGGGTTGAGGAGTGAAGATTGAGGATTGAGGATTGAGGATTGAGGATTGAGGATTGAGGATTGAGGATTGAGGATTCAGGATTGAGGATTGAAGACTGAGGTTTGGGTATTGAGGGTTGAAGAATGAGGATTGAGGATTGAGGATTGAGGATTGAGGATTGAGGATTGAGGATTGAGGATTGAGGATTGAGAATTGAGGCTTGAATATTGAGGATTGGGGACTGAGTTTTGAGGGTTGATTGATGAGAATTGATGTTTGTGGATAGAGATTTGCAGATTGCAGGTTGAGTATTGAGTATTGAAAACTGTGAATTCATGATATTCTATTGAGGATTGAGGATTGACCAATGATTGTTGAGGTCTGAGGGCTGAAGATTGAGGGTTCAGGATTGTGGATTCAGGATTGAGGTTTGAGGACTGAGGATTGAGGATTGAGGATTGAGGATTGAGGATTGGGGATTGAGGATTGAAGGTTGAGGATTGCGTATTGAGGATAGAACATTGAGGATTGAGGATTGAGGATTGAGTATTGAGGATTGAGGATTGAGGATTGAGGATTGAGGATTGAAGATTGAGTATTGAGGATTGAAGATTGAGGGTTGAGTATTGAGGATTGAAGATTGAGGACTTGGGACTGAGGATTGAAGTTTGAACATTGAGGATTGAGGGATGAGGATTGAGGAGTGAGGATTGAGGATTGAAGATTGAGGATTCGGTATTGTGGATTGAAGAATGAGGATTGAGGATTGAGGATTGAGGATTGAGGATTGCAGATTGAGTATTAAGGATTGAAGATTGAGGATTGAGGATTCAGGATTGGGGATTGAGGATTGAGGATTGAGGATAGAGGGTTGTGGATTCAGGACGAGGAGTGAGGGTTGAGTATTAATGTTTGAGGTCTGAGGATCGAGGATTGAGGATCGAGAATTGAGGTTTGAGGATTGAGGATTGAAGATTCAGGATTTGGTACTCAGGATTGAAGAATGAGGATTGAGGTCTGAGGATCGAGGATTGAGGATCGAGGATTGAGGATTGAGGATTGAAGAATGAGGATTGAGGATTGAGGACTGAGGATTGAGGATTGAGGGTTGTGGATTGAGGACAAGGACTGAGGGTTGTGTATTGATGTTTGAGGTCTGAGGATTGAGGATTGAGGATTGAGAATTGTGGATTGAGGATTGAGGGTTGAAGATTGAGGATTGGGTATTGAGGATTGAAGAATGAGGATTGAGGATTGAGGATTGAGGATTGAGAATTGAGGATTGAATATTGAGTACTGAGGATTGAAGACTGACGATTGAGGAATGAGGATTGAGGATTGAGTATTGAGGATTGAGGATTGAGGATTGAGGATTGAGGGTTGAGGATTGAGGATTGAGGATTGAGGATTCAGGATTGAAGATTGAATATTGATGATTGAAGATTGAGGATTGAGGATTGAGGGTTGTGTATTCAGGACAAGGACTGAGGGTTGTGTATTGATGTTTGAGGTCTGAGGATTGAGGATTGAGGATTGAGAATTGTGGATTGAGGATTGAGGGTTGAAGATTGAGGATTGGGTATTGAGGATTGAAGAATGAGGATTGAGGATTGAGGATTGAGGATTGAGAATTGGGGATTGAAGATTGAGTAATGAGGATTGAAGATTGAGGGCTGAGGATTGAGGATTGAAGATTGAGGATTTGGGACTGAGGATTGAAGATTGAGGATCGAGGATTGAGGATTGAGGATTGAGGATTGGGGATCGAGGATTGAAGATTGAGTATTGAGGACTGAGGATTGAGGATTGAAGATTGAGGATTGAAGATTGAGTATTGGGCATTGAAGATTGAGGATTGAGGATTGAAGATTGAGGATTGACGATGAGGGCTGAGTGTTGAGGATTGAGGTTTGAGGACTGAGGACTGGGGATAGAGGATTGAGAATTGAGGATTGAGGATTGAGGATTGAAGATTGAAGATTGAGTATAGGGTATTGAGGATTGAGGAATGAGGATTGAAAATTGAGGATTGAAGATTGAGGATTGAGGATCGAGGATTGAGGATTGAAGATTGAGGATTGTGGATTGAGGACAAGGTCTGAGGGTTGTGTATTGATGTTTGAGGTCTGAGGATTGAGGATTGAGGATTGAGAATTGTGGATTGAGGATTGAGGATTGAAGATTGAGGATTGGGTACTGAGGACTGAGGATTGAGGATTGAAGATTGAGGATTGAGGATTGTGGATGAGGGATGAGGGTTGAGGATTGAGGTTTGAGGACTGAGGACTCAGGATTGAGGATTGAGAATTGAGGATTGAGGATTGAGGATTGAGGATTGAAGATTGAGGATCGAGGATTGAGGATTGAGGATTGAGGGTTGAGGATCGATGATTGAAGATTGAGTATTGAGGACTGAGGATTGAGGATTGAAGATTGAGGATTGAGGATTGTGGATAAGGGATGAGGGTTGAGGATTGAGGTTTGAGGACTGAGGACTGAGGATTGAGGATTGAGAATTGAGGATTGAGGATTGAGGATTAAAGATTGAGGATTGAGGATTGGGTATTGAGGATTGAAGAATGAGGACTGAGGACTGAGGATTGAGGATTGAGAATTGAGGATTGAGGATTGAGGATTGTAGATTGAGGATTGGGTATTGAGGATTGAAGAATGAGAATTGAGGATTGAGGATTGAGGATTGAAGATTGAGTATTGAGGATTGAAGACTGACGATTGAGGATTGATGATTGAGGATTGAGTATTGAGTACCGAGGATTGAAGATTGAGTATTGAGGATTGAAGGTTGAGGATTGAGGTTTGGGGACTGAGGATTGAGGATTGAGTATTGATGATTGAGCATTGAGTATTGAGGATTGAGGATTGAGGATTGAACATTGAGGATTGGGTATCGCGGATTGAACATTGAGGATTGAGGATTGAGGATTGAGGATTGAGGATTGACGATTGAGTATTGAGGATTGAAGATTGAGGATTGGGGATTGAGGATTGAGGTTTGAGGATTGCAGATTGAGAATTGGGGATTGAGGATTGACGATTGAGGATTGAGTATTGAGGATTGAGAATTGAGGATTGAGGATTGAGGATTGAGGATTGAGGATTGAGGATTGAAGATTGAGTATTGAGGATTGAAGACTGACGATTGAGGATTGAGTATTGAGGATTGAGTATTGAGGATCGAGGATTGAAGATTGAGTTTTGAGGATTGAAGATTGAGGATTGAGGTCTGGGGACTGAGGATTGAGGATTGAGGATTGAGGATTGAGGATTGAGGATTGAGGATTGAGGATTGAGGATTGAGGATTGAGGATTGAACATTGAGGATTGGGTATCGCGGATTGAACATTGAGGATTGAGAATTGAGGATTGAGTATTGAGGATTGACGACTGAAGATTGTATATTGATGATTGAAGATTGAGGATTGAGGATTGAGGGTTGTGGATTGAGGACGAGGAGTGAGGGTTGAGTATCAATGTTTGAGGTCTGAGGATCGAGGATTGAGGATCGAGAATTGAGGATTGAGGATTGAGGATTGAAGATTGAGGGTTTGGTATTGAGGATTGAAAAATGAGAATTGAGGACTGAGGATCGAGGATTGAGGATTGAGGATTGGGGATTGAGGATTGAAGATTGTGGATTGAGGATTGAGGATTGAGGATTGAGTATTGAGGATAGAGGATTGAAGATTGAGTTTTGATGATTGAAGATTGAGGATTGAGGTTTGGGGACTGAGGATTGAGGATTGAGGATTGAGGATTGAGAATTGAGGATTGAGGATTGAGGATTGAGGATTGAGGATTGAACATTGAGGATTGGGTATCGCGGATTGAACATTGAGGATTGAGGATTGAGGATTGAGTATTGAGGATTGAGGACTGAAGATTGTACATTCATGATTGAAGATTAAGGATTGAGGATTGTGGGTTGTGGATTGAGGACGAGGAGTGAGGGTTGAGTATTAATGTTTGAGGTCTGAGGATCGAGGATTGAAGATTGAGTATTGAGGACTGAGGATTGAGGATTGAAGATTGAGGATTGAAGATTGAGTATTGAGCATTGAAGATTGAGGATTGAGGATTGAAGATTGAGGATTGACAATGAGGGCTGAGGGTTGAGGATTGAGGTTTGAGGACTGAGGTCTGGGGATAGAGGATTGAGAATTGAGGATCGAGGATTGAAGATTGAGTATTGAGGACTGAGGATTGAGGATTGAAGATTGAGGATTGAAGATTGAGTATTGGGCATTGAAGATTGAGGATTGAGGATTGAAGATTGAGGATTGACGATGAGGGCTGAGGGTTGAGGATTGAGGTTTGAGGACTGAGGACTGGGGATAGAGGATTGAGAATTGAGGATTGAGGATCGAGGATTGAAGATTGAAGATTGAGTATTGGGTATTGAGGATTGAGGAATGAGGATTGAAAATTGAGGATTGAGGATTGTGGATTGAGGATTGAGGATTGAGGATTGAAGATTGAGGATTGTGGATTCAGGACAAGGTCTGTGGGTTGTGTATTGATGTTTGAGGTCTGAGGATTGAGGATTGAGGACTGAGAACTGTGGATTGAGGATTGAGGGTTGAAGATTGAGGATTGGGTTTTGAGGATCGAAGAATGAGGATTGAGGATTGAGGATTGAGAATTGAGGATTGAAGATTGAGTAATGAGGATTGAAGATTGAAGGCTGAGGATTGAGGATTGAAGATTGAGGATTTGGGACTGAGGATTGAAGATTGAGGATCGAGGATTGAGGATTGAGGATTGAGGATTGAGGATCGAGGATTGAAGATTGAGTATTGAGGACTGAGGATTGAGGATTGAAGATTGAGGATTGAAGATTGAGTATTGGGCATTGAAGATTGAGGATTGAGGATTGAAGATTGAGGATTGACGATGAGGGCTGAGGGTTGAGGATTGAGGTTTGAGGACTGAGGACTGGGGATAGAGGATTGAGAATTGAGGATTGAGGATTGAGGATTGAAGATTGAAGATTGAGTATTGGGTATTGAGGATTGAAGAACGAGGATTGAAAATTGAGGATTGAGGATTGAGGATTGCGGATTGAGGATTGAGGATTGAAGATTGAGGATTGGGTGTTGAGGATTGAAGAATGAGGAATGAGGGTTGAGGATTGAGGATTGAGGATTGAGGATTGAAGATTGAGTACTGAGGATTGAAGACTGACGATTGAGGATTGAGGATTGAGGATTGAGGATTGAGTATTGAGGATAGAGGATTGAAGATTGAGTTTTGATGATTGAAGATTGAGGATTGAGGTTTGGGGACTGAGGATTGAGGATTGAGGATAGAAGAATGAGGATTTACGATTGAGGATTGAGGACTGAGGATTGAGGATTGAAGATTGAGTATTGAGGATTGAAGATTGAGGATTGAGGATTGTGGACTGAGGATTGAGGATTGAGGTTTGTGGATTGAGGACGAGGACTGAGGGTTGAGTATTGATGTTTGAGGTCTGAGGATTGAGGATTGCGGATTGAGAATTGAGGATTGAGGATTGAGGATTGAGGATTGAGGATTGTGTATTGAGGATTGAAGAATGAGGATTGAGGATTGAGGATTGAGAATTGAGGATTGAAGATTGAGTAATGAGGATTGAACATTGAGGGCTGAGGATTGAGGATTGAAGATTGAGGATTTGGGACTGAGGATTGAAGATAGAGGATCGAGGATTGAGGATTGAGGATTGTGGATTGAGGATCCAGGATTGAAGATTGAGTATTGAGGACTGAGGATTGAGGATTGAAGATTGAGGACTGAAGATTGAGTATTGAGCATTGAAGATTGAGGATTGAGGATTGAAGATTGAGGATTGACAATGAGGGCTGAGGGTTGAGGATTGAGGTTTGAGGACTGAGGACTGGGGATAGGGGATTGAGAATTGAGGATTGAGGATTGAGGATTGAAGATTGAAGATTGGGTATTGGGTATTGAGGATTGAAGAATGAGGATTGAAAATTGAGGATTGAGGATTGAGGATTGAGGATTGAGGATTGAGGATTGAAGATTGAGGATTGGGTATTGAGGATTGAAGAATGAGGATTGAGGATTGAGGATTGAGGATTGAAGATTGAAGATTGAGTATTGGGTATTGAGGAGTGAAGAATGAGTATAGAAAATTGAGGATTGAGGATTGAGTATTGAGGATTGAGGATTGAGGATCGAAGATTGAGTATTGAGGATTGAAGATTCACGAATGAGGATTGAGGATTGAGTATTGAGGATTGAGGATTGAGGATCGAAGATTGAGTATTGAGGATTGAAGATTGACGAATGAGGATTGAGGATTGAGGATTGAGGCTTGAACATTGAGGACTGAGTGTTGAGGGTTGAGTGATGAGAATTGATGTTTGTGGATAGAGGTTTGAAGATTGCTGATTGAGTATTGAGTATTGAAAACTGTGGATTGAGGATATTCTATTGAGGATTGAGGATTGACAACTGATTGTTGAGGACTGAGGGCCGAAGATTGATGATTCAGGACTGAGGACTCAGAATTGAGGTTTGAGGACTGAGGATTGAGGATTGAAGATTGAGTATCGAGTATTGAAGATTGAGGATTGAGGGTTGAGGATTGAGGATAGAGGATGAGGGCTGAGGATTGAGGATTGAGGATTGAGGATTGAGGAATGAGGGTTGAGGATTGAGGATTGAGGATTGAGGATTGAAGATTGAGTTCTGAGGATTGAAGACTGACGATTGAGGATTGAGGATTGAGGATTGAGTATTGAGGATAGAGGATTGAAGATTGAGTTTTGATGATTGATGATTGAGGATTGAGGTTTGGGGACTGAGGATTGAGGATTGAGGATTGAAGAATGAGGATTGACGATTGAGGATTGAGGATTGAGGATTGAGGATTGAAGATTGAGTATTGAGGATTGAAGGTTGAGGGTTGAGTATTGAGGATTTATGGTTGAGCGTTGAGGATTGATGGTTGTGGATTGAGGGCGAGGACTGAGGGTTGAGTGTTGATGTTTGAGGTCTGAGGATTGAAGATTGACGGTTGAGGATTGAGGATTGAGGATTGAGGATTGAGGATTGATGATTGAGGATTGAGGATTGACTGTTGAGGTTTGAAGATTGAGGATTAGGGACTGAGTATTGAGGGTTGAGCGATGAGAATTGATGTTTGTGGATAGAGATCTGAAGATTGCAGATTGAGTATTGAGTATTGAAAACTGTGAATTGAGGATATTCTATTGAGGATTGAGGATTGACAACTGATCGTTGAGGACTCAGGGCTGAAGGTTGAGGATGCAGGATTGAGGATTCAGGATTGAGGTTTGAGGACTGAGGATTGAGGTTTGAGGATTGAGGATTGAGGATTGAGGATTGAAGATTGAGGATTGGGTATTGAGGATTGAACATTGAGGATTGAGGATTGAAGATTGAGTACTGGGTATTGAGGATTGAAGAATGAGGATTGAAAATTGAGGATTGAGGATACAGAATTGAGGTTTGAGGACTGAGGATTGAGGATTGAAGATTGAGTATTGAGGATTGAAGATTGAGGATTGAGGATTGAGGACTGAGAATTGAGGATTGAGGGTTGTGGATTGAGGACGAGGACTGAGGGTTGAGTATTGATGTTTGAGGTCTGAGGATTGAGGATTGCGGATTGAGAATTGAGGATTGAGGATTGAGGATTGAGGATTGAGGATTGATGATTGAGGATTGAGGATTGAGGATTGGGGATTGAGGATTGGGTATTGAGGATTGAAGAATGAGGATTGAGGATTGAGGATTGAGGATTGAGGATTGAGGATTGAAGATTGAGTATTGAGGATTGAAGATTGAGGGTTGAGTATTGAGGATTGAAGATTGAGGATTTGGGACTGAGGATTGAAGTTTGAACATTGAGGATTGAGGGATGGGGATTGAGGATTGAGGATTGAGGATTGAAGATTGAGGATTCGGTATTGAGGATTGAAGAATGAGGATTGAGGATTGAGGATTGAGGATTGAGGATTGCAGATTGAGTATTGAGGATTGAAGATTGAGGATTGAGGATTCAGGATTGAGGATTGATGATTGAGGATTGAGGATTGAAGATTGAGTATTGAGGATTGAAGATTGAGGATTGAGGATTGAGGATTGAGGATTGAGGATTGAGGATTGAGGATTGAACATTGAGGATTGGGTATCGCAGATTGAACATTGAGGATTGAGGATTGAGGATTGAGTATTGAGGATTGAGGACTGAAGGTTGTATATTGATGATTGAAGATTGAGGATTGAGGATTGAGTGTTGTGGATTGGGGACTGAGTGTTGAGGGTTGAGTGATGAGAATTGATGTTTGTGGATACAGATTTGAAGATTGCAGGTTGAGTATTGGGTATCGAAAACTGTGAATTGAGGATATTCTATTGAGGATTGGGGATTGATAACTGATTGTTGAGGACTGAGGGCTGAAGATTGAGGATTCAGGATTCAAGATTGAGGTCTGAGGTCTGAGGATTGAGGATTGAGGAATGAGGATTGAGGATTGAGGATTGAGGATTGAAGATTGAGGATTGGGTATTGCGGATTGATCATTGAGGGTTGAGGATTGAGGATTGAGGATTGAGGATTGAAGATTGAATATTGATGATTGAAGATTGAGGATTGGGGATTGAGGGCTGTGGATTGAGGACGAGTACTGAGGGTTGAGTATTGGTGTTTGAGGTCCGAGGATTGAGGATTGAGGATTGAGAATTGAGGACTGAGGATTGAGGATTGAAGATTGAGGATTGGGTATTGAGGATTGAAGAATAAGGATTGAGGATTGAGGATTGAGGATTGATGATTGAGGATTGAAGATTGAGTATTGAGGATTGAAGATTGAGGGTTGAGTATTGAGGAGTGAAGATTGAGGATTTGGGACTGAGGATTGAAGTTTGAACATTGAGGATTGAGGGATGAGGATTGAGGATTGAGGATTGAGGATTGAAGATTGAGGATTCGGTATTGAGGATTGAAGAATGAGGATTGAGGATTGAGGATTGAGGATTGAGGATTGCAGATTGAGTACTGAGGATTGAAGATTGAGGATTGAGGATTCAGGATTCAGGATTGAGGATTGAGGATTGAGGATGAGGAATGAGGGTTGAGGATTGAGGTTTGAGGACTGAGGACTGAGGACAGAGGATTGAGAATTGAGGATTGAGGATTGAGGATTGAGGATTGAGGATTGAAGATTAAGTATTGAGGATTGAAGACTGACAATTGAGGATTGAGGATTGAGGATTGAGGATTGAGGATTGAGGATTGAGGATTGAGAATTGAGGTTTGAGGGTTGAAGATTAAGTATTGAGGATTGAGGATAGAGGATTGAAGATTGAGGATTGAGGATTGAGGATGAGGAATGAGGGTTGAGGATTGAGGTTTGAGGACTGAGGACTGAGGACTGAGGATTGAGAATTGAGGATTCAGGATTGAGGATTATATATCGAGGATTGAGGATTGGGTATTGAGGATTGAAGAATGAGGATTGAGGATTGAGGATTGAGGATTGAGGATTGAGGATTGAAGATTGAGTATTGAGGATTGAAGACCGACGATTGAGGATTGAGGATTGGGTATTGAGGATTGATGAATGAGGATTGAGGATTGAGGATTGAAGATTGAGAATTGTGGATTGAGGATTGAGGATTGAAGATTGAGGATTGGGTATTGAGGATTGAAGAATGAGGATTGAGGATTGAGGATTGAGGATTGAGGATTGAGGATTGAAGATTGAGTATTGAGGATTGAAGATTGACGATTGAGGATTGAGGATTGAGGATTGAGGATTGAACATTGAGGACTGAGTGTTGAGGGTTGAGTGATGAGAATTGACGTTTGTGGATAGAGGTTTGAAGACTGCAGATTGAGTATTGAGTATTGAAAACTGTGAATTGTGGATATTCTATTGAGGATTGAGGATAGACGACTGATTGTTGAGGACTGAGGGCCGAGGATTAAGGATTCAGGGTTAAGGATTCAGAACTGAGGTTTGAGGACTGAGGATTGAGGATTGAAGATTGAGTATTGAGGATTGAAGACTGAGGATTGAGGATTGAGGGTTGAGGATTGAAGATTGACTATTGAGGATTGAGGATTGAGGATTGAGGATTGAAGATTGAGGATTGGGTATTGAGGATTGAAGAATGAGGATTGAGGATTGAGGATTGAGGATTGAGGATTGAAGATTAAGTATTGAGGATTGAAGACTGACAATTGAGTATTGAGGATTGAGGATTGACGATTGAGGATTGAGGATTGAGGATTGAGGATTGAGAATTGAGGATTGAGGATTGAAGATTAAGTATCGAGGAATGAGGATTGAGGATTGAAGATTGAGGATTGAGGATTGGGTATTGAGGATTGAAGAATGAGGATTGAGGATTGAGGATTGAGGATTGAGGATTGAGGATTGATGATTGAAGATTGAGTATTGAGGATTGAAGATTGAGGATTGAGGATTGAGGATTGAGGATTGAGGATTGAAGATTGAGGATTGCGGATTGAGGATTGAGGATTGAAGATTGAGTATTGAGGATTGAAGACTGACGATTGAGAATTGAGGATTGAAGATTGAGCATTGAGGATTGAGGATTGAGGATTGGAGAATGAGGATTGAGGATTTAGGATGAGGGATGAGGGTTGAGGATTGATGTTTGAGGACTGAGGACTGAGAGTTGAGGATTGAGGTTTGAGGACTGAGGACTGAGAATGGAGGATTGAGAATTGAGGGTTGAGGATTGAGGATTGAAGATTGAGGATTGGGTATTGAGGATTGAAGAATGAGGATTGAGGATTGAAGATTGAGGGTTGAGGATTGAGGATTGAAGATTGAGTATTGAGGATTGAAGACTGACGATTGAGGATTGAGGATTGAGGATTGAGAATTGAGGATCGAGGATTGAGGACTGAGTATTGAGGATTGAAGCATGAGGATTGAGGTTTGGGGACTGAGGATTGAGGATTGAGGGTTGAGGATTGAGGATTGAGGATTGGGGATTGAGGATTGAGGATTGGAGATTGAGTATTGAGGATTGAAGACTGACGATTGAGGATTGAGGATTGAGGATTGAGGATTGAGGATTGAGGATTGACGATTAAGAATTGAGGATTGAGGGTTGAAGATTGAGTATTGAGGATTCAGTATTGAGGATTGAAGATTGAGGATTGAGGATGAGGGATGAGGGTTGAGGATTGAGGTTTGAGGACTGAGGACTGAGGATTGAGGATCTAGAATTGAGGATTGAGGATTGAGGATTAAAGATTGAGGATTGAGGATTGGGTATTGAGGATTGAAGAATGAGGATTGAGGATTGAGGATTGACGATTGAGGATTGAGTATTGAGGATCGATGATTGAAGACTGAGTATTGGGGATTGAAAATTGAGGATTGAGGTTTTGGGACTGAGGATTGAGGATTGAGGATTGAGGATTGAGGATTGAGGATTGAGGATTGAGGATTGAGGACTGAACTTTGAGGATTGGGTATCGCGGATTGAACATGGAGGATTGAGGTTTGAGGATTGAGTATTGAGGATTGAGGACTGAAGATTGTATATTGATGATTGAAGATTGAGGATTGAGGATTGAGTGTTGTGGATTGAGGACGAGGACTGAGGGTTGAGTATTGATGTTTGAGGTCTGAGGATCGAGGATTGAGGATTGAGAATTGAGGATTGAGGATTGAGGATTGAAGGTTGAGGATTTGGTACTGAGGATTGAAGAATGAGGATTGAGGATTGAGGATTGAGGAATGAGGATTGAAGATTGAGCATTGAGGATTGAAGATTGAGGATTGAGGATTGAGGATTGAGGATTGAGAATTGAGGATTGAGGATTGAGGATTGAAGATTGAAGATTGAGTATTGGGTATTGAGCATTGAAGATTGAGGATTGAGGATTGAAGATTGAGGATTGACAATGAGGGCTGAGGGTTGAGGATTGAGGTTTGAGGACTGAGGACTGGGGATAGAGGATTGAGAATTGAGGATTGAGGATTGAGGATTGAAGATTGAAGATTGGGTATTGGGTATTGAGGATTGAAGAATGAGGATTGAAAATTGAGGATTGAGGATTGAGGATTGAGGATTGAGGATTGAGGATTGAAGATTGAGGATTGGGTATTGAGGATTGAAGAATGAGGATTGAGGATTGAGGATTGAGGATTGAAGATTGAAGATTGAGTATTGGGTATTGAGGAGTGAAGAATGAGTATAGAAAATTGAGGATTGAGGATTGAGTATTGAGGATTGAGGATTGAGGATCGAAGATTGAGTATTGAGGATTGAAGATTCACGAATGAGGATTGAGGATTGAGTATTGAGGATTGAGGATTGAGGATCGAAGATTGAGTATTGAGGATTGAAGATTGACGAATGAGGATTGAGGATTGAGGATTGAGGCTTGAACATTGAGGACTGTGTGTTGAGGGTTGAGTGATGAGAATTGATGTTTGTGGATAGAGGTTTGAAGACTGCTGATTGAGTATTGAGTAATGAAAACTGTGGATTGAGGATATTCTATTGAGGATTGAGGATTGACAACTGATTGTTGAGGACTGAGGGCCGAAGATTGAGGATTCAGGACTGAGGACTCAGAATTGAGGTTTGAGGACTGAGGATTGAGGATTGAAGATTGAGTATCGAGTATTGAAGATTGAGGATTGAGGGTTGAGGATTGAGGATAGAGGATGAGGGCTGAGGATTGAGGATTGAGGATTGAGGATTGAGGAATGAGGGTTGAAGATTGAGGATTGAGGATTGAGGATTGAAGATTGAGTTCTGAGGATTGAAGACTGACGATTGAGGATTGAGGATTGAGGATTGAGTATTGAGGATAGAGGATTGAAGATTGAGTTTTGATGATTGATGATTGAGGATTGAGGTTTGGGGACTGAGGATTGAGGATTGAGGATTGAAGAATGAGGATTGACGATTGAGGATTGAGGATTGAGGATTGAGGATTGAAGATTGAGTATTGAGGATTGAAGGTTGAGGGTTGAGTATTGAGGATTTATGGTTGAGCGTTGAGGATTGATGGTTGTGGATTGAGGGCGAGGACCGAGGGTTGAGTGTTGATGTTTGAGGTCTGAGGATTGAAGATTGACGGTTGAGGATTGAGGATTGAGGATTGAGGATTGAGGATTGATGATTGAGGATTGAGGATTGAGGGTTGAGGTTTGAAGATTGAGGATTAGGGACTGAGTATTGAGGGTTGAGCGATGAGAATTGATGTTTGTGGATAGAGATCTGAAGATTGCAGGTTGAGTATTGAGTATTGAAAACTGTGAATTGAGGATATTCTATTGAGGATTGAGGATTGACAACTGATCGTTGAGGACTCAGGGCTGAAGGTTGAGGATGCAGGATTGAGGATTCAGGATTGAGGTTTGAGGACTGAGGATTGAGGTTTGAGGATTGAGGATTGAGGATTGAGGATTGAAGATTGAGGATTGGGTATTGAGGATTGAACATTGAGGATTGAGGATTGAAGATTGAGTACTGGGTATTGAGGATTGAAGAATGAGGATTGAAAATTGAGGATTGAGGATACAGAATTGAGGTTTGAGGACTGAGGATTGAGGATTGAAGATTGAGTATTGAGGATTGAAGATTGAGGATTGAGGATTGAGGACTGAGGATTGAGGATTGAGGGTTGTGGATTGAGGACGAGGACTGAGGGTTGAGTATTGATGTTTGAGGTCTGAGGATTGAGGATTGCGGATTGAGAATTGAGGATTGAGGATTGAGGATTGAGGATTGAGGATTGTGTATTGAGGATTGAAGAATGAGGATTGAGGATTGAGGATTGAGGATTGAGGATTGAAGATTGAGTATTGAGGATTGAAGATTGAGGATTGAGGATTGATGATTGAGGATTGAGGATTGAGGATTGGGGATTGATAACTGATTGTTGAGGACTGAGCGCTGAAGATTGAGGATTCAGGATTCAAGATTGAGGTCTGAGGTCTGAGGATTGAGGATTGAGGATTGAGGATTGAGGATTGAGGATTGAGGATTGAAGATTGAGGATTGGGTATTGCGGATAGAACATTGAGGGTTGAGGATTGAGTATTGAGGATTGAGGATTGAGTATTGAGGATTGAAGATTGAGGATTGAGGATTGAGGACTGAGGATTGAGGATTGAGGGTTGTGGATTGAGCACGAGGACTGAGGGTTGAGTATTGATGTTTGAGGTCTGAGGATTGAGGATTGCGGATTGAGAATTGAGGACTGAGGATTGAGGATTGAAGATTGAGGATTGGGTATTGAGGATTGAAGAATGAGGATTGAGGATTGAGGATTGAGGATTGAGGATTGAGGATTGAAGATTGAGTATTGAGGATTGAAGATTGAGGGTTGAGTATTGAGGATTGAAGATTGAGGATTTGGGACTGAGGATTGAAGTTTGAACATTGAGGATTGAGGGATGGGGATTGAGGATTCAGGATTGAGGATTGAAGATTGAGGATTCGGTATTGAGGATTGAAGAATGAGGATTGAGGATTGAGGATTGAGGATTGAGGATTGCAGATTGAGTATTGAGGATTGAAGATTGAGGATTGAGGATTCAGGATTGAGGATTGATGATTGAGGATTGAGGATTGAAGATTGAGTATTGAGGATTGAAGATTGAGGATTGAGGATTGAGGATTGAGGATTGAGGATTGAGGATTGAGGATTGAACATTGAGGATTGGGTATCGCGGATTGAACATTGAGGATTGAGGATTGAGGATTGAGTATTGAGGATTGAGGACTGAAGGTTGTATATTGATGATTGAAGATTGAGGATTGAGGATTGAGTGTTGTGGATTGGGGACTGAGTGTTGAGGGTTGAATGATGAGAATTGATGTTTGTGGATACAGATTTGAAGATTGCAGGTTGAGTATTGGGTATCGAAAACTGTGAATTGAGGATATTCTATTGAGGATTGGGGATTGATAACTGATTGTTGAGGACTGAGGGCTGAAGATTGAGGATTCAGGATTCAAGATTGAGGTCTGAGGTCTGAGGATTGAGGATTGAGGAATGAGGATTGAGGATTGAGGATTGAGGATTGAAGATTGAGGATTGGGTATTGCGGATTGATCATTGAGGGTTGAGGATTGAGGATTGAGGATTGAAGATTGAATATTGATGATTGAAGATTGAGGATTGGGGATTGAGGGCTGTGGATTGAGGACGAGTACTGAGGGTTGAGTATTGGTGTTTGAGGTCCGAGGATTGAGGATTGAGGATTGAGAATTGAGGACTGAGGATTGAGGATTGAAGATTGAGGATTGGGTATTGAGGATTGAAGAATGAGGATTGAGGATTGAGGATTGAGGATTGATGATTGAGGATTGAAGATTGAGTATTGAGGATTGAAGATTGAGGGTTGAGTATTGAGGAGTGAAGATTGAGGATTTGGGACTGAGGATTGAAGTTTGAACATTGAGGATTGAGGGATGAGGATTGAGGATTGAGGATTGAGGATTGAAGATTGAGGATTCGGTATTGAGGATTGAAGAATGAGGATTGAGGATTGAGGATTGAGGATTGAGGATTGCAGATTGAGTACTGAGGATTGAAGATTGAGGATTGAGGATTCAGGATTCAGGATTGAGGATTGAGGATTGAGGATGAGGGATGAGGGTTGAGGATTGAGGTTTGAGGACTGAGGACTGAGGACTGAGGATTGAGAATTGAGGATTGAGGATTGAGGATTGAGGATTGAGGATTGAAGATTAAGTATTGAGGATTGAAGACTGACAATTGAGGATTGAGGATTGAGGATTGAGGATTGAGGATTGAGGATTGAGGATTGAGAATTGAGGTTTGAGGGTTGAAGATTAAGTATTGAGGATTGAGGATAGAGGATTGAAGATTGAGGATTGAGGATTGAGGATGAGGAATGAGGGTTGAGGATTGAGGTTTGAGGACTGAGGACTGAGGACTGAGGATTGAGAATTGAGGATTCAGGATTGAGGATTATATATCGAGGATTGAGGATTGGGTATTGAGGATTGAAGAATGAGGATTGAGGATTGAGGATTGAGGATTGAGGATTGAGGATTGAAGATTGAGTATTGAGGATTGAAGACCGACGATTGAGGATTGAGGATTGGGTATTGAGGATTGATGAATGAGGATTGAGGATTGAGGATTGAAGATTGAGAATTGTGGATTGAGGATTGAGGATTGAAGATTGAGGATTGGGTATTGAGGATTGAAGAATGAGGATTGAGGATTGAGGATTGAGGATTGAGGATTGAGGATTGAAGATTGAGTATTGAGGATTGAAGATTGACGATTGAGGATTGAGGATTGAGGATTGAGGGTTGAGGTTTGAAGATTGAGGATTAGGGACTGAGTATTGAGGGTTGAGCGATGAGAATTGATGTTTGTGGATAGAGATCTGAAGATTGCAGGTTGAGTATTGAGTATTGAAAACTGTGAATTGAGGATATTCTATTGAGGATTGAGGATTGACAACTGATCGTTGAGGACTCAGGGCTGAAGGTTGAGGATGCAGGATTGAGGATTCAGGATTGAGGTTTGAGGACTGAGGATTGAGGTTTGAGGATTGAGGATTGAGGATTGAGGATTGAAGATTGAGGATTGGGTATTGAGGATTGAACATTGAGGATTGAGGATTGAAGATTGAGTACTGGGTATTGAGGATTGAAGAATGAGGATTGAAAATTGAGGATTGAGGATACAGAATTGAGGTTTGAGGACTGAGGATTGAGGATTGAAGATTGAGTATTGAGGATTGAAGATTGAGGATTGAGGATTGAGGACTGAGGATTGAGGATTGAGGGTTGTGGATTGAGGACGAGGACTGAGGGTTGAGTATTGATGTTTGAGGTCTGAGGATTGAGGATTGCGGATTGAGAATTGAGGATTGAGGATTGAGGATTGAGGATTGAGGATTGTGTATTGAGGATTGAAGAATGAGGATTGAGGATTGAGGATTGAGGATTGAGGATTGAAGATTGAGTATTGAGGATTGAAGATTGAGGATTGAGGATTGATGATTGAGGATTGAGGATTGAGGATTGGGGATTGATAACTGATTGTTGAGGACTGAGCGCTGAAGATTGAGGATTCAGGATTCAAGATTGAGGTCTGAGGTCTGAGGATTGAGGATTGAGGATTGAGGATTGAGGATTGAGGATTGAGGATTGAAGATTGAGGATTGGGTATTGCGGATAGAACATTGAGGGTTGAGGATTGAGTATTGAGGATTGAGGATTGAGTATTGAGGATTGAAGATTGAGGATTGAGGATTGAGGACTGAGGATTGAGGATTGAGGGTTGTGGATTGAGCACGAGGACTGAGGGTTGAGTATTGATGTTTGAGGTCTGAGGATTGAGGATTGCGGATTGAGAATTGAGGACTGAGGATTGAGGATTGAAGATTGAGGATTGGGTATTGAGGATTGAAGAATGAGGATTGAGGATTGAGGATTGAGGATTGAGGATTGAGGATTGAAGATTGAGTATTGAGGATTGAAGATTGAGGGTTGAGTATTGAGGATTGAAGATTGAGGATTTGGGACTGAGGATTGAAGTTTGAACATTGAGGATTGAGGGATGGGGATTGAGGATTCAGGATTGAGGATTGAAGATTGAGGATTCGGTATTGAGGATTGAAGAATGAGGATTGAGGATTGAGGATTGAGGATTGAGGATTGCAGATTGAGTATTGAGGATTGAAGATTGAGGATTGAGGATTCAGGATTGAGGATTGATGATTGAGGATTGAGGATTGAAGATTGAGTATTGAGGATTGAAGATTGAGGATTGAGGATTGAGGATTGAGGATTGAGGATTGAGGATTGAGGATTGAACATTGAGGATTGGGTATCGCGGATTGAACATTGAGGATTGAGGATTGAGGATTGAGTATTGAGGATTGAGGACTGAAGGTTGTATATTGATGATTGAAGATTGAGGATTGAGGATTGAGTGTTGTGGATTGGGGACTGAGTGTTGAGGGTTGAATGATGAGAATTGATGTTTGTGGATACAGATTTGAAGATTGCAGGTTGAGTATTGGGTATCGAAAACTGTGAATTGAGGATATTCTATTGAGGATTGGGGATTGATAACTGATTGTTGAGGACTGAGGGCTGAAGATTGAGGATTCAGGATTCAAGATTGAGGTCTGAGGTCTGAGGATTGAGGATTGAGGAATGAGGATTGAGGATTGAGGATTGAGGATTGAAGATTGAGGATTGGGTATTGCGGATTGATCATTGAGGGTTGAGGATTGAGGATTGAGGATTGAAGATTGAATATTGATGATTGAAGATTGAGGATTGGGGATTGAGGGCTGTGGATTGAGGACGAGTACTGAGGGTTGAGTATTGGTGTTTGAGGTCCGAGGATTGAGGATTGAGGATTGAGAATTGAGGACTGAGGATTGAGGATTGAAGATTGAGGATTGGGTATTGAGGATTGAAGAATGAGGATTGAGGATTGAGGATTGAGGATTGATGATTGAGGATTGAAGATTGAGTATTGAGGATTGAAGATTGAGGGTTGAGTATTGAGGAGTGAAGATTGAGGATTTGGGACTGAGGATTGAAGTTTGAACATTGAGGATTGAGGGATGAGGATTGAGGATTGAGGATTGAGGATTGAAGATTGAGGATTCGGTATTGAGGATTGAAGAATGAGGATTGAGGATTGAGGATTGAGGATTGAGGATTGCAGATTGAGTACTGAGGATTGAAGATTGAGGATTGAGGATTCAGGATTCAGGATTGAGGATTGAGGATTGAGGATGAGGGATGAGGGTTGAGGATTGAGGTTTGAGGACTGAGGACTGAGGACTGAGGATTGAGAATTGAGGATTGAGGATTGAGGATTGAGGATTGAGGATTGAAGATTAAGTATTGAGGATTGAAGACTGACAATTGAGGATTGAGGATTGAGGATTGAGGATTGAGGATTGAGGATTGAGGATTGAGAATTGAGGTTTGAGGGTTGAAGATTAAGTATTGAGGATTGAGGATAGAGGATTGAAGATTGAGGATTGAGGATTGAGGATGAGGAATGAGGGTTGAGGATTGAGGTTTGAGGACTGAGGACTGAGGACTGAGGATTGAGAATTGAGGATTCAGGATTGAGGATTATATATCGAGGATTGAGGATTGGGTATTGAGGATTGAAGAATGAGGATTGAGGATTGAGGATTGAGGATTGAGGATTGAGGATTGAAGATTGAGTATTGAGGATTGAAGACCGACGATTGAGGATTGAGGATTGGGTATTGAGGATTGATGAATGAGGATTGAGGATTGAGGATTGAAGATTGAGAATTGTGGATTGAGGATTGAGGATTGAAGATTGAGGATTGGGTATTGAGGATTGAAGAATGAGGATTGAGGATTGAGGATTGAGGATTGAGGATTGAGGATTGAAGATTGAGTATTGAGGATTGAAGATTGACGATTGAGGATTGAGGATTGAGGATTGAGGATTGAACATTGAGGACTGAGTGTTGAGGGTTGAGTGATGAGAATTGACGTTTGTGGATAGAGGTTTGAAGACTGCAGATTGAGTATTGAGTATTGAAAACTGTGAATTGTGGATATTCTATTGATTATTGAGGATAGACGACTGATTGTTGAGGACTGAGTGCCGAGGATTAAGGATTCAGGGTTAAGGATTCAGAACTGAGGTTTGAGGACTGAGGATTGAGGATTGAAGATTGAGTATTGAGGATTGAAGACTGAGGATTGAGGATTGAGGGTTGAGGATTGAAGATTGACTATTGAGGATTGAGGATTGAGGATTGAGGATTGAAGATTGAGGATTGGGTATTGAGGATTGAAGAATGAGGATTGAGGATTGAAGATTAAGTATTGAGGATTGAAGACTGACAATTGAGTATTGAGGATTGAGGATTGACGATTGAGGATTGAGGATTGGGGATTGAGGATTGAGAATTGAGGATTGAGGATTGAAGATTAAGTATTGAGGAATGAGGATTGAGGATTGAAGATTGAGGATTGAGGATTGGGTATTGAGGATTGAAGAATGAGGATTGAGGATTGAGGATTGAGGATTGAGGATTGAGGATTGATGATTGAAGATTGAGTATTGAGGATTGAAGATTGAGGATTGAGGATTGAGGATTGAGGATTGAGGATTGAAGATTGAGGATTGCGGATTGAGGATTGAGGATTGAAGATTGAGTATTGAGGATTGAAGATTGAGGATTGAGGATTGAAGATTGAGGATTGACAATGAGGGCTGAGGGTTGAGGATTGAGGTTTGAGGACTGAGGACTGGGGATAGAGGATTGAGAATTGAGGATTGAGGATTGAGGATTGAAGATTGAAGATTGGGTATTGGGTATTGAGGATTGAAGAATGAGGATTGAAAATTGAGGATTGAGGATTGAGGATTGAGGATTGAGGATTGAGGATTGAAGATTGAGGATTGGGTATTGAGGATTGAAGAATGAGGATTGAGGATTGAGGATTGAGGATTGAAGATTGAAGATTGAGTATTGGGTATTGAGGAGTGAAGAATGAGTATAGAAAATTGAGGATTGAGGATTGAGTATTGAGGATTGAGGATTGAGGATCGAAGATTGAGTATTGAGGATTGAAGATTCACGAATGAGGATTGAGGATTGAGTTTTGAGGATTGAGGATTGAGGATCGAAGATTGAGTATTGAGGATTGAAGATTGACGAATGAGGATTGAGGATTGAGGATTGAGGCTTGAACATTGAGGACTGAGTGTTGAGGGTTGAGTGATGAGAATTGATGTTTGTGGATAGAGGTTTGAAGACTGCTGATTGAGTATTGAGTATTGAAAACTGTGGATTGAGGATATTCTATTGAGGATTGAGGATTGACAACTGATTGTTGAGGACTGAGGGCCGAAGATTGAGGATTCAGGACTGAGGACTCAGAATTGAGGTTTGAGGACTGAGGATTGAGGATTGAAGGTTGAGTATCGAGTATTGAAGATTGAGGATTGAGGGTTGAGGATTGAGGATAGAGGATGAGGGCTGAGGATTGAGGATTGAGGATTGAGGATTGAGGAATGAGGGTTGAAGATTGAGGATTGAGGATTGAGGATTGAAGATTGAGTTCTGAGGATTGAAGACTGACGATTGAGGATTGAGGATTGAGGATTGAGTATTGAGGATAGAGGATTGAAGATTGAGTTTTGATGATTGATGATTGAGGATTGAGGTTTGGGGACTGAGGATTGAGGATTGAGGATTGAAGAATGAGGATTGACGATTGAGGATTGAGGATTGAGGATTGAGGATTGAAGATTGAGTATTGAGGATTGAAGGTTGAGGGTTGAGTATTGAGGATTTATGGTTGAGCGTTGAGGATTGATGGTTGTGGATTGAGGGCGAGGACTGAGGGTTGAGTGTTGATGTTTGAGGTCTGAGGATTGAAGATTGACGGTTGAGGATTGAGGATTGAGGATTGAGGATTGAGGATTGATGATTGAGGATTGAGGATTGAGGGTTGAGGTTTGAAGATTGAGGATTAGGGACTGAGTATTGAGGGTTGAGCGATGAGAATTGATGTTTGTGGATAGAGATCTGAAGATTGCAGGTTGAGTATTGAGTATTGAAAACTGTGAATTGAGGATATTCTATTGAGGATTGAGGATTGACAACTGATCGTTGAGGACTCAGGGCTGAAGGTTGAGGATGCAGGATTGAGGATTCAGGATTGAGGTTTGAGGACTGAGGATTGAGGTTTGAGGATTGAGGATTGAGGATTGAGGATTGAAGATTGAGGATTGGGTATTGAGGATTGAACATTGAGGATTGAGGATTGAAGATTGAGTACTGGGTATTGAGGATTGAAGAATGAGGATTGAAAATTGAGGATTGAGGATACAGAATTGAGGTTTGAGGACTGAGGATTGAGGATTGAAGATTGAGTATTGAGGATTGAAGATTGAGGATTGAGGATTGAGGACTGAGGATTGAGGATTGAGGGTTGTGGATTGAGGACGAGGACTGAGGGTTGAGTATTGATGTTTGAGGTCTGAGGATTGAGGATTCCGGATTGAGAATTGAGGATGGAGGATTGAGGATTGAGGATTGAGGATTGTGTATTGAGGATTGAAGAATGAGGATTGAGGATTGAGGATTGAGGATTGAGGATTGAAGATTGAGTATTGAGGATTGAAGATTGAGGATTGAGGATTGATGATTGAGGATTGAGGATTGAGGATTGGGGATTGATAACTGATTGTTGAGGACTGAGCGCTGAAGATTGAGGATTCAGGATTCAAGATTGAGGTCTGAGGTCTGAGGATTGAGGATTGAGGATTGAGGATTGAGGATTGAGGATTGAGGATTGAAGATTGAGGATTGGGTATTGCGGATAGAACATTGAGGGTTGAGGATTGAGTATTGAGGATTGAGGATTGAGTATTGAGGATTGAAGATTGAGGATTGAGGATTGAGGACTGAGGATTGAGGATTGAGGGTTGTGGATTGAGCACGAGGACTGAGGGTTGAGTATTGATGTTTGAGGTCTGAGGATTGAGGATTGCGGATTGAGAATTGAGGACTGAGGATTGAGGATTGAAGATTGAGGATTGGGTATTGAGGATTGAAGAATGAGGATTGAGGATTGAGGATTGAGGATTGAGGATTGAGGATTGAAGATTGAGTATTGAGGATTGAAGATTGAGGGTTGAGTATTGAGGATTGAAGATTGAGGATTTGGGACTGAGGATTGAAGTTTGAACATTGAGGATTGAGGGATGGGGATTGAGGATTGAGGATTGAGGATTGAAGATTGAGGATTCGGTATTGAGGATTGAAGAATGAGGATTGAGGATTGAGGATTGAGGATTGAGGATTGCAGATTGAGTATTGAGGATTGAAGATTGAGGATTGAGGATTCAGGATTGAGGATTGATGATTGAGGATTGAGGATTGAAGATTGAGTATTGAGGATTGAAGATTGAGGATTGACGATTGAGGATTGAGGATTGAGGATTGAGGATTGAGGATTGAACATTGAGGATTGGGTATCGCGGATTGAACATTGAGGATTGAGGATTGAGGATTGAGTATTGAGGATTGAGGACTGAAGGTTGTATATTGATGATTGAAGATTGAGGATTGAGGATTGAGTGTTGTGGATTGGGGACTGAGTGTTGAGGGTTGAGTGATGAGAATTGATGTTTGTGGATACAGATTTGAAGATTGCAGGTTGAGTATTGGGTATCGAAAACTGTGAATTGAGGATATTCTATTGAGGATTGGGGATTGATAACTGATTGTTGAGGACTGAGGGCTGAAGATTGAGGATTCAGGATTCAAGATTGAGGTCTGAGGTCTGAGGATTGAGGATTGAGGAATGAGGATTGAGGATTGAGGATTGAGGATTGAAGATTGAGGATTGGGTATTGCGGATTGATCATTGAGGGTTGAGGATTGAGGATTGAGGATTGAAGATTGAATATTGATGATTGAAGATTGAGGATTGGGGATTGAGGGCTGTGGATTGAGGACGAGTACTGAGGGTTGAGTATTGGTGTTTGAGGTCCGAGGATTGAGGATTGAGGATTGAGAATTGAGGACTGAGGATTGAGGATTGAAGATTGAGGATTGGGTATTGAGGATTGAAGAATGAGGATTGAGGATTGAGGATTGAGGATTGATGATTGAGGATTGAAGATTGAGTATTGAGGATTGAAGATTGAGGGTTGAGTATTGAGGAGTGAAGATTGAGGATTTGGGACTGAGGATTGAAGTTTGAACATTGAGGATTGAGGGATGAGGATTGAGGATTGAGGATTGAGGATTGAAGATTGAGGATTCGGTATTGAGGATTGAAGAATGAGGATTGAGGATTGAGGATTGAGGATTGAGGATTGCAGATTGAGTACTGAGGATTGAAGATTGAGGATTGAGGATTCAGGATTCAGGATTGAGGATTGAGGATTGAGGATGAGGAATGAGGGTTGAGGATTGAGGTTTGAGGACTGAGGACTGAGGACTGAGGATTGAGAATTGAGGATCGAGGATTGAGGATTGAGGATTGAGGATTGAAGATTAAGTATTGAGGATTGAAGACTGACAATTGAGGATTGAGGATTGATGATTGAGGATTGAGGATTGAGGATTGAGGATTGAGAATTGAGGTTTGAGGGTTGAAGATTAAGTATTGAGGATTGAGGATAGAGGATTGAAGATTGAGGATTGAGGATTGAGGATGAGGAATGAGGGTTGAGGATTGAGGTTTGAGGACTGAGGACTGACGACTGAGGATTGAGAATTGAGGATTCAGGATTGAGGATTATATATCGAGGATTGAGGATTGGGTATTGAGGATTGAAGAATGAGGATTGAGGATTGAGGATTGAGGATTGAGGATTGAGGATTGAAGATTGAGTATTGAGGATTGAAGACCGACGATTGAGGATTGAGGATTGGGTATTGAGGATTGATGAATGAGGATTGAGGATTGAGGATTGAAGATTGAGAATTGTGGATTGAGGATTGAGGATTGAAGATTGAGGATTGGGTATTGAGGATTGAAGAATGAGGATTGAGGATTGAGGATTGAGGATTGAGGATTGAGGATTGAAGATTGAGGATTGAGGATTGAGGATTGAGGATTGAGGATTGAAGATTGAGGATTGAGGATTGAACATAGAGGACTGAGTGTTGAGGGTTGAGTGATGAGAATTGACGTTTGTGGATAGAGGTTTGAAGACTGCAGATTGAGTATTGAGTATTGAAAACTGTGAATTGTGGATATTCTATTGAGGATTGAGGATAGACGACTGATTGTTGAGGACTGAGGGCCGAGGATTAAGGATTCAGGGTTAAGGATTCAGAACTGAGGTTTGAGGACTGAGGATTGAGGATTGAAGATTGAGTATTGAGGATTGAAGACTGAGGATTGAGGATTGAGGGTTGAGGATTGAAGATTGACTATTGAGGATTGAGGATTGAGGATTGAGGATTGAAGATTGAGGATTGGGTATTGAGGATTGAAGAATGAGGATTGAGGATTGAGGATTGAGGATTGAGGATTGAAGATTAAGTATTGAGGATTGAAGACTGACAATTGAGTATTGAGGATTGAGGATTGACGATTGAGGATTGAGGATTGGGGATTGAGGATTGAGAATTGAGGATTGAGGATTGAAGATTAAGTATTGAGGAATGAGGATTGAGGATTGAAGATTGAGGATTGAGGATTGGGTATTGAGGATTGAAGAATGAGGATTGAGGATTGAGGATTGAGGATTGAGGATTGAGGATTGATGATTGAAGATTGAGTATTGAGGATTGAAGATTGAGGATTGAGGATTGAGGATTGAGGATTGAGGATTGAAGATTGAGGATTGCGGATTGAGGATTGAGGATTGAAGATTGAGTATTGAGGATTGAAGACTGACGATTGAGAATTGAGGATTGAAGATTGAGTATTGAGGATTGAGGATTGAGGATTGGAGAATGAGGATTGAGGATTTAGGATGAGGGATGAGGGTTGAGGATTGATGTTTGAGGACTGAGGACTGAGAGTTGAGGATTGAGGTTTGAGGACTGAGGACTGAGAATGGAGGATTGAGAATTGAGGGTTGAGGATTGAGGATTGAAGATTGAGGATTGGGTATTGAGGATTGAAGAATGAGGATTGAGGATTGAAGATTGAGGGTTGAGGATTGAGGATTGAAGATTGAGTATTGAGGATTGAAGACTGACGATTGAGGATTGAGGATTGAGGATTGAGAATTGAGGATCGAGGATTGAGGACTGAGTATTGAGGATTGAAGCATGAGGATTGAGGTTTGGGGACTGAGGATTGAGGATTGAGGGTTGAGGATTGAGGATTGAGGATTGGGGATTGAGGATTGAGGATTGGAGATTGAGTATTGAGGATTGAAGACTGACGATTGAGGATTGAGGATTGAGGATTGAGGATTGAGGATTGAGGATTGACGATTAAGAATTGAGGATTGAGGGTTGAAGATTGAGTATTGAGGATTCAGTATTGAGGATCGAAGATTGAGGATCGAGGATGAGGGATGAGGGTTGAGGATTGAGGTTTGAGGACTGAGGACTGAGGATTGAGGATTTAGAATTGAGGATTGAGGATTGAGGATTAAAGATTGAGGATTGAGGATTGGGTATTGAGGATTGAAGAATGAGGATTGAGGATTGAGGATTGACGATTGAGGATTGAGTATTGAGGATCGATGATTGAAGACTGAGTATTGGGGATTGAAAATTGAGGATTGAGGTTTGGGGACTGAGGATTGAGGATTGAGGATTGAGGATTGAGGATTGAGGATTGAGGATTGAGGATTGAGGACTGAACATTGAGGATTGGGTATCGCGGATTGAACATGGAGGATTGAGGTTTGAGGATTGAGTATTGAGGATTGAGGACTGAAGATTGTATATTGATGATTGAAGATTGAGGATTGAGGATTGAGTGTTGTGTATTGAGGACGAGGACTGAGGGTTGAGTATTGATGTTTGAGGTCTGAGGATCGAGGATTGAGGATTGAGAATTGAGGATTGAGGATTGAGGATTGAAGGTTGAGGATTTGGTACTGAGGATTGAAGAATGAGGATTGAGGATTGAGGATTGAGGAATGAGGATTGAAGATTGAGCATTGAGGATTGAAGATTGAGGATTGAGGATTGAGGATTGAGGATTGAGAATTGAGGATTGAGGATTGAGGATTGAAGATTGAAGATTGAGTATTGGGTATTGAGGATTGAAGAATGAGGATTGAGGATTGATGATTGAGGACTGAGTGTTGAGGGTTGAGTGATGGGATTGATGTTTGTGGATTAAAGGTTTGAAGACTGAAGAATGGGGATTGAGTATTGAAAACTGTGAATTGAGGATATTCTATTGAGGATTGAGGATTGACAATTGATTGTTGAGGACTGAGGGCTGAAGATTGAGGATTCAGGATTGAGGATTCGGGATTGAGGTTTGAGGACTGAGGATAGAGGGTTGTGTATTGAGGATTGAGGATTGACGCTTGAGGATTGAGGGTAGAGGATGGAGGATTGAAGAGAGAGGACTGAGTATTGGGGATTGAGTGTTGAGAATAGATGTTTGAGGATTGAGGTTTGAATATTGAATATTGTGGGTTGAGTATTGAACCATGAGAATTCAGGATATGCTATTGAGTATTGAGAATTGAGGATTGATGGTTGAGTATTGAGGATTGATGGTTGAGGGTTGAGGATTGAGGGTTGTGGATTGAGGGTGAGGACTGAGGGTTGAGTGTTGATGTTTGAGGTCTGAGGATTGAAGATTGACGGTTGAGGATTGAGGATTGAGGATTGAGGATTGAGGATTGATGATTGAGTATTGAGGATTGAGGGTTGAGGTTTGAAGATTGAGGATTAGGGACTGAGTGTTGAGGGTTGAGTGATGAGAATTGATGTTTGTGGATAGAGATCTGAAGATTGCAGATTGAGAATTGAGTATTGAAAACTGTGAATTGAGGATATTCTATTGAGGATTGAGGATTGACAACTGACCGTTGAGGACTCAGGGCTGAAGGTTGAGGATTCAGGATTGAGGATTCAGGATTGAGGTTTCAGGACTGAGGATTGAGGTTTGAGGATTGAGGATTGAGGATTGAGGATTGAAGATTGAGGATTGAGGATTGAGGATTGAGGATTGAGGATTGAGGTTTGAAGATTGAGTATTGAGGATTGAGTATTGAGGATTGAAGATTGAGGATTGAGGATTGAGGATGAGGGATGAGGGTTGAGGATTGAGGATTGAGGATTGAGGATTGAGGATTGAGGATTGAGGATTGAAGATTGAGTATTGAGGATTGAAGATTGAGGATTGAGGATTGAGGATTGAGGATTGAGGATTGAAGATTGAGGATTGGGGATTGAGGATTCAGGATTGGAGATTGAGTATTGAGGATTGAGGACTGACGATTGAGGATTGAGGATTGGGGATTGAGGATTGAGGATTGAGGATTGAGGATTGAAGATTGAAGAATGGGGATTGATTGTTGAAAACTGTGAATTGAGGATATTCTATTGAGGGTTGAGTATTGACAATTGATTGTTGAGGACTGAGGGCCGAAGATTGAGGATTCAGGATTGAGGATTCGGAATTGAGGTTTGAGGACTGAGTATTGAGTATTGAATATTGAGTATCGAGGATTGAAGGTTGAGGATTGAGGGTTGAGGATTGAGGATAGAGGATGAGGTCTGAGGGTTGAGGATTGAGGTTTGAGGACTGAGGACTGAGGATTGAGGATTGAGAATTGAGGATTGAGGATTGAAGATTGAGGATTGAGGATTGAGGACTGAGGATTGAGGATTGAGGTTTGTGGATTGAGGACGAGGACTGAGGTTTGGGTATTGATGTTTGAGGTCTGAGGATTGAGGATTGAGGATTGAGAATTGAGGATTGAGGATTGAGGATTGAAGATTGAAAATTTGGTATTGAGGACTGAAGAATGAGGATTGAGGACTGAGGATTGAGGATTGAGGATTGAGGATTGGGGATTGAGGATTGAGGATTGAACATTGAGGACTGAGCGTTGAGGGTTGAGTTATGAGAATTGATGTTTGTGGATAGAGGTTTGAAGATTGCAGATTGAGTATTGTGTATTGAAAACTGTGAATTGAGGATATTCTATTGAGGATTGATGATTGACAACTGACTGTTGAGGACTGAGGGCCGAAGATTGAGGATTCAGGTTTGAGGATTCCGAATTGAGGTTTGAGGACTGAGGATTGAGGATTGAAGATTGAGTATTGAGGATTGAAGATTGAGGATTGAGGGTTGAGGATTGAGGATTGAGGATGAGGGCTGAGGGTTGAGGATTGAGGTTTGAGGAATGAGGACTGAGGATTGAGGATTGAGAATTGAGGATTGAGGATTGAGGATTGAAGATTGAGGATTGGGTATTGAGGATTGAGGAATGAGGATTGAGGATTGAGGATTGAGGATTGAGGATTGAAGATTGAGTATTGAGGATTGAAGACTGACGATTGAGGATTGAGGACTGAGGATTGAGTATTGAGGATCGAGGATTGAAGATTGAGTTTTGATGATTGAAGATTGAGGATTGAGGTTTGGGGACTGAGGATTGAGGATTGAGGATTGAGGATTGAGGATTGAGGATTGAGGATTGAGGATTGAGGATTGAGGATTGAGGATGGAGGATTGAACATTGAGGATTGTCTATCGCGGATTGAATATTGAGGATTGTGGATTGAGAATTGCGTATTGAGGATTGAGGACTGAAGATTGTATATTGAGGATTGAGGATTGAGGATTGATGATTGAGGATTGAGGATTGAGGGCTGAGGATTGAAGATTGAGGATTGAGGATTGACGATTGAGGATTGAGTATTGAGGATTGAGAATTGAGGGTTGAGGATTGAAGGTTGAGTATTGAGGATTGAAGATTGCGGATTTAGAATTGAGGATTGAAGACTGAGGATTGAGTGTTGAGGGTTGATTGATGATAATTGATGTTTGTGGATTGAGATTTGAAGATTGAAGAATGGGGATTGAGTATTGAAAACTGTGAATTGAAGATATTCTATTGAGGATTGAGGATTGACAATTGATTGTTGAGGACTGAGGGCAGAGGATTGAGGACTCAGGATTGAGGATTCGGTATTGAGGAATCAGAACTGAGGATTGTGGGTTGAGGATTGAGGATTGAGGACTGAGGATTTGGGATTGAGGATTGAGGACTGAGGATTGTGGGTTGAGGATTGAGGATTGAGGATTGAGGATTTGGGATTGACGGCTGAGGATTGAGGATTGAATATTGAGGATTGGATATCGAGGATTGAACATTCAGGATTGAGGATTGAGGATAGAGGATTGAGGATTGAGGATTGAAGATTGAATATTGATGATTGAAGACTGAGGATTGAGGATTGAGGGTTGTGGATTGCGGACGAGGAGTGAGGGTTGAGTATTGATGTTTGAGGTCTGAGGATTGAGGATTGAGGATTGAGAATTGAGGATTGAGGATTGAGGATTGAAGATGGAGGATTGGCTGTTGAGGATTGAAGAATGAGAATAGAGGTTTGAGGATCGAAGGTTGAGGGTTGAAGATTGAGTATTGAGGATTGAAGATTGAGGATTGAGGATTGAGGATTGAGGATTGAGGATTGAGGACTGAGGATTGAAGATTGAGTATTGAAGACTGAATATTGAGGATTGAGGATCGAGGATTGGGAATTGAGGATTGAGGATTGAAGGTTGAATATTGATGATTGAAGATTGACGATTGAGGATTGAGTGTTGTAGATTGAGGACGAGGACTGATGGTTGGGTATTACTGCTTGAGGTCTGAGGATTGAGGATTGCGAATTGAGGATTGAGGATTGAGGATTGGGGATTCGGGATTGAGGATTGAGGATTGAAGACTGAGGATTGGGTATTGAGGATTGAACATTGAGGATTGAGGATTGAGGATTGAGGATTGAGGATTGAATGTTGCATATTGATGAATGAAGATTGAGGATTGAGGATTGAAGGTCGTGGATTGAGGACGAGGACTGAGGGTTGAGTATTGATACTTGAGGCCTGAGGATTGAGGATTGACGATTGCGAATTGAGGATTGAGGATTTAAGATTGTGGATTGGGTATTGAGGATTGAAGAATGAGGATTGAGGATTGAGGATTGAGGATTGAGGATTGAGGATTGAAGATTGTGTATTGAGGATTGAAGATAGAGGGTTGACAATTGAGGATTGAGGATTGAAGCTTGAGTATTGAGGACTCAAGGTTGAGGATTGAGGATTGAGGATTGAGGCTTGAGGCTTGAGGATTGAGGATTGAATATTGAATATTGATGATTGAAGATTGAGGGTTGAGGATTGAGGGTTGTGTATTCAGGACGAGGACTGAGGGTTGAATATTGATGATTGAGGTCTGAGGATTGAGGATTGAGAATTGAGAGTTGAGGATTGAGAATTGAAGATTGAGGATTGGGTATTGAGGATTGAAGAATGAGGATTGAGGATTGGGGATTGAGGATTGAGGATTGCAGATTGAGTATTGAGGATTGAAGAATGAGGATTGAGAATTGAGGATTGAGGATTGAGGATTGAAGATTAAGAGCTGAGGATTGAGGATTGAGGATTGAGAATTGAAGATTGAGGATTGGGGATTGATTATTGAAGGTTGATTATTGAGGATTGAAGGTTGAGGATTGAGGATTGAGGATTGAGGATTGAGGATGAGGGCTGAGGGTTGAGGGTTGAGGTTTGAGGACTGAGGACTGAGGATTGAGGATTGAGAATTGAGGATTGAGGATTGAGGATTGAAGATTGAGGATAGGGTATTGAGGATTGAAGAATGAGGATTGAGGATTGAGGATTGAGGATTGAGGATTGAAGTTTGAGGATTGAAGATTCAGGATTGAGTATTGAATATTGAGTATTGAGGATTGAAGATTGAGGATTGAGGATTGAGTGTTGACGATTGAGGACGAGGACTGACGGTTGAGGATTGAGGTTTGAGGGTTGAGGATTGAGGATTGAGGACTGAGGATTGAGGATTGAGGATTGAGCATTGAGGATTGAAGATTGAGGATTGAGGATTGTGGATTGAGAATTGAGAATTGAGTATGAGGACTGAGGTTTGAGGATTGAGGTTTGAGGAACGAGGATTGAGGTTCGAGGTCTGAGGACTGAGGAATGACGATTGAATATTGAAGATTGAGGATTGAGGATTGAAGGATCAGTATTGAGGATTGAAGATTGAGAATTGAGGATTGAGGATTGAACATTGAGGACTGAGCGTTCAGGGTTGAGTGATGAGAATTGATGTTTGTGGATAGAGATTTGAAGATCGCAGGCTGAGTATTGAGTATTGAAACCTGTGAATTGAGGATATTCTATTGAGGATGGAGGATTCACAACTGATTGTTGAGGTCTGAGGGCTGAAGATTGAGGGTTCAGGATTGTGGATTCAGGATTGAGGTTTGAGGACTGAGGATTGAGTATTGAGGATTGACGGTTGAGGATTGAGGATTGAGGACTGAAGGTTGAGGATTGCGTATTGAGGATAGAACATTGAGGATTGAGGATTGAGTATTGAGGATTGAGGATTGAAGATTGAATATTGATGATTGAAGATTGAGGATCGAGGATTGAGGGTTGTGGATTGAGGACGAGGACTGACGGTTGAGTATTGATGTTTGAGGTCTGAGGATTGAGGATTGAGGATTGAGAATTGAGGATTGAGGATTGAGGATTGAGGATTGAGGATTGGGGATTGAGGATTGCAGATTGTGTATTGAGGATTGAAGATTGAGGATTGACAATTGAGGATTGAGGTTTGAGGATTGAAGCTTGAGTATTGAGGACTCAAGGTTGAGGATTGAGGATTGAGGATTGAGGATTGAGGATTGAGGATTGAAGATTGAATATTGATGACTGAAGATTGAGTGTTGAGGATTGAGGGTTGTGTATTCAGGACGAGGACTGAGGGTTGAATATTGATGATTGAGGTCTGAGGATTGAGGATTGAGAATTGAGAGTTGAGGATTGAGAATTGAAGATTGAGGATTGGGTATTGAGGATTGAAGATTGAGTATTGAAGACTGAATATTGAGGATTGAGGATCGAGGATTGGGAATTGAGGATTGAGGATTGAAGGTTGAATATTGATGATTGAAGATTGACGATTGAGGATTGAGTGTTGTAGATTGAGGACGAGGACTGATGGTTGGGTATTACTGCTTGAGGTCTGAGGATTGAGGATTGCGAATTGAGGATTGAGGATTGAGGATTGGGGATTCGGGATTGAGGATTGAGGATTGAAGACTGAGGATTGGGTATTGAGGATTGAACATTGAGGATTGAGGATTGAGGATTGAGGATTGAGGATTGAATGTTGCATATTGATGAATGAAGATTGAGGATTGAGGATTGAAGGTCGTGGATTGAGGACGAGGACTGAGGGTTGAGTATTGATACTTGAGGCCTGAGGATTGAGGATTGACGATTGCGAATTGAGGATTGAGGATTTAAGATTGTGGATTGGGTATTGAGGATTGAAGAATGAGGATTGAGGATTGAGGATTGAGGATTGAGGATTGAGGATTGAAGATTGTGTATTGAGGATTGAAGATAGAGGGTTGACAATTGAGGATTGAGGATTGAGGATTGAAGCTTGAGTATTGAGGACTCAAGGTTGAGGATTGAGGATTGAGGATTGAGGCTTGAGGATTGAGGATTGAATATTGAATATTGATGATTGAAGATTGAGGGTTGAGGATTGAGGGTTGTGTATTCAGGACGAGGACTGAGGGTTGAATATTGATGATTGAGGTCTGAGGATTGAGGATTGAGAATTGAGAGTTGAGGATTGAGAATTGAAGATTGAGGATTGGGTATTGAGGATTGAAGAATGAGGATTGAGGATTGGGGATTGAGGATTGAGGATTGCAGATTGAGTATTGAGGATTGAAGATTGAGAATTGAGGATTGAGGATTGAGGATTGAGGATTGAGGATTGAGGATTGAGGATTGAAGGTTCAGTATTGAGTATTGAAGATTGAGAATTGAGGATTGAGGATTGAACATTGAGGACTGAGCGTTCAGGGTTGAGTGATGAGAATTGATGTTTGTGGATAGAGATTTGAAGATGGCAGACTGAGTATTGAGTACTGAGAACTGTGAATTGAGGATATTCTATTGGGGATTGAGGATTGACAACTGATTGTTGAGGACTGAAGGCTGAAGATTGAGGATGCAGGGTTGAGGATTCAGAATTGAGGTTTGAGGACTGAGGATTGAGGATTGGAGAATGAGGATTGAGGATTGAGGATTCGGGATTGAAGACTGTGTATTGGGTATTGTGGATTGAAGAATGAGGATTGAGAATTGAGGATTGAGGATTGAGGATTGAAGATTAAGAGCTGAGGATTGAGGATTGAGGATTGAGAATTGAAGATTGAGGATTGGGGATTGATTATTGAAGGTTGAGTATTGAGGATTGAAGATTGAGGATTGAGGATTGTGGATTGAGGATTGAGGATGAGGGCTGAGGGTTGAGGGTTGAGGTTTGAGGACTGAGGACTGAGGATTGAGGATTGAGAATTGAGGATTGAGGATTGAGGATTGAAGATTGAGGATAGGGTATTGAGGATTGAAGAATGAGGATTGAGGATTGAGGATTGAGGATTGAGGATTGAAGTTTGAGGATTGAAGATTCAGGATTGAGTATTGAATATTGAGTATTGAGGATTGAAGATTGAGGATTGAGGATTGAGTGTTGACGATTGAGGACGAGGACTGACGGTTGAGGATTGAGGTTTGAGGGTTGAGGATTGAGGATTGAGGACTGAGGATTGAGGATTGAGGATTGAGCATTGAGGATTGAAGATTGTGGACTGGGGATTGAGGATTGAAGATTGAGGATTAAGGATTGAGGATTGGGGATTGAGGATCTAGGATTGGAGATTGATTATTGAGGATTGAAGATTGAGGATTGAGGATTGTGGATTGAGAATTGAGAATTGAGTACGAGGACTGAGGTTTGAGGATTGAGGTTTGAGGAACGAGGATTGAGGTTCGAGGTCTGAGGACTGAGGAATGACGATTGAATATTGAAGATTGAGGATTGAGGATTGAAAGATCAGTATTGAGGATTGAAGATTGAGAATTGAGGATTGAGGATTGAACATTGAGGACTGAGCGTTCAGGGTTGAGTGATGAGAATTGATGTTTGTGGATAGAGATTTGAAGATCGCAGGCTGAGTATTGAGTATTGAAACCTGTGAATTGAGGATATTCTATTGAGGATGGAGGATTCACAACTGATTGTTGAGGTCTGAGGGCTGAAGATTGAGGGTTCAGGATTGTGGATTCAGGATTGAGGTTTGAGGACTGAGGATTGAGTATTGAGGATTGACGGTTGAGGATTGAGGATTGAGGACTGAAGGTTGAGGATTGCGTATTGAGGATAGAACATTGAGGATTGAGGATTGAGCATTGAGGATTGAGGATTGAAGATTGAATATTGATGATTGAAGATTGAGGATCGAGGATTGAGGGTTGTGGATTGAGGACGAGGACTGACGGTTGAGTATTGATGTTTGAGGTCTGAGGATTGAGGATTGAGGATTGAGAATTGAGGATTGAGGATTGAGGATTGAGGATTGAGGATTGGGGATTGAGGATTGAAGATTGTGTATTGAGGATTGAAGATTGAGGATTGACAATTGAGGATTGAGGTTTGAGGATTGAAGCTTGAGTATTGAGGACTCAAGGTTGAGGATTGAGGATTGAGGATTGAGGATTGAGGATTGAGGATTGAAGATTGAATATTGATGATTGAAGATTGAGTGTTGAGGATTGAGGGTTGTGTATTCAGGACGAGGACTGATGGGTTGAATATTGATGATTGAGGTCTGAGGATTGAGGATTGAGAATTGAGAGTTGAGGATTGAGAATTGAAGATTGAGGATTGGGTATTGAGGATTGAAGAATGAGGATTGAGGATTGGGGATTGAGGATTGAGGATTGCAGATTGAGTATTGAGGATTGAAGATTGAGAATTGAGGATTGAGGATTGAGGATTGAGGATTGAGGGTTGAGGAGTGAAGATTGAGGATTGAGGATTGAGGATTGAGGATTGAGGATTGAGGATTGAGGATTGAGGATTCAGGATTGAGGATTGAAGACTGAGGTTTGGGTATTGAGGGTTGAAGAATGAGGATTGAGGATTGAGGATTGAGGATTGAGGATTGAGGATTGAGGATTGAGGATTGAGGATTGAGAATTGAGGCTTGAATATTGAGGATTGGGGACTGAGTTTTGAGGGTTGAGTGATGAGAATTGATGTTTGTGGATAGAGATTTGCAGATTGCAGGTTGAGTATTGAGTATTGAAAACTGTGAATTCATGATATTCTATTGAGGATTGAGGATTGACCAATGATTGTTGAGGTCTGAGGGCTGAAGATTGAGGGTTCAGGATTGTGGATTCAGGATTGAGGTTTGAGGACTGAGGATTGAGGATTGAGGATTGAGGATTGAGTATTGGGGATTGAGGATTGAAGGTTGAGGATTGCGTATTGAGGATAGAACATTGAGGATTGAGGATTGAGGATTGAGTATTGAGGATTGAGGATTGAGGATTGAAGATTGAATATTGATGATTGAAGATTGAGAATCGAGGATTGAGGGTTTTGGATTGAGGACGAGGACTGAGGGTTGAGTATTGATGTGTGAGGTCTGAGGATTGAGGGTTGAGGATTGAGAATTGAGGATTGAGTATTGAGGATTGAAGATTGAGGATTGGGTGTTGAGGATTGAAGAATGAGGATTGAGGATTGAGGATTGAGGATTGAAGATTGAGTATTGAGGATTGAAGATCGAGGATTGAGGATTGAGGATTGAGGATTGAGGATTGAGTATTGCGCATAGAAGATTGAGGATTGGGTATTGCGGATTGAAGATTGAGGATTGACAATTGAGGATTGAGGATTTAGGATTGAAGATTGAGTATTGAGGCCCCAAGGTTGAGGATTGAGGATTGAGGATTGAGGGTTGAGGAGTGAAGATTGAGGATTGAGGATTGAGGATTGAGGATTGAGGATTGAGGATTGAGGATTGAAGCTTGAACATTGATGATTGAAGATTCAGGGTTGAGGATTGAGGGTTGTGGACTGAGGACGAGGCCTGAGGGTTGAATATTTATGTTTGAGGTCTGAGGATTGAGAATTGACAACTGATTGTTGAGGACTGAGGTCTGAAGATTGAGGATTCAGGATTGAGTATTCAGGTTTGAGGTTTGAGGACTGAGGATTGAGGATTGAGGATTGAGGATTGTGGATTCAGGATTGAGGATTGAAGACTGAGGATTGGGTATTGAGGATTGAAGAATGAGGATTGAGGATTGAGGATTGAGGATTGAGGCTTGAATATTGAGGATTGGGGACTGATTGTTGAGGGTTGAGTGATGAGAATTGATGTTTGTGGATAGAGATTTGAAGATTGCAGGTTGAGTATTGAGTATTGAAAACTGTGAATTCATGATATTCTATTGAGGATTGAGGGTTGACCACTGATTGTTGAGGACTGATGGCTGAAGATTGAGGATTCAGGATTGAGGATTCAGGATTGAGGTTTGAGGACTGAGGATTGAGGATTGAGGATTGAGGATTCAGGATTGAGGATTGAGGATTGAAGACGCAGGATTGGGTATTGAGGATTGAACATTGAGGATTGAGGATTGAGGATTGAGGATTGAGGATTCGGCATTGAGGATTGAGGATTGAAGACTGAGGATTGGGTATTGAGGATTGAACATTGAGGATTGAGGATTGAGGATTGAGGATTGAGGATTGAGGATTGAATGTTGCATATTGATGAATGAAGATTGAGGATTGAGGATTTAAGGTCGTGGATTGAGGACGAGGACTGAGGGTTGAGTATTGATACTTGAGGCCTGAGGATTGAGGATTGACGATTGCGAATTGAGGATTGAGGATTTAAGATTGTGGATTGGGTATTGAGGATTGAAGAATGAGGATTGAGGATTGAGGATTGAGGATTGAGGATTGAGGATTGAAGATTGTGTATTGAGGATTGAAGATTGAGGATTGACAATTGAGGATTGACAATTGAGGATTGAGGATTGAGGATTGAAGCTTGAGTATTGAGGACTCAAGGTTGAGGATTGAGGATTGAGGATTGAGGATTGAGGATTGAGGATTGAAGATTGAATATTGATGATTGAAGATTGAGGTTTGAGGATTGAGGGTTGTGTATTCAGGACGAGGACTGAGGGTTGAATGTTGATGATTGAGGTCTGAGGATTGAGGATTGAGAATTGAGAGTTGAGGATTGAGAACTGAAGATTGAGGATCGGGTATTGAGGATTGAAGAATGAGGATTGAGGATTGGGGATTGAGGATTGAGGATTGCAGATTGAGTATTGAGGATTGAAGATTGAGAATTGAGGATTGAGGATTGAGGATTGAGGATTGAGGATTGAGGATTGAGGATTGAAAGTTCAGTATTGAGGATTGAAGATTGAGAATTGAGGATTGAGGATTGAACATTGAGGACTGAGCGTTCAGGGTTGAGTGATGAGAATTGATGTTTGTGGATAGAGATTTGAAGATGGCAGATTGAGTATTGAGTACTGAAAACTGTGAATTGAGGATATTCTATTGGGGATTGAGGATTGACAACCGATTGTTGAGGACTGAGGGCTGAAGATTGAGGATGCAGGGTTGAGGATTCAGAATTGAGGTTTGAGGACTGAGGATTGAGGTTTGGAGAATGAGGATTGAGGATTGAGGATTGTGGATTGAGGATTGAAGACTGAGTATTGAGGATTGAAGATTGATGATAGAGGACTGAGGATTGAGGATTGAGGATTGAGGATTGAGGATTGAGGATTGAAGATTTAGTATTGAGTATTGAAGATTAAGGGCTGAGGCTTGAGGATTGAGGATTGAGAATTGAAGATTGAGGATTGGGGATTGATTATTGAAGGTTGAGTATTGAGGATTGAAGATTGAGGATTGAGGTTTGAGGATTGAGGATTGAGGATTGAGGATGAGGGCTGAGGGTTGAGGATTGAGGTTTGAGGACTGAGTACTGAGGATTGAGGATTGAGAATTGAGGATTGAGGATTGAGGATTGAACATTGAGGATAGGGTATTGAGGATTGAAGAATGAGGATTGAGGATTGAGGATTGAGGATTGAGGATTGAAGTTTGAGGATTGAAGATTCAGGATTGAGTATTGAATATTGAGTATTGAGGATTGAAGATTGAGGATTGAGGATTGAGTGTTGACGATTGAGGACGAGGACTGACGGTTGAGGATTGAGGTTTGAGGGTTGAGGATTTAGGATTGAGGACTGAGGATTGAGGATTGAGGATTGAGCATTGAGGATTGAAGATTGTGGACTGGGGATTGAGGATTGAAGATTGAGGATTAAGGATTGAGGATTGGGGATTGAGGATCTAGGATTGGAGATTGATTATTGAGGATTGAAGATTGAGGATTGAGGATTGTGGATTGAGGATTGAGAATTGAGTATGAGGACTGAGGTTTGAGGATTGAGGTTTGAGGAACGAGGATTGAGGTTCGAGGTCTGAGGACTGAGGAATGACGATTGAGTATTGAAGAATGAGGATTGAGGATTGAAGGATCAGTATTGAGGATTGAAGATTGAGAATTGAGGATTGAGGATTGAACATTGAGGACTGAGCGTTCAGGGTTGAGTGATGATAATTGATGTTTGTGGATAGAGATTTGAAGTTTGCAGGCTGAGTATTGAGTACTGAAACCTGTGAATTGAGGATATTCTATTGAGGATTGAGGATTCACAACTGATTGTTGAGGTCTGAGGGCTGAAGATTGAGGGTTCAGGATTGAGGATTCAGGATTGAGGTTTGAGGACTGAGGATTGAGGATTGAGGATTGAGGATTCAGGATTGAGGATTGAGGATTGAAGTCTGAGGATTGGGTATTGAGGATTGAACATTGAGGATTGAGGATTGAGGATTGAGGATTGAGGATTGATGGTTGAAGATTGAGGATTGAGGATTGAGGATGAGGGCTGAGGGTTGAGGATTGAGATTTGAGGACTTAGGGCTGAGGATTGAGAATTGAGAATTGAGGATTGAGGATTGAGGATTGAAGATTGAGGATTGGGTATTGAGGATTGAAGAATGAGGATTGAGGAATGAGGATTGAGGATTGAGGATTGAAGATTGAGTATTGAGGATTGAAGCCTGACGATTGAGGGTTGAGGATTGAGGGTTGAGGATTGAGGACGGAGGATTGAAGATTGAGTATTGAGGATTGAAGATTGAGGTTTGAGGTTTGAGGACTGAGGATTGAGGATTGATTATTGAGGATTGAGGGTTGAGGATTGAGGATTGAGGATTGAAGATTGAGGATTGGGTATTGCGGATTCAACATTGTGGATTGGGGATTGAGGATTGAGGACTGAAGATTGAATATTGATGATTGAAGAATGAGGATTGAGGATTGATTGTTGTGGATTGAGGACGAGGACTGAGGGTTGAGTATTGATGTTTGAGGTCTGAGGATTGAGGATTGAGGATTGAGAATTGAGGATTGAGGATTGAGGATTGAAGATTGAGGATTGTGTATTGAGGATTGAAGAATGAGGATTGAGGATTGAGGATTGAGGATTGAGGACTGAGTATTGAAGACTGAGTATTGATGATTGAAGATTGAGGATCGAGGATTGAGGATTGAGGATTGGGTATTGAAGACTGAGTATTGATGATTGAGGATTGGGGATTGAGGATTCAACATTGAGGATTGAGGATTGAGTATTGAGCATTGATAATTGAGGATTGATTATTGAAGATTGAGTATTGAGGATTGAAGATTGAGGATTGAGGATTGAGTATTGAGGATTGTGGATGAGGGCTGAGGGTTGGTGGTTGAGGTTTGAGGACTGAGGACAGAGGATTGAGGATTGAGAATTGAGGATTGAGGATTGAGGATTGAAGATTGAGGATTGGTTATTCAGGATTGAAGAATGAGGATTGAGGATTGAGGATTGAGGATTGAGGATTGCAGATTGAGTATTGAGTATTGAAGATTGAGGGTTGAGGATTGAGGAATGAGGATTGAGCATTGAGGATTGAGGATTGAGGATTGAGGATTGAAGATTGAGTATTGAGGATTGAAGATTGAGGCTTGAGGATTGAGTATTGAGAATTGAGGACCGATAGTTGAGTATTGAGGACTGAGTATTGAGGATTGAAAATTGAGAATTGGGTATTCAGGATTGAAGAATGAGGATTGAGGATTGAGGATTGAGGATTGAGTATTGCAGATTGAGTATTGGGGATTGAGGATTGAAGATTGAGGGTTGAGGATTGAGGATAGAAGGTTGAATATTGATGAATGAAGATTGAGGGTTGAGGATTGAGGGTTGTGGATTGAGGACGAGGACTGAGGGTTGAGTATTGATGCCTGAGGTCAGAGGATTGAGGATTGAGTATTGCGAACTGAGGATTGAAGTATGAGGATTGAAGATTGAGGATTGGGAATTGAGGATTGAAGATTGAGGATTGAGGATTGAGTATTGAGGATTGAGGATTGAAGACTGAGTATTGAGGATGAAGATTGAGGGTTGAGTATTGAGGATTGAGGATTGAGGATTGAGGATAGAAGATTGAATATTGATGATTGAAGATTGAGGATTGAGGATTGAGGATAGAAGATTGAATATTGATGATCGAAGATTGAGGATTGAGGATTGAGGTTTGTGGATTGAGGACGAGGACTAAGGGTTGAATATTGATGTTTGAGGTCTGAGGATTGAGGATTGAGGATTGAGGATTGAGAATTGAGGATTGAGGATTCAGGATTGAAGATTGAGTATTGGGTTCTGAGGATTGAAGAATAAGGGTTGAGAATTGAGGATTGAGGATTGAGAGTTGAGGATTGAAGATTCAGTATCGAGGATCGAAGATTGAGAGTTGAGGATTGAGGATTGAACATTGAGGAATGAGTGCTGAGGGTTGAGTGGTGAAAATTGATGTTTGTGGATACAGGTTGGAGGATTGCACATTGAGTATTGAGTATTGAAAGCTGTGAATTGAGGATATTCTACTGAGGATTGAGGAATGACAACTAATTGTTGAGGACTGAGGGCTGAAGATTGAGGATTCAGGATTGAGGATTCAGAATTGAGGTTTGAGGACTGAGGATTGAGGATTGAAGATTGAGGATTGAGGATTGAGGATTGAAGACTGAGGGTTGGGTATTGAGGATTGAAGCCTGACGATTGAGGATGGAGGATTGAGGATTGAGGATTGAGGTTTGAGAATGGAGGATTGAAGATTGAGTATTGAGGATTGACGATTGAGGATTGAGGATTGAGGATTGAGGATTGAGGGTTGAGTGTTGAGGTTTGAGTATTGAACACTGAGAATTCAGGATATTCTATTGAGTATTGAGAACTGAGGGTTGATGGTTGAGTATTGAGGATTGAGTATTGAGGATTGAGGATTGAGTATTGAGGATTGAGGATTGAGGATTGAAGATTGAATATTGATGATTGAAGATTGAGGATCGAGGATTGAGTGTTGTGGATTGAGGACGAGGACTGAGGGTTGAGTATTGATGTTTGAGGTCTGAGGATTGAGGATTGAGGATTGAGGATTGAGAATTGAGGATTGAGGATTGAGGATTGATGATTGAGGATTGGGTGTTGATGATTGAAGAATGAGGATTGAGGATTGAGGATTGAGGATTGAGGATAGAAGATTGAGTATTGAGGATTGAAGGTTGAGGATTGAGGTCTGAGAATTGAGAATTGAGGATTGAAGATTGAGGATTGGTTGTTGAGGATTGAAGAATGAGGATTGAGGATTGAGGATTGTGGATTGAGGATTGAAGATTGAGGATTGCGTATTGAGGATTGAAGAATGAGGATTGAGGATTGAGGACTGAGGATTGAGGGTTGCAGATTGAGTATTGAGGATTGGGTGTTGAGGATTGAAGAATGAGGATTGAGGATTGAGGATTGTGGATTGAGGATTGAAGATTGAGGATTGGGTATTGCGGATTGAACATTGAGGATTGAGGATTGAGGATTGAGGATTGAGGATTGAGGATTGAGGATTGGGGATTGAGGATTGAAGATTGTGTATTGAGGATTGAAGATTGAGGATTGACAATTGAGGATTGAGGTTTGAGGATTGAAGCTTGAGTATTGAGGACTCAAGGTTGAGGATTGAAGATTGAGGATTGAGGATTGAGGATTGAGGATTGAAGATTGAATATTGATGATTGAAGATCGAGTGTTGAGGATTGAGGGTTGTGTATTCAGGACGAGGACTGAGGGTTGAATATTGATGATTGAGGTCTGAGGATTGAGGATTGAGAATTGAGAGTTGAGGATTGAGAATTGAAGATTGAGGATTGGGTATTGAGGATTGAAGAATGAGGATTGAGGATTGGGGATTGAGGATTGAGGATTGAGGATTGCAGATTGAGTATTGAGGATTGAAGATTGAGAATTGAGGATTGAGGATTGAGGATTGAGGATTGAGGGTTGAGGAGTGAAGATTGAGGATTGAGGATTGAGGATTGAGGATTGAGGATTGAGGATTGAGGATTGAGGATTCAGGATTGAGGATTGAAGACTGAGGTTTGGGTATTGAGGGTTGAAGAATGAGGATTGAGGATTGAGGATTGAGGATTGAGGATTGAGGATTGAGGATTGAGGATTGAGGATTGAGGATTGAGGATTGAGGCTTGAATATTGAGGATGGGGGACTGAGTTTTGAGGGTTGAGTGATGAGAATTGATGTTTGTGGATAGAGATTTGAAGATTGCAGGTTGAGTATTGAGTATTGAAAACTGTGAATTCATGATATTCTATTGAGGATTGAGGATTGACCAATGATTGTTGAGGTGTGAGGGCTGAAGATTGAGGGTTCAGGATTGTGGATTCAGGATTGAGGTTTGAGGACTGAGGATTGAGGATTGAGGATTGAGGATTGAGGATTGGGGATTGAGGATTGAAGGTTGAGGATTGCGTATTGAGGATAGAACATTGAGGATTGAGGATTGAGGATTGAGTATTGAGGATTGAGGATTGAGGATTGAAGATTGAATATTGATGATTGAAGATTGAGAATCGAGGATTGAGGGTTTTGGATTGAGGACGAGGACTGAGGGTTGAGTATTGATGTGTGAGGTCTGAGGATTGAGGGTTGAGGATTGATAATTGAGGATTGAGTATTGAGGATTGAAGATTGAGGATTGGGTGTTGAGGATTGAAGAAAGAGGATTGAGGATTGAGGATTGAGGATTGAAGATTGAGTATTGAGGATTGAAGATTGAGGATTGAGGATTGAGGATTGAGGATTGAGGATTGAGGATTGCGCATAGAAGATTGAGGATTGGGTATTGCGGATTGAAGATTGAGGATTGACAATTGAGGATTGAGGATTTAGGATTGAAGATTGAGTATTGAGGACCCAAGGTTGAGGATTGAGGATTGAGGATTGAGGGTTGAGGAGTGAAGATTGAGGATTGAGGATTGAGGATTGATGATTGAGGATTGAGGATTGAGGATTGAAGCTTGAACATTGATGATTGAAGATTGAGGGTTGAGGATTGAGGGTTGTGGACTGAGGACGAGGCCTGAGGGTTGAATATTTATGTTTGAGGTCTGAGGATTGAGAATTGACAACTGATTGTTGAGGACTGAGGTCTGAAGATTGAGGATTCAGGATTGAGGATTCAGGTTTGAGGTTTGAGGACTGAGGATTGAGGATTGAGGATTGAGGATTGAGGATTCAGGATTGAGGATTGAAGACTGAGGATTGGGTATTGAGGATTGAAGAATGAGGATTGAGGATTGAGGATTGAGGATTGAGGCTTGAATATTGAGGATTGGGGTCTGATTGTTGAGGGTTGAGTGATGAGAATTGATGTTTGTGGATAGAGATTTGAAGATTGCAGGTTGAGTATTGAGTATTGAAAACTGCGAATTCATGATATTCTATTGAGGATTGAGGATTGACCACTGATTGTTGAGGACTGATAGCTGAAGATTGAGGATTCAGGATTGAGGATTCAGGATTGAGGTTTGAGGACTGAGGATTGAGGATTGAGGATTGAGGATTGAGGATTCAGGATTGAGGATTGAGGATTGAAGACTGAGGATTGGATATTGAGGATTGAACATTGAGGATTGAGGATTGAGGATTGAGGATTGAGGATTGAGTATTGAAGGTTGCATATTGATGAATGAAGATTGAGGATTGAGGATTGAATGTCGTGGATTGAGGACGAGGACTGAGGGTTGAGTATTGATACTTGAGGCCTGAGGATTGAGGATTGAGGATTGCGAATTGAGGATTGAGGATTTAAGATTGTGGATTGGGTATTGAGGATTGAAGAATGAGGATTGAGGATTGAGGATTGAGGATTGAGGATTGAGGATTGAAGATTGAGTATTGAGGGTTGAAGATTGAGGATTGACAATTGAGGATTGAGGATTGAGGATTGAAGATTGAGTATTAAGGACTCAAGGTTGAGGATTGAAGATTGAGGATTGAGGGTTGAGGAGTGAAGATTGAGGATTGAGGATTGAGGATTGAGGATTGAGGATTGAGGATTGAAGATTGAATATTGATGATTGAAGATTGAGGGTTGAGGATTGAGGGTTGTGGACTGAGGACGAGGACTGAGGGTTGAATATTGATGTTTGAGGTCTGATGATTGAGAATTGACAACTGATTGTTGAGGACTGAGGTCTGAAGATTGAGGATTCAGGATTGAGGATTCAGGTTTGAGGTTTGAGGACTGAGGATTGAGGATTGAGCATTGAGGATTGAGGATTCAGGATTGAGGATTGAAGACTGAGGATTGGGTATTGAGGATTGAAGAATGAGGATTGAGGATTGAAGATTGAGGATTGAGGCTTGAATATTGAGGATTGGGGACTGAGTGTTGAGGGTTGAGTGATGAGGATTGATGTTTGTAGATAGAGATTTGAAGATTGCAGGTTGAGTATTGAGTATTGAAAACTATGAATTCATGATATTATATTGAGGATTGAGGATTGACCACTGATTGTTGAGGACTGAGGGCTGAAGATTGAGGATTCAGGATTGAGGATTCAGGATTGAGGATTCAGGATTGAGGTTTGAGGACTGAGGATTGAGGATTGAGGATTGAGGATTCAGGATTGAGGATTGCGGACTGAAGAATGAGGATTGGGTATTGAGGATTGAACATTGAGTACTGAGGATTGAGGATTGAGGATTGAGGATTCGGGATTGAGTATTGAGGATTGAAGACTGAGGATTGGGTATTGAGGATTGAACATTGAGGATTGAGGATTGAGGAATGAGGATTGAGGATTGAGGATTGAATGTTGCATATTGATGAATGAAGATTGAGGATTGAGGATTGAAGGTCGTGGATTGAGGACGAGGACTGAGCGTTGAGTATTGACACTTGAGGCCTGAGGATTGAGGATTGACGATTGCGAATTGAGGATTGAGGATTTAAGATTGTGGATTGGGTATTGAGGATTGAAGAATGAGGATTGAGGATTGAGGATTGAGGATTGAGGATTGAGGATTGAAGATTGTGTATTGAGGATTGAAGATTGAGGATTGACAATTGAGGATTGACAATTGAGGATTGAGGATTGAGGATTGAAGCTTGAGTATTGAGGACTCAAGGTTGAGGATTGAGGATTGAGGATTGAGGATTGAGGATTGAGGATTGAAGATTGAATATTGATGATTGAAGATTGAGGGTTGAGGATTGAGTGTTGTGTATTCAGGACGAGGACTGAGGGTTGAATATTGATGATTGAGGTCTGAGGATTGAGGATTGAGAATTGAGAGTTGAGGATTGAGAATTGAAGATTGAGGATCGGGTATTGAGGATTGAAGAATGAGGATTGAGGATTGGGGATTGAGGATTGAGGATTGCAGATTGAGTATTGAGGATTGAAGATTGAGAATTGAGGATTGAGGATTGAGGATTGAGGATTGAGGATTGAGGATTGAGGATTGAAGGTTCAGTATTGAGGATTGAAGATTGAGAATTGAGGATTGAGGATTGAACATTGAGGACTGAGCGTTCAGGGTTGAGTGATGAGAATTGATGTTTGTGGATAGAGATTTGAAGATGGCAGATTGAGTATTGAGTACTGAAAACTGTGAATTGAGGATATTCTATTGGGGATTGAGGATTGACAACTGATTGTTGATGACTGAGGGCTGAAGATTGAGGATGCAGGGTTGAGGATTCAGAATTGAGGTTTGAGGACTGAGGATTGAGGATTGGAGAATGAGGATTGAGGACTGAGGATTGAGGATTGAGGATTGAAGACTGAGTATTGAGGATTGAAGATTGATGATTGAGGACTGAGGATTGAGGATTGAGGATTGAGGATTGAGGATTGACGATTGAAGATTTAGTATTGAGTATTGAAGATTAAGGGCTGAGGATTGAGGATTGAGGATTGAGAATTGAAGATTGAGGATTGGGGATTGATTATTGAAGGTTGAGTATTGAGGATTGAAGATTGAGGATTGAGGATTGAGAATTGAGGATTGAGGATTGAGGATTGAGGATTGAGGATTGAGAATTGAGGATTGAGGACTCAGGATTGAAGATTGAGGATTGGGTTCTGAGGATTGAAGAATAAGGGTTGAGGATTGAGGATTGAGGATTGAGAGTTGAGGATTGAAGATTCAGTATCGAGGATCGAAGATTGAGAGTTGAGGATTGAGGATTGAACATTGAGGAATGAGTGCTGAGGGTTGAGTGGTGAAAATTGATGTTTGTGGATACAGGTTGGAGGATTGCACATTGAGTATTGAGTATTGAAAGCTGTGAATTGAGGATATTCTACTGAGGATTGAGGAATGACAACTAATTGTTGAGGACTGAGGGCTGAAGATTGAGGATTCAGGATTGAGGATTCAGAATTGAGGTTTGAGGACTGAGGATTGAGGATTGAAGATTGAGGATTGAGGATTGAGGATTGAAGACTGAGGGTTGGGTATTGAGGATTGAAGCCTGACGATTGAGGATGGAGGATTGAGGATTGAGGATTGAGGTTTGAGAATGGAGGATTGAAGATTGAGTATTGAGGATTGACGATTGAGGATTGAGGATTGAGGATTGAGGATTGAGGGTTGAGTGTTGAGGTTTGAGTATTGAATACTGAGAATTCAGGATATTCTATTGAGTATTGAGAACTGAGGGTTGATGGTTGAGTATTGAGGATTGAGTATTGAGGATTGAGGATTGAGTATTGAGGATTGAGGATTGAGGATTGAAGATTGAATATTGATGATTGAAGATTGAGGATCGAGGATTGAGTGTTGTGGATTGAGGACGAGGACTGAGAGTTGAGTATTGATGTTTGAGGTCTGAGGATTGAGGATTGAGGATTGAGAATTGAGGATTGAGGATTGAGGATTGATGATTGAGGATTGGGTGTTGATGATTGAAGAATGAGGATTGAGGATTGAGGATTGAGGATTGAGGATAGAAGATTGAGTATTGAGGATTGAAGGTTGAGGATTGAGGTCTGAGAATTGAGAGTTGAGGATTGAAGATTGAGGATTGGTTGTTGAGGATTGAAGAATGAGGATTGAGGATTGAGGATTGTGGATTGAGGATTGAAGATTGAGGATTGCGTATTGAGGATTGAAGAATGAGGATTGAGGATTGAGGACTGAGGATTGAGGGTTGCAGATTGAGTATTGAGGATTGGGTGTTGAGGATTGAAGAATGAGGATTGAGGATTGAGGATTGTGGATTGAGGATTGAAGATTGAGGATTGGGTATTGCGGATTGAACATTGAGGATTGAGGATTGAGGATTGAGGATTGAGGATTGAGGATTGAGGATTGGGGATTGAGGATTGAAGATTGTGTATTGAGGATTGAAGATTGAGGATTGACAATTGAGGATTGAGGTTTGAGGATTGAAGCTTGAGTATTGAGGACTCAAGGTTGAGGATTGAAGATTGAGGATTGAGGATTGAGGATTGAGGATTGAAGATTGAATATTGATGATTGAAGATCGAGTGTTGAGGATTGAGGGTTGTGTATTCAGGACGAGGACTGAGTGTTGAATATTGATGATTGAGGTCTGAGGATTGAGGATTGAGAATTGAGAGTTGAGGATTGAGAATTGAAGATTGAGGATTGGGTATTGAGGATTGAAGAATGAGGATTGAGGATTGGGGATTCAGGATTGAGGATTGCAGATTGAGTATTGAGGATTGAAGATTGAGAATTGAGGATTGAGGATTGAGGATTGAGGATTGAGGGTTGAGGAGTGAAGATTGAGGATTGAGGATTGAGGATTGAGGATTGAGGATTGAGGATTGAGGATTGAGGATTCAGGATTGAGGATTGAAGACTGAGGTTTGGGTATTGAGGGTTGAAGAATGAGGATTGAGGATTGAGGATTGAGGATTGAGGATTGAGGATTGAGGATTGAGGATTGAGGATTGAGGATTGAGGCTTGAATATTGAGGATGGGGGACTGAGTTTTGAGGGTTGAGTGATGAGAATTGATGTTTGTGGATAGAGATTTGAAGATTGCAGGTTGAGTATTGAGTATTGAAAACTGTGAATTCATGATATTCTATTGAGGATTGAGGATTGACCAATGATTGTTGAGGTGTGAGGGCTGAAGATTGAGGGTTCAGTATTGTGGATTCAGGATTGAGGTTTGAGGACTGAGGATTGAGGATTGAGGATTGAGGATTGAGGATTGGGGATTGAGGATTGAAGGTTGAGGATTGCGTATTGAGGATAGAACATTGAGGATTGAGGATTGAGGATTGAGTATTGAGGATTGAGGATTGAGGATTGAAGATTGAATATTGATGATTGAAGATTGAGAATCGAGGATTGAGGGTTTTGGATTGAGGACGAGGACTGAGGGTTGAGTATTGATGTGTGAGGTCTGAGGATTGAGGGTTGAGGATTGATAATTGAGGATTGAGTATTGAGGATTGAAGATTGAGGATTGGGTGTTGAGGATTGAAGAAAGAGGATTGAGGATTGAGGATTGAGGATTGAAGATTGAGTATTGAGGATTGAAGATTGAGGATTGAGGATTGAGGATTGAGGATTGAGGATTGAGGATTGCGCATAGAAGATTGAGGATTGGGTATTGCGGATTGAAGATTGAGGATTGACAATTGAGGATTGAGGATTTAGGATTGAAGATTGAGTATTGAGGACCCAAGGTTGAGGATTGAGGATTGAGGATTGAGGGTTGAGGAGTGAAGATTGAGGATTGAGGATTGAGGATTGATGATTGAGGATTGAGGATTGAGGATTGAAGCTTGAACATTGATGATTGAAGATTGAGGGTTGAGGATTGAGGGTTGTGGACTGAGGACGAGGCCTGAGGGTTGAATATTTATGTTTGAGGTCTGAGGATTGAGAATTGACAACTGATTGTTGAGGACTGAGGTCTGAAGATTGAGGATTCAGGATTGAGGATTCAGGTTTGAGGTTTGAGGACTGAGGATTGAGGATTGAGGATTGAGGATTGAGGATTCAGGATTGAGGATTGAAGACTGAGGATTGGGTATTGAGGATTGAAGAATGAGGATTGAGGATTGAGGATTGAGGATTGAGGCTTGAATATTGAGGATTGGGGTCTGATTGTTGAGGGTTGAGTGATGAGAATTGATGTTTGTGGATAGAGATTTGAAGATTGCAGGTTGAGTATTGAGTATTGAAAACTGTGAATTCATGATATTCTATTGAGGATTGAGGATTGACCACTGATTGTTGAGGACTGATGGCTGAAGATTGAGGATTGAGGATTGAGGATTGAAGATTGAGTATTGAGGGTTGAAGATTGAGGATTGACAATTGAGGATTGAGGATTGAGGATTGAAATTGAGTATTAAGGACTCAAGGTTGAGGATTGAGGATTGAGGATTGAGGGTTGAGGAGTGAAGATTGAGGATTGAGGATTGAGGATTGAGGATTGAGGATTGAGGATTGAAGATTGAATATTGATGATTGAAGATTGAGGGTTGAGGATTGAGGGTTGTGGACTGAGGACGAGGACTGAGGGTTGAATATTGATGTTTGAGGTCTGATGATTGAGAATTGACAACTGATTGTTGAGGACTGAGGTCTGAAGATTGAGGATTCAGGATTGAGGATTCAGGTTTGATGTTTGAGGACTGAGGATTGAGGATTGAGCATTGAGGATTGAGGATTCAGGATTGAGGATTGAAGACTGAGGATTGGGTATTGAGGATTGAAGAATGAGGATTGAGGATTGAAGATTGAGGATTGAGGCTTGAATATTGAGGATTGGGGACTGAGTGTTGAGGGTTGAGTGATGAGGATTGATGTTTGTAGATAGAGATTTGAAGATTGCAGGTTGAGTATTGAGTATTGAAAACTATGAATTCATGATATTATATTGAGGATTGAGGATTGACCACTGATTGTTGAGGACTGAGGGCAGAAGATTGAGGATTCAGGATTGAGGATTCAGGATTGAGGATTCAGGATTGAGGTTTGAGGACTGAGGATTGAGGATTGAGGATTGAGGATTCAGGATTGAGGATTGCGGACTGAAGAAAGAGGATTGGGTATTGAGGATTGAACATTGAGTACTGAGGATTGAGGATTGAGGATTGAGGATTCGGGATTGAGTATTGAGGATTGAAGACTGAGGATTGGGTATTGAGGATTGAACATTGAGGATTGAGGATTGAGGAATGAGGATTGAGGATTGAGGATTGAATGTTGCATATTGATGAATGAAGATTGAGGATTGAGGATTGAAGGTCGTGGATTGAGGACGAGGACTGAGGGTTGAGTATTGACACTTGAGGCCTGAGGATTGAGCATTGACGATTGCGAATTGAGGATTGAGGATTTAAGATTGTGGATTGGGTATTGAGGATTGAAGAATGAGGATTGAGGATTGAGGATTGAGGATTGAGGATTGAGGATTGAAGATTGTGTATTGAGGATTGAAGATTGAGGATTGACAATTGAGGATTGACAATTGAGGATTGAGGATTGAGGATTGAAGCTTGAGTATTGAGGACTCAAGGTTGAGGATTGAGGATTGAGGATTGAGGATTGAGGATTGAGGATTGAAGATTGAATATTGATGATTGAAGATTGAGGGTTGAGGATTGAGGGTTGTGTATTCAGGACGAGGACTGAGGGTTGAATATTGATGATTGAGGTCTGAGGATTGAGGATTGAGAATTGAGAGTTGAGGATTGAGAATTGAAGATTGAGGATCGGGTATTGAGGATTGAAGAATGAGGATTGAGGATTGGGGATTGAGGATTGAGGATTGCAGATTGAGTATTGAGGATTGAAGATTGAGAATTGAGGATTGAGGATTGAGGATTGAGGATTGAGGATTGAGGATTGAGGATTGAAGTTTCAGTATTGAGGATTGAAGATTGAGAATTGAGGATTGAGGATTGAACATTGAGGACTGAGCGTTCAGGGTTGAGTGATGAGAATTGATGTTTGTGGATAGAGATTTGAAGATGGCAGATTGAGTATTGAGTACTGAAAACTGTGAATTGAGGATATTCTATTGGGGATTGAGGATTGACAACTGATTGTTGATGACTGAGGGCTGAAGATTGAGGATGCAGGGTTGAGGATTCAGAATTGAGGTTTGAGGACTGAGGATTGAGGATTGGAGAATGAGGATTGAGGATTGAGGATTGAGGATTGAGGATTGAAGACTGAGTATTGAGGATTGAAGATTGATGATTGAGGACTGAGGATTGAGGATTGAGGATTGAGGATTGAGGATTGACGATTGAAGATTTAGTATTGAGTATTGAAGATTAAGGGCTGAGGATTGAGGATTGAGGATTGAGAATTGAAGATTGAGGATTGGGGATTGATTATTGAAGGTTGAGTATTGAGGATTGAAGATTGAGGATTGAGGATTGAGAATTGAGGATTGAGGATTGAGGATTGAGGATTGAGGATTGAGAATTGAGGATTGAGGATTCAGGATTGAAGATTGAGGATTGGGTTCTGAGGATTGAAGAATAAGGGTTGAGGATTGAGGATTGAGGATTGAGAGTTGAGGATTGAAGATTCAGTATCGAGGATCGAAGATTGAGAGTTGAGGATTGAGGATTGAACATTGAGGAATGAGTGCTGAGGGTTGAGTGGTGAAAATTGATGTTTGTGGATACAGGTTGGAGGATTGCACATTGAGTATTGAGTATTGAAAGCTGTGAATTGAGGATATTCTACTGAGGATTGAGGAATGACAACTAATTGTTGAGGACTGAGGGCTGAAGATTGAGGATTCAGGATTGAGGATTCAGAATTGAGGTTTGAGGACTGAGGATTGAGGATTGAAGATTGAGGATTGAGGATTGAGGATTGAAGACTGAGGGTTGGGTATTGAGGATTGAAGCCTGACGATTGAGGATGGAGGATTGAGGATTGAGGATTGAGGTTTGAGAATGGAGGATTGAAGATTGAGTATTGAGGATTGACGATTGAGGATTGAGGATTGAGGATTGAGGATTGAGGGTTGAGTGTTGAGGTTTGAGTATTGAATACTGAGAATTCAGGATATTCTATTGAGTATTGAGAACTGAGGGTTGATGGTTGAGTATTGAGGATTGAGTATTGAGGATTGAGGATTGAGTATTGAGGATTGAGGATTGAGGATTGAAGATTGAATATTGATGATTGAAGATTGAGGATCGAGGATTGAGTGTTGTGGATTGAGGACGAGGACTGAGGGTTGAGTATTGATGTTTGAGGTCTGAGGATTGAGGATTGAGGATTGAGAATTGAGGATTGAGGATTGAGGATTGATGATTGAGGATTGGGTGTTGATGATTGAAGAATGAGGATTGAGGATTGAGGATTGAGGATTGAGGATAGAAGATTGAGTATTGAGGATTGAAGGTTGAGGATTGAGGTCTGAGAATTGAGAATTGAGGATTGAAGATTGAGGATTGGTTGTTGAGGATTGAAGAATGAGGATTGAGGATTGAGGATTGTGGATTGAGGATTGAAGATTGAGGATTGCGTATTGAGGATTGAAGAATGAGGATTGAGGATTGAGGACTGAGGATTGAGGGTTGCAGATTGAGTATTGAGGATTGGGTGTTGAGGATTGAAGAATGAGGATTGAGGATTGAGGATTGTGGATTGAGGATTGAAGATTGAGGATTGGGTATTGCGGATTGAACATTGAGGATTGAGGATTGAGGATTGAGGATTGAGGATTGAGGATTGAGGATTGGGGATTGAGGATTGAAGATTGTGTATTGAGGATTGAAGATTGAGGATTGACAGTTGAGGATTGAGGTTTGAGGATTGAAGCTTGAGTATTGAGGACTCAAGGTTGAGGATTGAAGATTGAGGATTGAGGATTGAGGATTGAGGATTGAAGATTGAATATTGATGATTGAAGATCGAGTGTTGAGGATTGAGGGTTGTGTATTCAGGACGAGGACTGAGGGTTGAATATTGATGATTGAGGTCTGAGGATTGAGGATTGAGAATTGAGAGTTGAGGATTGAGAATTGAAGATTGAGGATTGGGTATTGAGGATTGAAGAATGAGGATTGAGGATTGGGGATTGAGGATTGAGGATTGCAGATTGAGTATTGAGGATTGAAGATTGAGAATTGAGGATTGAGGATTGAGGATTGAGGATTGAGGGTTGAGGAGTGAAGATTGAGGATTGAGGATTGAGGATTGAGGATTGAGGATTGAGGATTGAGGATTGAGGATTCAGGATTGAGGATTGAAGACTGAGGTTTGGGTATTGAGGGTTGAAGAATGAGGATTGAGGATTGAGGATTGAGGATTGAGGATTGAGGATTGAGGATTGAGGATTGAGGATTGAGGATTGAGGCTTGAATATTGAAGATGGGGGACTGAGTTTTGAGGGTTGAGTGATGAGAATTGATGTTTGTGGATAGAGATTTGAAGATTGCAGGTTGAGTATTGAGTATTGAAAACTGTGAATTCATGATATTCTATTGAGGATTGAGGATTGACCAATGATTGTTGAGGTGTGAGGGCTGAAGATTGAGGGTTCAGTATTGTGGATTCAGGATTGAGGTTTGAGGACTGAGGATTGAGGATTGAGGATTGAGGATTGAGGATTGGGGATTGAGGATTGAAGGTTGAGGATTGCGTATTGAGGATAGAACATTGAGGATTGAGGATTGAGGATTGAGTATTGAGGATTGAGGATTGAGGATTGAAGATTGAATATTGATGATTGAAGATTGAGAATCGAGGATTGAGGGTTTTGGATTGAGGACGAGGACTGAGGGTTGAGTATTGATGTGTGAGGTCTGAGGATTGAGGGTTGAGGATTGATAATTGAGGATTGAGTATTGAGGATTGAAGATTGAGGATTGGGTGTTGAGGATTGAAGAAAGAGGATTGAGGATTGAGGATTGAGGATTGAAGATTGAGTATTGAGGATTGAAGATTGAGGATTGAGGATTGAGGATTGAGGATTGAGGATTGAGGATTGCGCATAGAAGATTGAGGATTGGGTATTGCGGATTGAAGATTGAGGATTGACAATTGAGGATTGAGGATTTAGGATTGAAGATTGAGTATTGAGGACCCAAGGTTGAGGATTGAGGATTGAGGATTGAGGGTTGAGGAGTGAAGATTGAGGATTGAGGATTGAGGATTGATGATGGAGGATTGAGGATTGAGGATTGAAGCTTGAACATTGATGATTGAAGATTGAGGGTTGAGGATTGAGGGTTGTGGACTGAGGACGAGGCCTGAGGGTTGAATATTTATGTTTGAGGTCTGAGGATTGAGAATTGACAACTGATTGTTGAGGACTGAGGTCTGAAGATTGAGGATTCAGGATTGAGGATTCAGGTTTGAGGTTTGAGGACTGAGGATTGAGGATTGAGCATTGAGGATTGAGGATTCAGGATTGAGGATTGAAAACTGAGGATTGGGTATTGAGGATTGAAGAATGAGGATTGAGGATTGAAGATTGAGGATTGAGGCTTGAATATTGAGGATTGGGGACTGAGTGTTGAGGGTTGAGTGATTGGGATTGATGTTTGTAGATAGAGATTTGAAGATTGCAGGTTGAGTGTTGAGTAATGAAAACTATGAATTCATGATATTATATTGAGGATTGAGGATTGACCACTGATTGTTGAGGACTGAGGGCTGAAGATTGAGGATTCAGGATTGAGGATTCAGGATTGAGGATTCAGGATTGAGGTTTGAGGACTGAGGATTGAGGATTGAGGATTGAGGATTCAGGATTGAGGATTGCGGACTGAAGAAAGAGGATTGGGTATTGAGGATTGAACATTGAGTACTGAGGATTGAGGATTGAGGATTGAGGATTCGGGATTGAGTATTGAGGATTGAAGACTGAGGATTGGGTATTGAGGATTGAACATTGAGGATTGAGGATTGAGGAATGAGGATTGAGGATTGAGGATTGAATGTTGCATATTGATGAATGAAGATTGAGGATTGAGGATTGAAGGTCGTGGATTGAGGACGAGGACTGAGGGTTGAGTATTGACACTTGAGGCCTGAGGATTGAGGATTGACGATTGCGAATTGAGGATTGAGGATTTAAGATTGTGGATTGGGTATTGAGGATTGAAGAATGAGGATTGAGGATTGAGGATTGAGGATTGAGGATTGAGGATTGAAGATTGTGTATTGAGGATTGAAGATTGAGGATTGACAATTGAGGATTGACAATTGAGGATTGAGGATTGAGGATTGAAGCTTGAGTATTGAGGACTCAAGGTTGAGGATTGAGGATTGAGGATTGAGGATTGAGGATTGAGGATTGAAGATTGAATATTGATGATTGAAGATTGAGGGTTGAGGATTGAGGGTTGTGTATTCAGGACGAGGACTGAGGGTTGAATATTGATGATTGAGGTCTGAGGATTGAGGATTGAGAATTGAGAGTTGAGGATTGAGAATTGAAGATTGAGGATCGGGTATTGAGGATTGAAGAATGAGGATTGAGGATTGGGGATTGAGGATTGAGGATTGCAGATTGATTATTGAGGATTGAAGATTGAGAATTGAGGATTGAGGATTGAGGATTGAGGATTGAGGATTGAGGATTGAGGATTGAAGGTTCAGTATTGAGGATTGAAGATTGAGAATTGAGGATTGAGGATTGAACATTGAGGACTGAGCGTTCAGGGTTGAGTGATGAGAATTGATGTTTGTGGATAGAGATTTGAAGATGGCAGATTGAGTATTGAGTACTGAAAACTGTGAATTGAGGATATTCTATTGGGGATTGAGGATTGACAACTGATTGTTGATGACTGAGGGCTGAAGATTGAGGATGCAGGGTTGAGGATTCAGAATTGAGGTTTGAGGACTGAGGATTGAGGATTGGAGAATGAGGATTGAGGATTGAGGATTGAGGATTGAGGATTGAAGACTGAGTATTGAGGATTGAAGATTGATGATTGAGGACTGAGGATTGAGGATTGAGGATTGAGGATTGAGGATTGACGATTGAAGATTTAGTATTGAGTATTGAAGATTAAGGGCTGAGGATTGAGGATTGAGGATTGAGAATTGAAGATTGAGGATTGGGGATTGATTATTGAAGGTTGAGTATTGAGGATTGAAGATTGAGGATTGAGGATTGAGGATTGAGGATTGAGGATTGAGGATGAGGGCTGAGGGTTGAGGATTGAGGTTTGAGGACTGAGGACTGAGGATTGAGGATTGAGAATTGAGGATTGAGGATTGAGGATTGAACATTGAGGATAGGGTATCGAGGATTGAAGAATGAGGATTGAGGATTGAGGATTGAGGATTGAGGATTGAAGTTTGAGGATTGAAGATTCAGGATTGAGTATTGAATATTGAGTATTGAGGATTGAAGATTGAGGATTGAGGATTGAGTGTTGACGATTGAGGACGAGGACTGACGGTTGAGGATTGAGGTTTGAGGGTTGAGGATTTAGGATTGAGGACTGAGGATTGAGGATTGAGGATTGAGCATTGAGGATTGAAGATTGTGGACTGGGGATTGAGGATTGAAGATTGAGGATTAAGGATTGAGGATTGGGGATTGAGGATCTAGGATTGGAGATTGATTATTGAGGATTGAAGATTGAGGATTGAGGATTGTGGATTGAGGATTGAGAATTGAGTATGAGGACTGAGGTTTGAGGACTGAGGTTTGAGGAACGACGATTGAGGTTCGAGGTCTGAGGACTGAGGAATGACGATTGAGTATTGAAGATTGAGGATGGAGGATTGAAGGATCAGTATTGAGGATTGAAGATTGAGAATTGAGGATTGAGGATTGAACATTGAGGACTGAGCGTTCAGGGTTGAGTGATGAGAATTGATGTTTGTGGATAGAGATTTGAAGATTGTAGGCTGAGTATTGAGTACTGAAACCTGTGAATTGAGGATATTCTATTGAGGATTGAGGATTCACAACTGATTGTTGAGGTCTGAGGGCTGAAGATTGAGGGTTCAGGATTGTGGATTCAGGATTGAGGTTTGAGGACTGAGGATTGAGTATTGAGGATTGACAGTTGAGGATTGAGGATTGAGGACTGAAGGTTGAGGATTGCGTATTGAGGATAGAACATTGAGGATTGAGGACTGACAATTGAGGATTGAGGTTTGAGGATTGAAGCTTGAGTATTGAGGACTCAAGGTTGAGGATTGAGGATTGAGGATTGAGGATTGAGGATTGAGGATTGAAGATTGAATATTGATGATTGAAGATTGTGTGTTGAGGATTGAGGGTTGTGTATTCAGGACGAGGACTGTGGGTTGAATATTGATGATTGAGGTCTGAGGATTGAGGATTGAGAATTGAGAGTTGAGGATTGAGAATTGAAGATTGAGGATTGGGTATTGAGGATTGAAGAATGAGGATTGAGGATTGGGGATTGAGGATTGCGGATTGCAGATTGAGTATTGAGGATTGAAGATTGAGAATTGAGGATTGAGGATTGAGGATTGAGGATTGAGGGTTGAGGAGTGAAGATTGAGGATTGAGGATTGAGGATTGAGGATTGAGGATTGAGGACTGAGGATTGAAGATTGAAGACTGAGGATTGGGTATTGAGGATTGAAGCCTGACGATTGAGGATGGGGGATTGAGGATTGAGGATTGAGGTTTGAGAATGGAGGATTGAAGATTGAGTATTGAGGATTGACGATTGAGGATTGAGGATTGAGGATTGAGGATTGAGGATTGAGGATTGAGGATTGAGGATTGAGGATTGAGGATTGAAGATTGAGTATTGAGGATTGAAGATTGAGGATTGAAGATTGAGGATTGAGGATTGAGGATTGAGGATTGAGGATTGAAGATTGAGGATAGAAGATTGAGTATTGAGTATTGAAGGTTGAGGATTGAGGTCTGAGAATTGAGAATTGAGGATTGAAGATTGAGGATTGGTTGTTGAGGATTGAAGAATGAGGATTGAGGATTGAGGATTGAGGATTGAGGATAGAAGATTGAGTATTGAGGATTGAAGGTTGAGGATTGAGGTCTGAGAATTGAGAATTGAGGATTGAAGATTGAGGATTGGTTGTTGAGGATTGAAGAATGAGGATTGAGGATTGAGGATTGTGGATTGAGGATTGAAGGTTGAGGATTGGGTATTGAGGATTGAAGAATGAGGATTGAGGATTGAGGACTGAGGATTGAGGGTTGCAGATTGAGTATTGAGGATTGGGTGTTGAGGATTGAAGAATGAGGATTGAGGATTGACGATTGTGGATTGAGGATTGAAGATTGAGGATTGCGTATTGCGGATTGAACATTGAGGATTGAGGATTGAGGATTGAGGATTGAGGATTGAGGACTGAAGATTGAATATCGATGATTGAAGATTGAGGATTGAGGATTGACGATTGTGGATTGAGGACGAGGACTGAGGGTTGAGTATTGATGTTTGATGTCTGAGGATTGAGGATTGAGAATTGAGAATTGAGGATTGAGGACTGAGGATTGAAGATTGAGGATTGAGGATTGAGGATGAGGGCTGAGGGTTAAGGATTGAGGTTTGAGGTCTGAGGCTTGAGGGTTGTAGGATTGAGAGTTGAGGACTGAGGGTTGAAGATTGAAGATTGACGATTGGGTATTGAGGATTGAAGAATGAGGATTGACGAATGACGATTGAGGATTGAGGATTGAAGATTGAGTATTGAGGATTGAAGCCTGACGATTGAGGATTGAGGATTGAGGGTTGAGGATTGAGGACGGAGGATTGAAGATTGAGGATTGAGGATTGAGTATTGAGGATTGAAGATGAGGGCTGAGGCTTGAGGGTTGAGGTTAGAGGACTGAGGACAGAGGATTGAGGATTGAGAATTGAGGATTGAGGATTGAGGATTGAAGATTGAGGATTGGGTATTGAGGATTGAAGAATGAGGATTGAGGATTGAGGATTGAGGATTGAGGATTGAAGATTGAGGATTGAGGATTGAGGATTGAGGATTGAATATTGAGTATTGAGGATTGAAGATTGAGGATTGAGGATTGAGTGTTGAGTATTGAGGACGAGGACTGACTGTTGAGGATTGAGGTTTGAGGATTGAGGATAGAGGATTGAGGACTGAGGATTGAGGATTGGGGATAGAGCATTAAGGATTGAAGATTGAGGACTGGGGTTGAGGATTGAAGGCTGAGGACTAAGGATTGAGGATTGGGGATTGAGTATCTAGGATTGGAGATTGATTATTGAGGATTGAAGATTGAGGATTGAGGATTGAGGATTGAGAATTGAGAATTGAGTATGAAGACTGAGGGTTGAGGATTGAGGTTTGAGGTCTGAGGACTGAGGATTGAGGATTGAGAATTGAGGACTGAGGATTGAAGATTGAAGACTGAGGATTGGGTATTGAGGATTGAAGCCTGACGATTGAGGATGGAGGATTGAGGATTGAGGATTGAGGTTTGAGAATGGAGGATTGAAGATTGGGTATTGAGGATTGACGATTGAGGATTGAGGATTGAGGATTGAGGATTGAGGATTGAGGATTGAGGATTGAAGATTGAGTACTGAGGATTGAAGATTGAGGATTGAAGATTGAGGATTGGGGATAGAGGATTGAAGATTGAGTATTGAGGATTGAAGGTTGAGGATTGAGGATTGAGAATTGAGGATTGAGGATTGAGGATTGAAGATTGAGGATTGAGGATTGAGGATTGATGATTGAGGATTGGGTATTGAGGATTGTAGAATGAGGATTGAGGATTGAGGATTGAGGATTGAGGATTGAGGATCGAGGATTGAGGATTGAGGATTGAGGATTGAAGACTGAGTATAGAGGATTGGAGTTTGGGGACTGAGAATTGAGGATTCAGGATTGAGGATTGAGGATTGAGGATTGAAGATTGAGGATTGGGGACTGAGTGTTGAGGGTTGAGTATTGCGGATTGAGGATTGAGGATTGAGGATTGGGGACTGAGTGTTGAGGGTTGAGGATTGAGGTTTGAGGACTGAGGACTGAGGATTGAGGATTGAGAATTGAGGATTGAGGATTGAGGATTGAACATTGAGGATAGGGTATTGAGGATTGAAGAATGAGGATTGAGGATTGAGGGTTGAGGATTGAGGATTGAAGTTTGAGGATTGAAGATTCAGGATTGAGTATTGAATATTGAGTATTGAGGATTGAAGATTGAGGATTGAGGATTGAGTGTTGACGATTGAGGACGAGGACTGACGGTTGAGGATTGAGGTTTGAGGGTTGAGGATTTAGGATTGAGGACTGAGGATTGAGAATTGAGGATTGAGCATTGAGGATTGAAGACTGAGGATTGGGTATTGAGGATTGAACATTGAGGATTGAGGATTGAGGATTGAGGATTGAGGATTGAGGATTGAGGGTTGAAGATTGAGGATTGAGGATTGAGGATGAGGTCTGAGGGTTGAGGATTGAGATTTGAGGACTTAGGGCTGAGGATTGAGGATTGAGAATTGAGGATTGAGGATTGAGGATTGAAGATTGAGGATTGAGGATTGAAGATTGAGGATTGAGGATTGAGGATTGAAGACTGAGGGTTGGGTATTGAGGATTGAACATTGAGGATTGAGTGTTGAGGATTGAGGATTGAGAATTGACGATTGAGGATTGAGGAATGAGTATGAGGGCTGAGGGTTGCGGATTGAGGTTTGAGGTCTGAGGACTGAGGATTGAGGATTGAGAATTGAGGACTGAGGATTGAAGATTGAAGACTGAGGATTGGGTATTGAGGATTGAAGCCTGACGATTGAGGATGGAGGATTGAGGATTGAGGATTGAGGTTTGAGAATGGAGGATTGAAGATTGAGTATTGAGGATTGACGATTGAGGATTGAGGATTGAGGATTGAGGATTGACGATTGAGGATTGAGGATTGAGGATTGAGGATTGAGGATTGAAGATTGAGTATTGAGGATTGAAGATTGAGCATTGAAGATTGAGGATTGAGGATTGAGGATTGAGGATTGAGGATTGAAGATTGAGGATTGGGGATTGAGGATCGACGATTGAGGATTGAGTATTGAGGATTGAGAATTGAGGATTGATTATTGAAGATTGAGTATTGAGGATTGAAGATTGAGGATTGAGGATTGAGTATTGTGGATTGAGGATGATGGCTGAGGGCTGAGGGTTGAGGTTTGTGGACTGAGGACAGAGGATTGAGGACTGATAGTTGAGTATTGAGGACTGAGGATTGAGGATTGAGGATTGAAAATTGAGGATTGGGTATTCAGGATTGAAGAATGAGGATTGAGGATTGAGGATTGAGGATTGAGTATTGCAGATTGAGTATTGAGGATTGAGGATTGAAGATTGAGGGTTGAGGATTGAGGATAGAAGGCTGAATATTGATGAATGAAGATTGAGGATTGTGGATTGTGGGTTGTGGATTGAGGACGAGGACTGAGAGTTGAGTATTGATGCCTGAGGTCAGAGGATTGAGGATTGAGGATTGCGAACTGAGGATTGAAGTTTGAGGATTGAAGATTGAGGATTGGGTACTGAGGATTGAAGAATAAGGGTTGAGGATTGAGGATGAGGGCTGAGGGTTGAGGATTGAGATTTGAGGACTTAGGACTGAGGACTGAGGATTGAGAATTGAGGATTGAGGATTGAGGATTGAAGATTGAGGATTGGGTATTGCGGATTGAAGAATGAGGATTGAGGAATGAGGATTGAAGATTGAGGATTGAAGATTGAGCATTGAGGATTGAAGCCTGACGATTGAGGGTTGGGGATTGAGGGTTGAGGATTGAGGACGGAGGATTGAAGATTGAGGATTGAGGATTGAGTATTGAGGATTGAAGATGAGGGCTGAGGTTTGAGGGTTGAGGTTGGAGGACTGAGGACAGAGGATTGAGGATTGAGAATTGAGGATTGAGGATTGAGGATTGAATATTGAGGATTGGGTATTGAGGATTGAAGAATGAGGATTGAGGATTGAGGATTGAGGATTGAGGATTGAAGATTGAGGATTGAGGATTGAGGATTGAGGATTGAATATTGAGTATTGAGGATTGAAGATTGAGGATTGAGGATTGAGTGTTGAGTATTGAGGACGAGGACTGACTGTTGAGTATTGAGGTTTGAGGATTGAGGATAGAGGATTGAGGACTGAGGATTGAGGATTGGGGATAGAGCATTAAGGATTGAAGATTGTGGACTGGGGTTGAGGATTGAAGGCTGAGGCCTAAGGATTGAGGATTGGGGATTGAGTATCTAGGATTGGAGATTGATTATTGAGGATTGAAGATTGACGATTGAGGATTGAGGACTGAGGATTCAGTGTTGCGTGTTGAGGTTTGAGTATTGAATCCTGAGAATTCAGGATATTCTATTGAGTATTGAGAATTGAGGATTGAAGATTGAGTATTGAGGATTGAAGATTGAGGATTGAGGATTGAAGATTGGGGATTGAGGATTGAGGATTGAAGATTGAGGATTGGGGATTGAGGATCGGCGATTGAGGATTGAGGATTGAGGATTGAGGATTGAGGATTGCAGATTGAGTATTGAGGATTGAAGATTGAGGATTGAGGTCTGAGAATTGAGGATTGAGGATTGAAGATTGAGCATTGGGTGTTGAGGATTGAAGAATGAGTATTGAGGATTGAGGATTGTGGATTGAGGATTGATGATTGAGGATTGGGTATTGAGGATTGAAGAACGAGGATTGAGGATTGAGGACTGAGATTTGAGGACTTAGGATTGACGATTGAGTATTGAAGATTGAGGATTGATTACTGAGGATTGAGAATTGAGGATTGAAGATTGAGGATTGTGGATTGAAGATTGAGAATTGTGGATTGAATATTGAGGATTGAGGATTGAGGATTGAGGATTGAGAATGAGGGCTGAGGGTTGAGGGTTGAGGTTTGAGTATTGAATCCTGAGAATTCAGGATTTTCTATTGAGTATTGAGAATTGAGGATTGATAGTTGAGTTTTGAGGATTGAGGTTTGAGTATTGAGGATAGAGGATTGATGATTGAAGATTGAATATTGATGATTGAAGGTTGAGGATCGAGGGTTGAGGGTTGTGTATTGAGGACGAGGACTGAGGGTTGAGTATTGATGTTTGTGGTCTGAGGATTGAGGATTGAGGATTGAGAATTGTGGATTGAGGATTGAGGATTGACGATTGAGGATTGGGTGTTGAGGATTGGAGAATGAGGATTGAGGATTGAGGATTGGGGATAGAGGATTGAAGATTGAGTATTGAGGATTGAAGATTGAGGATTGAGGATTGAGAATTGAGGATTGAGGATTGAGGATTGAAGATTGAGGATTGAGGATTGAGGATTGATGATTGAGGATTGGGTATTGAGGATTGTAGAATGAGGATTGAGGACTGAGGATTGAGGATTGAGGGTTGAAGAATGAGGATTGAGGATTGAGGATTGAGGATTGAAGACTGAGTATAGAGGATTGGAGTTTGGGGATTGAGAATTGAGGATTCAGGATTGAGGATTGAGGATTGAGGATTGAAGATTGAGGATTGGGGACTGAGTGTTGAGGGTTGAGTATTGCGGATTGAGGATTGAGGATTGAGGATTGGGGACTGAGTGTTGAGGGTTGAGTGATGAGAATTGATGTTTGTGGATAGAAATTTGAAGATTGCAGATTGAGTACTGTGTATTGAAAACTGTGAATTGATAATATTCTATTGAGGATTGAGGATTGACATCTGATTGTTCAGGTCTGAGGTCTCAAGATTGAGAATTCAGGATTGACGATTCAGGATTGAGGTTTGATGACTGAGGATTGAGGATTGAGAATTGAGGCATGAGGATCGAGGATTGAGGATTGAAGATTGAGGATAGAGGATTGAGGATGAGGGCTGAGGATTGGCGATTGAGGTTTGAGGACTGAGGATTGAGGATTGAGGATTGAGAATTGAGGATTGAGGATTGATGATTGAAGATTGAGGATTGGGTATTGAGGGTTGAAGAATGAGGATTGAGGATTGAGGATTGAGGATTGAAGACTGAGTATAGAGGATTGGAGTTTGGGGATTGAGAATTGAGGATTCAGGATTGAGGATTGAGGATTGAGGATTGAAGATTGATTATTGGGGATTGAAGATTGAGGATTGAGGATTGAGGATTGAGGATTGAGGATTGAAGATTGAGGATTGGGAATTGAGGAATGACGATTGAGGATTGAGTATTGAGGATTGAGAATTGAGGATTGATTATTGAAGATAGAGTATTGAGGATTGAAGATTGCGGATTGAGGTTTGAGGATTGAGAATTGAGGATGAGGGCTGAGGGTTGAGGACTGAGGTTTGAGGACTGAGGACTGAGGATTGGGGATTGAGATTTGAGGATTGAGGATTGAGGATTGAAGACTGAGGATTGGGTATTGAGTATTGAAGAATGAGGATTGAGGATTGAGGACTGAGGATTGAGGATTGAAGATTGAGGATGGAGGATTGAGGATTGAGGATTGAGGATTGAATATTGAGTCTTGAGGATTGAAGATTGAGGACTGAGGATTGAGGATTGAGGGTCGAGGATTGAGGACGAGGACTGACCGTTGAGGATTGAGGTTTGAGGTTTGAGGATTGAGAATTTAGGGTTGAGGATTGAGGATGAGGGCTGAGGGTTGAGGATTGAAGATTGAGGATTGAGGATAGAGGATTGAGGATTGAATATTGAGTATTGAGGATTGAAGATTGAGGATTGAGGATTGAGTGTTGAGTATTGAGGACGAGGACTGACGGTTGAGGATTGAGGTTTGAGGATTGAGGATAGAGGATTGAGGACTGAGGATTGAGGATTGGGGATAGAGCATTAAGGATTGAAGATAGAGGACTGGGGTTGAGGATTGAAGGCTGAGGATTAAGGATTGAGGATTGGGGAATGAGTATCTAGGATTGGAGATTGATTATTGAGGATTGAAGATTGAGGATTGAGGATTGAGGATTGAGAATTGAGAATTGAGTATGAAGACTGAGGGTTGAGGATTGAGGTTTGAGGAACGAGGATTGCGGATTGAGGATTGAGGACTGAGGATTGACGATTGAGTATTGAAGATTGAGGATTGATTACTGAGGATTGAGAATTGAGGATTGAAGATTGAGGATTGTGGATTGAAGATTGAGAATTGTGGATTGAATATTGAGGATTGAGGATTGAGGATTGAGGATTGAGAATGAGGGCTGAGGGTTGAGGGTTGAGGTTTGAGTATTGAATCCTGAGAATTCAGGATATTCTATTGAGTATTGAGAATTGAGGATTGATAGTTGAGTTTTGAGGATTGAGGTTTGAGTATTGAGGATAGAGGATTGATGATTGAAGATTGAATATTGATGATTGAAGGTTGAGGATCGAGGGTTGAGGGTTGTGTATTGAGGACGAGGACTGAGGGTTGAGTATTGATGTTTGTGGTCTGAGGATTGAGGATTGAGGATTGAGAATTGTGGATTGAGGATTGAGGATTGAAGATTGAGGATTGGGTGTTGAGGATTGGAGAATGAGGATTGAGGATTGAGGATTGGGGATAGAGGATTGAAGATTGAGTATTGAGGATTGAAGGTTGAGGATTGAGGATTGAGAATTGAGGAGTGAGGATTGAGGATTGAAGATTGAGGATTGAGGATTGAGGATTGATGATTGAGGATTGGGTATTGAGGATTGTAGAATGAGGATTGAGGATTGAGGATTGAGGATTGAGGATTGAGGACTGAGGATTGAGGGTTGCAGATTGAGTATTGAGGATTGGGTATTGAGGATTGTAGAATGAGGTTTGAGAATTGAGGATTGAGGATTGAGGATTGAAGATTGAGTATTGAGGATTGAAGAATGACGATTGAGGATTGAGGATTGAGGATTGAGGATTGAGGATTGAAGATTGAGTATTGAGTATTGAAAACTGTGAATTGATGATATTCTATTGAGGATTGAGGATTGACATCTGATTGTTCAGGCCTGAGGTCTGAAGATTGAGGATTCAGGATTGAGGATTCAGGATTGAGGTTTGATGACTGAGGATTGAGGATTGAGGCATGAGGATTGAGGATTGAGGATTGAGGATTGAGGATTGAGGATTGAAGATTGTGTATTGAGGATTGCAGATTGAGTATTGAGGACTGAAGGTTGAGGTTTGAGGATTGAGGATTGAAGATTGAGGATTGAGAATTGAGGATGAGGGCTGAGGATTGGCGATTGAGGTTTGAGAACTGAGGATTGAGGATTGAGGATTGAGGATTGAGGATTGAGGATTGGGTGTTGAGGATTGAAGAATGAGGATTGAGGATTGAGAATTGAGGATTGATTATTGAAGATTGAGTATTGAGGATTGAAGATTGAGGATTGAGGATTGAGGATTGAGAATAGAGGATGAGGGCAGAGGGTTGAGGATTGAGGTTTGAGGACTGAGGACTGAGGATTGGGGATTGAGATTTGAGGATTGAGAATTGAGGATTCAGGATTGAGGATTGAGGATTGAGGATTGAGGATTGAAGATTGATTATTGGGGATTGAAGATTGAGGATTGAGGATTGAGGATTGAGGATTGAGGATTGAATATTGAGTATTGAGGATTGAAGATTGAGGACTGAGGATTGAGGATTGAAGATTGAGTATTGAGTATTGAAAACTGTGAATTGATGATATTCTATTGAGGATTGAGGATTGACATTTGATTGTTCAGGCCTGAGGTATGAAGATTGAGGATTCAGGATTGAGGATTCAGGATTGAGGTTTGATGACTGAGGATTGAGGATTGAGGATTGAGGCATGAGGATTGAGGATTGAGGATTGAGGATTGAGGATTGAGGATTGAGGATTAGGGCTGAGGGTTGAGGATTGAGGTTTGAGGATTGGCTATTGAGGGTTGAAGAATGAGGATTGAGGTTTGAGGATTGAGGATTGAAGACTGAGTATAGAGGATTGGAGTTTGGGGATTGAGAATTGAGGATTCAGGATTGAGGATTGAGGATTCGGGATTGAAGATTGATTATTGGGGATCGAAGATTGAGGATTGAGGATTGAGGATTGAGGATTGAGGATTGAAGATTGAGGATTGGGTATTGAGGGTTGACGATTGAGGATTGAAGAATGACGATTGAGGATTGAGGATTGAGGATTGAGGATTGAAGATTGAGGATTGAGGATTGAGGATTGAGGATTGAGGATTGAGGATTGAGGATTGAGGACTGAGGATTTAGTATAGAGGATTGAAGTTTGAGGATTGAGGATTGAGGATTGAGGATTGAGGATTGAAGATTGAGGATTGGGGACTGAGTGTTGAGGGTTGAGGATTGCGGATTGAGGATTGAAGATTGAGGATTGGGGACTGAGTGTTGAGGGTTGAGTGATGAGAATTGATGTTTCTGGATAGAAATTTGAAGATTGCAGATTGAGTATTGTGTATTGAAATCTGTGAATTGATAATATTCTATTGAGGAATGAGGATTGACATCTGATTGTTCAGGTCTGAGGTCTGAAGGTTGAGAATTCAGGATTGACGATTCAGGATTGAGGTTTGATGACTGAGGATTGAGTATTGAGGATTGAGGCATGAGGATTGAGGATGGAGGATTGAAGATTGAGGAATGAGAATTGAGGATGAGTGCTGAGGATTGGCGATTGAGGTTTGAGGCCTGAGGATTGAGGATTGAGGATTGAGAATTGAGGATTCAGGATTGAGGATTGAAGATTGAGGATTGGGTATTCAGGGTTGAAGAATGAGGATTCAGGATTGAGGATTGAGGATTGAAGACTGAGTATAGAGGATTGGAGTTTGGGTATTGAGAATTGAGGATTCAGGATTGAGGATTGAGGATTGAGGATTGAAGATTGATTATTGGGGATTAAAGATTGAGGATTGAGGATTGAGGATTGCGGATTGAGGATTGAAGATTGAGGATTGGGGACTGAGTGTTGAGGGTTGAGGATTGCGGATTGAGGATTGAAGATTGAGGATTGGGGACTGAGTGTTGAGGGTTGAGTGATGAGAATTGATGTTTCTGGATAGAAATTTGAAGATTGCAGATTGAGTATTGTGTATTGAAAACTGTGAATTGATAATATTCTATTGAGGAATGAGGATTGACATCTGATTGTTCAGGTCTGAGGTCTGAATGTTGAGAATTCAGGATTGACGATTCAGGATTGAGGTTTGATGACTGAGGATTGATTATTGAAGATTGACTATTGAGGATTGAAGATTGAGGATTGAGTATTGAGTATTGAGGATTGAGGATGGGGGCTGAGGGTTGAGGGTTGAGGTTTGAGGACTGAGGACAGAGGTTTGAGGATTGAGAATTGAGGATTGAGGATTGAGGATTGAGAATTGAGGACTGAGGAGTGAAGATTGAAGACTGAGGATTGGGTATTGAGGATTGAAGCCTGACGATTGTGGATTGAGGGTTGAGGATTGAGGATTGAGGATTGAGGATTGAGGATTGAGAATGGAGGATTGAAGATTGAGTATTGAGTATTGACGATTGAGGATTGAGGATTGAGGATTGAGGTTTGAGGATCGAGGATTGAGGATTGAAGATTGATGATCGAGGATTGAGTGTTGTGGATTGAGGACGAGGACTGAGGGTTGAGTATTGATGTTTGAGGTCTGAGGATTGAGGATTGAGGATTGAGAATTGAGGATCGAGGATTGAGGATTGAAGATTGAGGATTGGGTGTTGAGGATTGAAGAATGAGGATTGAGGATTGAGGATTGAGGATTGAGGATTGAAGATTGTGTATTGAGGTTTGCAGATTGAGTATTGAGGTCTGAAGATTGAGGTTTGAGGATTGATGATTGAGGATTGAGCATTGAGGATTGCGGATTGAGGATTGAGGATTGAAGATTGATTATTGACGATGGAAGATTGAGGATTGAGGATTGAGGATTGAGGATTGAGGATTGAGGATTGAAGATTGAGTATTGAGTATTGACGATTGAGGGTTGAGGATTGAGTATTGAGGATTGAGGGTTGAAGATTGAGGATTGCGGACTGAGTGTTGAGGGTTGAGTGATGAGAATTGATGTATGTGAATAGAAATTTGAAGATTGCAGATTGAGTACTCGGTATTGAAAACTGTGAATTGGTGATATTCTATTAAGGATTCAGGATTGACATCTGATTGTTGAGATCTGAGGTCTGAAGATTGAGGATTCAGAATTGAGGTTTGAGGACTGAGGATTGAGGATTGTGGGTTGAGCCTTGAGGATTGTGGATTGAGGGTTGAAGATTGAGGATTGAGGATTGAGGATGAGGGCTGAGGGTTGAGGAATGAGATTTGAGGTCTTAGGTCTGAGGATTGAGGATTGAGAATTGAGGATTGAGGATTGAGGATTGAAGATTGAGGATTGGGTATTGAGGATTGAAGAATGAGGATTGAGGAATGAGGATTGAGGATTGAGGATTGTGGATTGAGGATTGAAGATTGAGGATTGGGTATTGAGGATTGAAGAATGAGGATTGAGGATTGAGGACTGAGGATTGAGGGTTGCAGATTGAGTATTGAGGATTGAAGATTGAGGGTTTAGGATTGAGGATTGAGGATAGAGCATTGAGGATTGAGGATTGAGGATTGAGGATTGAAGATTGAGTATTGAGGATTGAAGATTGAGGGTTGAGGATTGAGTACTGAGAATTGAGGACTGATAGTTGAGTATTGAGGACTGAGGATTGAGGATTTAAGATTGAGTATTGAGGATTGAAGATTGAGGATTGAGGATTGATAATTGAGGATTGAGGATGAGGTCTGAGGGCTGAGGATTGAGGTTTGAGGGCTGAGGACTGAGAATTGAGGATTGAGGACTGAGAATGTGGGCTGAGGGCTGATGATTGCGGTTTGAGGACTGAGGACTGAGGATTGAGGATTGAGAATTGAGGATTGAGGATTGAGGATTGAAGATTGAGGATTGGGTATTGAGGATTGTAGAATGAGGATTGAGGATTGAGGATTGAGGATTGAGGATTGAGGATTGAGGATTGAGGATTTAGTATAGAGGATTAAAGATTGAGGATTGAGGCTGCAGGATTGAGGATTGAGGATTGAAGATTGAGAATTGGGGACTGAGTGTTGAGGGTTGAGGATTGCGGATTGAGGATTGAAGATTGAGGATTGGGGACTGAGTGTTGAGGGTTGAGTGATGAGAATTGATGTTTGTGGATAGAAATTTGAAGATTGCAGATTGAGTATTGTGTATTGAAAACTGTGAATTGATAATATTCTATTGAGGATTGAGGATTGACATCTGATTGTTCAGGTCTGAGGTCTGAAGATTGAGAATTCAGGATTGACGATTCAGGATTGAGGTTTGATGACTGAGGATTGAGTATTGAGGATTGAGGCATGAGGATTGAGGATTGAGGATTGAAGATTGAGGATTGAGAATTGAGGATGAGGGCTGAGGATTGGCGATTGAGGTTTGAGAACTGAGGATTGAGGATTGAGGATTGAGGATTGAGGATTGAGGATTGGGTATTGAGGATTGAAGAATGAGGATTGAGGATTGAGAATTGAGGATTGATTATTGAAGATTGAGTATTGAGGATTGAAGATTGAGGATTGAGGATTGAGGATTGAGAATAGAGGATGAGGGCAGAGGGTTGAGGATTGAGGTCTGAGGACTGAGGACTGAGGATTGGGGATTGAGATTTGAGGATTGAGAATTGAGGATTCAGGATTGAGGATTGAGGATTGAGGATTGAAGTTTGATTATTGGGGATTGAAGATTGAGGATTGAGGATTGAGGATTGAGGATTGAGGATTGAATATTGAGTATTGAGGATTGAAGATTGAGGACTGAGGATTGAGGATTGAGGGTTGAGGATTGAGGACGAGGACTGACGGTTGAGGATTGAGGTTTGAGGTTTGAGGATTGAGAATTTAGGATTGAGGATTGAGGATGAGGGCTGAGGGTTGAGGATTGAGGTTTGAGGACTGAGGTTTGAGGATTGAGGATTGAGTATTGAGGATTGAGGATTGAGGATTGAAGTTTGAGGATTGGGTATTGAGGATTGTAGAATGAGGTTTGAGGATTGAGGATTGAGGATTGAGGATTGAAGATTGAGTATTGAGGATTGAAGAATGACGATTGAGGATTGAGGATTGAGGATTGAGGATTGAGGATTGAAGATTGAGTATTGAGTATTGAAAACTGTGAATTGATGATATTCTATTGAGGATTGAGGATTGACATTTGATTGTTCAGGCCTGAGGTATGAAGATTGAGGATTCAGGATTGAGGATTCAGGATTGAGGTTTGATGACTGAGGATTGAGGATTGAGGATTGAGGCATGAGGATTGAGGATTGAGGATTGAGGATTGAGGATTGAGGATTGAGGATTAGGGCTGAGGGTTGAGGATTGAGGTTTGAGGATTGGCTACTGAGGGTTGAAGAATGAGGATTGAGGTTTGAGGATTGAGGATTGAAGACTGAGTATAGAGGATTGGAGTTTGGAGATTGAGAATTGAGGATTCAGGATTGAGGATTGAGGATTCGGGATTGAAGATTGATTATTGGGGATCGAAGATTGAGGATTGAGGATTGAGGATTGAGGATTGAGGATTGAAGATTGAGGATTGGGTATTGAGGGTTGACGATTGAGGATTGAAGAATGACGATTGAGGATTGAGGATTGAGGATTGAGGATTGAGGATTGAAGATTGAGGATTGAGGATTGAGGATTGAGGATTGAGGATTGAGGATTGAGGATTGAGGATTGAGGATTTAGTATAGAGGATTGAAGATTGAGGATTGAGGATTTAGGTTTGAGGATTGAGGATTGAAGATTGAGGATTGGGGACTGAGTGTTGAGGGTTGAGGATTGAGGATTGAGGATTGAAGATTGAGGATTGGGTATTGAGGGTTGAAGAATGAGGATTGAGGATTGAGGATTGAGGATTGAAGACTGAGTATAGAGGATTGGAGTTTGGGGATTGAGAATTGAGGATTCAGGATTGAGGATTGAGGACTGAGGATTGAAGATTGATTATTGGGGATTGAAGATTGAGGATTGAGGATTGAGGATTGAGGATTTGAGGATTGAAGATTGAGGATTGGGTATTGAGGGTTGACGATTGAGGATTGAGTATTGAGGATTGAGAATTGTGGATTGATTATTGAAGGTTGAGTATTGAGGATTGAAGATTGAGTATTGAGTATTGAGTATTGAGGATTGAGGATGAGGGCTGAGGGTTGAGGGTTGAGGTTTGAGGACTGAGGACAGAGGATTGAGGATTGAGAATTGAGGATTGAGGATTGAGGATTGAGAATTGAGGACTGAGGATTGAAGATTGAAGACTGAGGATTGGGTATTGAGGATTGAAGCCTGACGATTGTGGATTGAGGGTTGAGGATTGAGGATTGAGGATTGAGGATTGAGGATTGAGAATGGAGAATTGAAGATTGAGTATTGAGGATTGACGATTGAGGATTGAGGATTGAGGATTGAGGGTTGACGGTTGAGTGTTGAGGTTTGAGTATTGAATCCTGAGAATTCAGGATATTCTATTGAGTATTGAGAATTGAGGGCTGATGGTCGAGTATTGAGGATTGAGTATTGAGGATTGAGGATTGAGGATTGAAGATTGAATATTGATGATTGAAAATTGATGATCGAGGATTGAGTGTTGTGGATTGAGGACGAGGACTGAGGGTTGAGTATTGATGTTTGAGGTCTGAGGATTGAGGATTGAGGATTGAGAATTGAGGATCGAGGATTGAGGATTGAAGATTGAACATTGGGTGTTGAGGATTGAAGAATGAGGATTGAGGATTGAGGATTGAGGATTGAGGATTGAAGATTGTGTATTGAGGATTGCAGATTGAGTATTGAGGACTGAAGATAGAGGTTTGAGGATTGAGGATTGAGGATTGAGCACTGAGGATTGCGGATTGAGGATTGAGGATTGAAGATTGAGTATTGACGATGGAAGATTGAGGATTGAGGATTGAGGATTGAGGATTGAGGGTTGAGGATTGAAGATTGAGTATTGAGTATTGACGATTGAGGATTGAGGATTGAGTATTGAGGATTGAGGGTTGAAGATTGAGGATTGCAGACTGAGTGTTGAGGGTTGAGTGATGAGAATTGATGTATGTGAATAGAGATTTGAAGATTGCAGATTGAGTATTGGGTATTGAAAACTGTGAATTGATGATATTCTATTAAGGATTCAGGATTGACATCTGATTGTTGAGATCTGAGGTCTGAAGATTGAGGATTCAGAATTGAGGTTTGAGGACTGAGGATTGAGGATTGAGGGTTGAGGCTTGAGGATTGAGGATTGAGGGTTGAAGATTTAGGATTGAGGATTGAGGATGAGGGCTGAGGGTTGAGGATTGAGATTTGAGGACTTAGGTCTGAGGATTGAGGATTGAGAATTGAGGATTGAGGATTGAGGATTGAAGATTGAGGATTGGGTATTGAGGATTGAAGAATGAGGATTGAGGAATGAGGATTGAGGATTGAGGATTGAAGATTGAGTATTGAGGATTGAAGCCTGACGATTGAGGAGTGAGGATTGAGGGTTGAGGATTGTGGACGGAGGATTGAAGATTGAGTATTGAGGATTGAAGATTGAGGTTTGAGGTTTGAGGACTGAGGATTGAGGATTGATTATTGAGGATTGAGGGTTGAGGTTTGAGGATTGAGGATTGAAGATTGAGGATTGGGTATTGCGGATTCAACATTGAGGATTGAGGATTGAGGATTGAGGATTGAGGATTGAGGACTGAAGATTGAATATTGATGATTGAAGAATGAGGATTGAGAATTGAGGATGGGGGCTGAGGATTGGCGATTGAGGTTTGAGAACTGAGGATTGAGGATTGAGGATTGAGGATTGAGGATTGAGGATTGGGTATTGAGGATTGAAGAATGATGATTGAGGATTGAGAATTGAGGATTGATTATTGAAGATTGAGTATTGAGGATTGAAGATTGAGGATTGAGGATTGAGGATTGAGAATTGAGGATGAGGGCTGAGGATTGGCGATTGAGGTTTGAGGACTGAGGATTGAGGATTGAGGATTGAGAATTGAGGATTGAGGATTGAGGATTGAGGATTGAAGATTGAGGATTGGGTATTGAGGGTTGAAGAATGAGGATTCATGATTGAGGATTGAGGATTGAAGACTGAGTATAGAGGATTGGAGTTTGGGTATTGAGAATTGAGGACTCTGGATTGAGGATTGAGGATTGAGGATTGAAGATTGATTATTGGGGATTGAAGATTGAGGATTGAGGATTGAGGATTGAGGATTGAGGATTGAACATTGAGGATTGGGTATTGAGGGTTGACGATTGAGGATTGAGTATTGAGGATTGAGAATTGAGGATTGATTATTGAAGATTGAGTATTGAGGATTGAAGATTGAGGATTGAGTATTGAGTATTGAGGATTGAGGATGAGGGCTGAGGGTTGAGGGTTGAGGTTTGAGGACTGAGGACAGAGGATTGAGGATTGAGAATTGAGGATTGAGGATTGAGGATTGAGAATTGAGGACTGAGGATTGAAGATTGAAGACTGAGGATTGGGTATTGAGGATTGAAGCCTGACGATTGTGGATTGAGGGTTGAGGATTGAGGATTGAGGATTGAGGATTGAGGATTGAGAATGGAGGATCTAAGATTGAGTCTTGAGGATTGACGATTGAGGATTGAGGATTGAGGATTGAGGGTTGAGGGTTGAGTGTTGAGGTTTGAGTATTGAATCCTGAGAATTCAGGATATTCTATTGAGTATTGAGAATTGAGGGCTGATGGTCGATTATTGAGGATTGAGTGTTGAGGATTGAGGATTGGGGATTGAAGATTGAATATTGATGATTGAAGATTGATGATCGAGGATTGAGTGTTGTGGATTGAGGACGAGGACTGAGGGTTGAGTATTGATGTTTGAGGTCTGACGATTGAGGATTGAGGATTGAGAATTGAGGATCGAGGATTGAGGATTGAAGAATGAGGATTGGGTGTTGAGGATTGAAGAATGAGGATTGAGGATTGAGGATTGAAGATTGAGGATTGAAGATTGTGTATTGAGGATTGCAGATTGAGTATTGAGGACTGAAGATTGAGGTTTGAGGATTGAGGATTGAGGATTGAGCATTGAGGATTGCGGATTGAGGATTGAGGATTGAAGATTGAGTATTGACGATGGAAGATTGAGGATTGAGGATTGAGGATTGAGGATTGAGGATTGAGGATTGAAGATTGATTATTGAGTATTGACGATTGAGGATTGAGGATTGAGTATTGAGGATTGAGGGTTGAAGATTGAGGATTGCGGACTGAGTGTTGAGGGTTGAGTGATGAGAATCGATGTATGTGAATAGAGATTTGAAGATTGCAGATTGAGTATTGGGTATTGAAAACTGTGAATTGATGATATTCAATTAAGGATTCAGGATTGACATCTGATTGTTGAGATCTGAGGTCTGAAGATTGAGGATTCAGAATTGAGGTTTGAGGACTGAGGATTGAGGATTGAGGGTTGAGGCTTGTGGATTGAGGATTGAGGGTTGAAGATTGAGGATTGAGGATTGAGGATGAGGGCTGAGGGTTGAGGATTGATATTTGAGGACTTAGGTCTGAGGATTGAGGATTGAGAATTGAGGATTGAGGATTGTGGATTGAAGATTGAGGATTGGCTATTGAGGATTGAAGAATGAGGATTGAGGAATGAGGATTGAGGATTGAGGATTGAAGATTGAGTATTGAGGATTGAAGCCTGACGATTGAGTATTGAGGATTGAAGATTGAGGTTTGAGGTTTGAGGACTGAGGATTGAGGATTGATTATTGAGGATTGAGGGTTGAGGATTGAGGATTGAGGATTGAAGATTGAGGATTGGGTATTGCGAATTCAACATTGAGGATTGAGGATTGAGGATTGAGGATTGAGGATTGAGGACTGAAGATTGAATATTGATGATTGAAGATTGAGGATTGAGGATTGATTGTTGTGGATTGAGGACGAGGACTGAGGGTTGAGTGTTGATGTTTGAGGTCTGAGGATTGAGGATTCAAGATTGACAATTGAGGATTGAGGATTGAGGACGGAGGATTGAAGATTGAGTATTGAGGATTGAGAATTGACGATTGAGGATTGAGGACTGAAGATTGAGGATTGTGTATTGAGGATTGAAGAATGAGGATTGAGGATTGCGGATTGAGGATTGAGGATTGAGTATTGAAGACTGAGTGTTGATGATTGAAGATTGAGGATTGAGGATTGAGGATTGAGGATTGAGGATTGAGGACTGAGGATTGAGGATTGAAGATCAGGGCTGAGGGTTGAGGAATGAGGTTTGAGGACTGAGGACTGAGGATTGAGGATTGAGTATTGAGGATTGAGGATTGAGGATTGAAGTTTGAGGATCGGGTATTGAGAATTGTAGAATGAGGTTTGAGGATTGAGGATTGAGGATTGAGGATTGAAGATTGAGTATTGAGGATTGCAGAATGACGATTGAGGATTGAGGATTGAGGATTGAAGATTGAGTATTGAGTATTGAAAACTGTGAATTGTTGATATTCTATTGAGGATTGAGGATTGACATCTGATTGTTCAGGTCTGAGGTGTGAAGATTGAGGATTCAGGATTGAGGATTCAGGATTGAGGTTTGATGACTGAGGATTGAGGATTGAGGATTGAGGCATGAGGATTGAGGATTGAGGATTGAGGATTGAGGATTGAGGATTGAGGATGAGGGCTGAGGTTTGACGATTGAGGTTTGAGGATTGAGAGTTGAGGATTGAGGGTTGAAGATTGAACATTGAGGATTGGGTATTGAGGATTGAAGAATGAGGATTGACGAATGACGATAGAGGATTGAGGATTGAAGATTGAGGATTGAGGATTGAGGATTGGGGATTGAGGATTGAGGATTGTAGATTGAGGATTGGGGATTGAGGATCGACGATTGAGGATTGAGGATTGAGGATTGAGGATTGAGGATTGAGGATTGCAGATTGAGTATTGAGGATTGAAGATTGAGGATTGGGGACTGAGTGTTGAGGGTTGAGTGATGAGAATTGATGTTTCTGGATAGAAATTTGAAGATTGCAGATTGAGTATTGAGTATTGAAAACTGTGAATTGATAATATTCTATTGAGGATTGAGGATTGACATCTGATTGTTCAGGTCTGAGGTCTGAAGATTGAGAATTCAGGATTGACGATTCAGGATTGAGGTTTGATGACTGAGGATTGAGTATTGAGGATTGAGGCATGAGGATTGAGGATTGAGGATTGAAGATTGAGGACTGAGAATTGAGGATGAGGGCTGAGGATTGGCGATTGAGGTTTGAGGACTGAGGATTGAGGAATCAGGATTGAGAATTGAGGATTGAGGATTGAGGATTGAAGATTGAGGATTGGGTATTGAGGGTTGAAGAATGAGGATTGAGGATTGAGGATTGAGGATTGAAGACTGAGTATAGAGGATTGGAGTTTGGGGATTGAGAATTGAGGATTCAGGATTGAGGATTGAGGACTGAGGATTGAAGATTGATTATTGGGGATTGAAGATTGAGGATTGAGGATTGAGGATTGAGGATTGAGGATTGAAGATTGAGGATTGGGTATTGAGGGTTGACGATTGAGGATTGAGTATTGAGGATTGAGAATTGAGGATTGATTATTGAAGGTTGAGTATTGAGGATTGAAGGTTGAGTATTGAGTATTGAGTATTGAGGATTGAGGATGAGGGCTGAGGGTTGAGGGTTGAGGTTTGAGGACTGAGGACAGAGGATTGAGGATTGAGAATTGAGGATTGAGGATTGAGGATTGAGAATTGAGGACTGAGGATTGAAGATTGAAGACTGAGGATTGGGTATTGAGGATTGAAGCCTGACGATTGTGGATTGAGGGTTGAGGATTGAGGATTGAGGATTGAGGATTGAGGATTGAGAATGGAGGATTGAAGATTGAGTATTGAGGATTGACGATTGAGGATTGAGGATTGAGGATTGAGGGTTGAGGGTTGAGTGTTGAGGTTTGAGTATTGAATCCTGAGAATTCAGGATATTCTATTGAGTATTGAGAATTGAGGGCTGATGGTCGAGTATTGAGGATTGAGTATTGAGGATTGAGGATTGAGGATTGAAGATTGAATATTGATGATTGAAAATTGATGATCGAGGATTGAGTGTTGTGGATTGAGGACGAGGACTGAGGGTTGAGTATTGATGTTTGAGGTCTGAGGATTGAGGATTGGGGATTGAGAATTGAGGATCGAGGATTGAGGATTGAAGATTGAACATTGGGTGTTGAGGATTGAAGAATGAGGATTGAGGATTGAGGATTGAGGATTGAGGATTGAAGATTGTGTATTGAGGATTGCAGATTGAGTATTGAGGACTGAAGATTGAGGTTTGAGGATTGAGGATTGAGGATTGAGCACTGAGGATTGCGGATTGAGGATTGAGGATTGAAGATTGAGTATTGACGATGGAAGATTGAGGATTGAGGATTGAGGATTCAGGATTGAGGATTGAGGATTGAAGATTGAGTATTGAGTATTGACGATTGAGGATTGAGGATTGAGTATTGAGGATTGAGGGTTGAAGATTGAGGATTGCGGACTGAGTGTTGAGGGTTGAGTGATGAGAATTGATGTATGTGAATAGAGATTTGAAGATTGCAGATTGAGTATTGGGTATTGAAAACTGTGAATTGATGATATTCTATTAAGGATTCAGGATTGACATCTGATTGTTGAGATCTGAGGTCTGAAGATTGAGGATTCAGAATTGAGGTTTGAGGACTGAGGATTGAGGATTGAGGGTTGAGGCTTGAGGATTGAGGATTGAGGGTTGAAGATTGAGGATTGAGGATTGAGGATGAGGGCTGAGGGTTGAGGATTGAGATTTGAGGACTTAGGTCTGAGGATTGAGGATTGAGAATTGAGGATTGAGGATTGAGGATTGAAGATTGAGGATTGGGTATTGAGGATTGAAGAATGAGGATTGAGGAATGAGGATTGAGGATTGAGGATTGAGGATTGAGTATTGAGGATTGATGCCTGACGATTGAGGAGTGTAGATTGAGGGTTGAGGTTTGTGGACGGAGGATTGAAGATTGAGTATTGAGGATTGAAGATTGAGGTTTGAGGTTTGAGGACTGAGGATTGAGGATTGATTATTGAGGATTGAGGGTTGAGGTTTGAGGATTGAGGATTGAAGATTGAGGATTGGGTATTGCGGATTCAACATTGAGGATTGAGGATTGAGGATTGAGGATTGAGGATTGAGGACTGAAGATTGAATATTGATGATTGAAGAATGAGGATTGAGAATTGAGGATGGGGGCTGAGGATTGGCGATTGAGGTTTGAGAACTGAGGATTGAGGATTGAGGATTGAGGATTGAGGATTGAGGATTGGGTATTGAGGATTGAAGAATGATGATTGAGGATTGAGAATTGAGGATTGATTATTGAAGATTGAGTATTGAGGATTGAAGATTGAGGATTGAGGATTGAGGATTGAGAATTGAGGATGAGGGCAGAGGGTTGAGGATTGAGGTTTGAGGACTGAGGACTGAGGATTGGGGATTGAGATTTGAGGATTGAGAATTGAGGATTCAGGATTGAGGATTGAGGATTGAGGATTGAAGATTGATTATTGGGGATTGAAGATTGAGGATTGAGGATTGAGGATTGAGGATTGAGGATTGAATATTGAGTATTGAGGATTGAATATTGAGGACTGAGGATTGAGGATTGAGGGTTGAGGATTGAGGACAAGGACTGACGGTTGAGGATTGAGGTTTGAGGTTTGAGGATTGAGAATTTAGGATCGAGGATTGAGGATGAGGGCTGAGGGTTGAGGATTGAGGTTTGAGGACTGAGGTTTGAGGATTGAGGATTGAGTATTGAGGATTGAGGATTGAGGATTGAAGTTTGAGGGTTGGGTATTGAGGATTGTAGAATGAGGTCTGAGGATTGAGGATTGAGGATTGAGGATTGAAGATTGAGTATTGAGGATTGAAGAATGACGATTGAGGATTGAGGATTGAGGATTGAGGATTGAGGATTGAAGATTGAGTATTGAGTATTGAAAACTGTGAATTGATGATATTCTATTGAGGATTGAGGATTGACATCTGATTGTTCAGGCCTGAGGTCTGAAGATTGAGGATTCAGGATTGAGGATTCAGGATTGAGGTTTGATGACTGAGGATTGAGGATTGAGGATTGAGGCATGAGGATTGAGGATTGAGGATTGAGGATTGAGGATTGAGGATTGAAGATTGTGTATTGAGGATTGCAGATTGAGTATTGAGGACTGAAGATTGAGGTTTGAGGATTGAGGAGTGAGGATCGAGGATTGAGGATTGAGGATTGAGGATTGAGGATTGAAGATTGAGTATTGAGGATTGAAAATTGAGGATTGAGGGTTGAGGATTGAGGATTGGGGATTGCAAATTGAGTATTGAGGATTGAAGATTGAGGATTGGGTGTTGAGTATTGAAGAATGAGGATTGAGGGCTGAGGATTGTGGATTGAGCATTGAAGATTGAGGATTGGGTATTGAGGATTGCAGATTGTGTATTGAGGATTGAAGATTGAGGGTTGTGGGTTGAGGTTTGAAGACTGAGGATTGAGGATTGAAGATTGAGTATTGAGGATTGAAGATTGAGGATTTAGGATTGATAATTGAGGTTTGATGGTGAGGTGTGAGCGTTGAGGATTGAGGTTTGAGGGCTTAGGTCTGAGAATTGAGGATTGAGGATTGAGAATGAGGGCTGAGGGTTGAGGATTGAGGTTTGAGGACTGAGGACTGAGGATTGAGGATTGAGGACTGAGGATTGGAAATTGAGTATTGAGGATTGAAGCCTGACGATTGAGGATTGAGGATTCAGGATTGAGGATTGAGGACGGAGGATTGAAGATTGAGTATTGAGGATTGAAGATTGAGGTTTGAGGATTGAGTATTGAGGATTGAGGAATGAGTATTGAGGATTGAGGATTGAGGATTGAGGATTGAGGATAGAGGAATGAGGATTAAGGATTGAGGATTGGGGATTGAGGATCTAGGATTGGAGATTGATTATTGATGATTGAAGATTGAGTATTGAGGATTGAGGATTGAGGATTGAGAATTGAGTATGAGGACTGAGGGTAAAGGATTGAGGATTGAGGATTGAGGGTTGAGGATTGAAGATTGTGTATTGTGGATTGAATATTGAGGATTGAGGATTGAGGATTGAGGATTGAGGATTGAGGATGAGGGCTGATGGTTGAGGGTTAAGGTTTGAGTATCGAATCCTGAGAATTCAGGATATTCTATTGAGTATTGAGAATTGAGAATTGATAGTTGAGTATTGAGGATTGAGGTTTGAGTATTGAGGATTGATGATTGAGGATCGAGGATTGAGGTTTGAGTATTGAGGATTGAGGATTGAAGATTGAGGATTGAAAATAGAGTATTGAGGATTGAAGATCGAGGATTGAGAATTGAGGATTGAGGATTGGAAATTGAGTATTGAGGATTGAAGCCTGACGATTGAGGATTGAGGATTCAGGATTGAGGATTGAGGACGGAGGATTGAAGATTGAGTATTGAGGATTGAAGATTGAGGTTTGAGGATTGAGTATTGAGTATTGAGGAATGAGTATTGAGGATTGAGGATTGAGGATTGAGGATTGAGGATTGAGGAATGAGGATTAAGGATTGAGGATTGGGGATTGAGGATCTAGGATTGGAGATTGATTATTGATGATTGAAGATTGAGTATTGAGTATTGAGGATTGAGGATTGAGAATTGAGTATGAGGACTGAGGGTAAAGGATTGAGGATTGAGGATTGAGGGTTGAGGATTGAAGATTGTGTATTGTGGATTGAATATTGAGGATTGAGGATTGAGGATTGAGGATTGAGGATTGAGGATGAGGGCTGATGGTTGAGGGTTAAGGTTTGAGTATCGAATCCTGAGAATTCAGGATATTCTATTGAGTATCGAGAATTGAGAATTGATAGTTGAGTATTGAGGATTGAGGTTTGAGTATTGAGGATTGAGGATTGAGTATTGAAGACTGAATATTGATGCTTGTAGATTGAGGATCGAGGATTGAGAGTTGTGGATTGAGGACGAAGACTGAGGGTTGAGTGTTGATGTTTGAGGTCTGTAGACTGAGGATTGAGGATTGAGAATTGAGGATTTAGGATTGAGGATTGAAGATTGAGGATTGGGTGTTGAGGATTGAAGAATGAGGATTGAGAATTGAGGATTGAGGATTGAGGATTGAAGATTGAGTATTGAGGATTGAAGGTTGAGGATTGAGGTCGGTGGATTGAGGATTGAGGATAGGGCATTGACGATTGAGGATTGAGGATTGAGGATTGAAGATTGAGTATTGAGGATTGAGTATAGAGGATTGAAGTTTGAGGATTGAGGATTGAGGATTGAGGATTGAGGATTGAAAATTGAGGATTGGGGACTGAGTGTTGAGGGTTGAGTGATGAGAATTGATGTTTGTGGAAAGAAATTTGAAGATTGCAGATTGAGTATTGAGTATTGAAAGCTGTGAATTGATAATATTCTATTGAGCATTGAGGATTGACGTCAGATTGTTCAGGTCTGAGGTCTGAAGATTGAGGATTCAGGATTGAGGATTCAGGATTGAGGTTTGATGACTGAGGATTGAGGATTGAGGAATGAGTATTGAGGATTGAGGATTGAGGATTGAGGATTGAGGATTGAGGAATGAGGATTAAGGATTGAGGATTGGGGATTGAGGATCTAGGATTGGAGATTGATTATTGATGATTGAAGATTGAGTATTGAGGATTGAGGATTGAGGATTGAGAATTGAGTATGAGGACTGAGGGTAAAGGATTGAGGATTGAGGATTGAGGGTTGAGGATTGAAGATTGTGTATTGTGGATTGAATATTGAGGATTGAGGATTGAGGATTGAGGATTGAGGATTGAGGATGAGGGCTGATGGTTGAGGGTTAAGGTTTGAGTATCGAATCCTGAGAATTCAGGATATTCTATTGAGTATTGAGAATTGAGAATTGATAGTTGAGTATTGAGGATTGAGGTTTGAGTATTGAGGATTGATGATTGAGGATCGAGGATTGAGGTTTGAGTATTGAGGATTGAGGATTGAAGATTGAGGATTGAAAATAGAGTATTGAGGATTGAAGATCGAGGATTGAGAATTGAGGATTGAGGATTGGAAATTGAGTATTGAGGATTGAAGCCTGACGATTGAGGATTGAGGATTCAGGATTGAGGATTGAGGACGGAGGATTGAAGATTGAGTATTGAGGATTGAAGATTGAGGTTTGAGGATTGAGTATTGAGTATTGAGGAATGAGTATTGAGGATTGAGGATTGAGGATTGAGGATTGAGGATTGAGGAATGAGGATTAAGGATTGAGGATTGGGGATTGAGGATCTAGGATTGGAGATTGATTATTGATGATTGAAGATTGAGTATTGAGTATTGAGGATTGAGGATTGAGAATTGAGTATGAGGACTGAGGGTAAAGGATTGAGGATTGAGGATTGAGGGTTGAGGATTGAAGATTGTGTATTGTGGATTGAATATTGAGGATTGAGGATTGAGGATTGAGGATTGAGGATTGAGGATGAGGGCTGATGGTTGAGGGTTAAGGTTTGAGTATCGAATCCTGAGAATTCAGGATATTCTATTGAGTATCGAGAATTGAGAATTGATAGTTGAGTATTGAGGATTGAGGTTTGAGTATTGAGGATTGAGGATTGAGTATTGAAGACTGAATATTGATGCTTGTAGATTGAGGATCGAGGATTGAGAGTTGTGGATTGAGGACGAAGACTGAGGGTTGAGTGTTGATGTTTGAGGTCTGTAGACTGAGGATTGAGGATTGAGAATTGAGGATTTAGGATTGAGGATTGAAGATTGAGGATTGGGTGTTGAGGATTGAAGAATGAGGATTGAGAATTGAGGATTGAGGATTGAGGATTGAAGATTGAGTATTGAGGATTGAAGGTTGAGGATTGAGGTCGGTGGATTGAGGATTGAGGATAGGGCATTGAGGATTGAGGATTGAGGATTGAGGATTGAAGATTGAGTATTGAGGATTGAGTATAGAGGATTGAAGTTTGAGGATTGAGGATTGAGGATTGAGGATTGAGGATTGAAAATTGAGGATTGGGGACTGAGTGTTGAGGGTTGAGTGATGAGAATTGATGTTTGTGGAAAGAAATTTGAAGATTGCAGATTGAGTATTGAGTATTGAAAGCTGTGAATTGATAATATTCTATTGAGCATTGAGGATTGACGTCAGATTGTTCAGGTCTGAGGTCTGAAGATTGAGGATTCAGGATTGAGGATTCAGGATTGAGGTTTGATGACTGAGGATTGAGGATTGAGGATTGAAGAATGAGGATTGAGGATTGAGGAGTGAGGACTGAGGATTGGAAAATGAGTATTGAGGATTGAAGCCTGACGATTGAGGATTGAGGATTCAGGATTGAGGATTGAGGACGGAGGATTGAAGATTGAGTATTGAGAATTGAAGATTGAGGTTTGAGGATTGAGTATTGAGGATTGAGGAATGAGTATTGAGGATTGAGGATTGAGGATTGAGGATTGAGGATTGAAGAATGAGGATTAAGGATTGAGGATTGGGGATTGATGATCTAGGATTGGAGATTGATTATTGATGATTGAAGATTGAGTATTGAGGATTGAGGATTGAGGATTGAGAATTGAGTATGAGGACTGAGGGTTGAGGATTGAGGATTGAGGATTGAGGATTGAGGATTGAAGATTGTGTATTGTGGATTGAATATTGAGGATTGAGGATTGAAGATTGAGGATTGGGTATTGAGGATTGTAGAATGAGGTTTGAGGATTGAGGATTGAGGACTGAGGATTGAAGATTGAGTATTGAGGATTGAAGACTGACGATTGAGGATTGAGGATTGAGGATTGAGGATTGAGGATTGAAGATTGAAAATTGAGGATTGAGGATTGAGGATTCAGGATTGAGGATTCAGGATTGAGGATCGAGGATTGAGGATTGAGTATTGAGGATTGAAGATTGAGGATTGAGAATTGAGTATTGAGGATTGATGATTGAAGATTGAGGATTGGGGACTGTGTGTTGAGGGTTGAGTGAAGAGAATTGATGTTTGTGGATAGAAATTTGAAGATTGCAGATTGAGTATAGAGTATTGAAAGCTGTGAATTGATGATATTCTATTGAGGATTGAGGATTGACACCTGAATGTTCAGGTCTGAGGTCTGAAGATTGAGGATTCAGGATTGAGGATTCAGAATTGAGGTTTGAGGACTGAGAATTGAGGATTGAAGATTGAGGACTGAGGATTGAGGATTGAGGATTGAAGACTGAGGATTGGGTATTGATGATTGAACACTGAGGATTGAGGGTTGAGGATTGAGGATTGAGGATTGACGATTGAGGATTGAGGAATGAGGATGAGGGCTGAGGATTGGGGATTGAGGTTTGAGGTCAGAGGACTGAGGATTGAGGATTGAGAATTGAGGATTGAGCATTGAAGATTGAAGACCGAGGATTGCGTATTGAGGATTGATGCCTGACGATTGAGGATTGAGAATTGATGATTGAGGGTTGAGGATGCAGGATTGAAGATTGAGTATTGAGGATTGAAGATTGAGGATTGAGGATTGTAGAATGAGGATTGAGGATTGAGGACTGAGGATTGAGGATTGAGGATTGAAGATTGAGTATTGAGGATTGAAAATTGAGGATTGAGTGTTGAGTGTTGAGGATTGAGGATTGAGGATTGAGTATAGAGGATTGAAGTTTGAGGATTGAGGATTGAGGATTGAGGATTGAGGATTGAAAATTGAGGATTGGGGACTGAGTGTTGAGGGTTGAGTGATGAGAATTCATGTTTGTGTAAAGAAATTTGAAGATTGCAGATTGAGTATTGAGTATTGAAAGCTGTGAATTGATAATATTCTATTGAGCATTGAGGATTGACGTCTGATTGTTCAGGTCTGAGGTCTGAAGATTGAGGATTCAGGATTGAGGATTCAGGATTGCGGTTTGATGACTGAGGATTGAGGATTGAGGACTGAGGCATGAGGATTGAGGATTGAGGATTGAGGATTGAGGATTGAGGGTTGAGGATTGAGGATTGGGGATTGAAAATTGAGTATTGTGGATTGATGATTGAGCATTGGGTGTTGAGGATCGAAGAATGAGGTTTGAGGACTGAGGATTGAGGATTCAAGATTGAGTATTGAGGATTGAAGATTGAGGATTTAGGATTGATAATTGAGGTATGAGGGTGAGGTCTGAGGGTTGAGGATTGAGGTTTGAGGGCTGAGGACTGAGAATTGAGGATTGAGGATTGAGAATGAGGGCTGAGAGTTGAGGATTGAGGTTTGAGGACTGAGGACTGAGGATTGAGGATTGAGAATTGAGGATTGAGGATTGAGGATTGAATATTGAGGATTGGGTATTGAGGATTGAGGAATGAGGACTGCGGATTGAGGATTGAGGACTGAAAACTGTGAATTGATTATATTCTATTGATAATTGAGAAATGACAACTGATTGTTGAGGACTGAGTTCTGAAGGTTGAGGATTCAGGATTGAGGATTCAGGTTTGAGTTTTGAGGATTGAAGATTGAGGATTGGGGATTGAGGACTGACGATTGAGGATTGAGTATTGAGGAGTGAGAATTGAGGATTGAGGATTGAAGATTGAGGATTGAGGATTGAAGATTGAGGATTGGGTATTGAGGATTGAAGAATGTGGGTTGAGGATTGAGGATTGAGGATTGAGGATTAAGGATTGAAGATTCAGTATTGAGGATCGAAGATTGAGGGTTGAGGATTGAGGATTGAACATTGAGGAATGAGTGCTGGGGGTTGAGTGGTGAAAATTGATGTTTGTGGATACATGTTGGAAGATTGCAGATTGAGTATTGAGTATCGAAAGCTGTGAATTGAGGATATTCTATTGAGGATTGAGGCATGACAACTGATTGTTGAGGACTGAGGGCTGAAGATTGAGGATTCAGGATTGAGGATTCAGAATTGAGGTTTGAGGGCTGAGGATTGAGGATTGAAGGTTGAGGATTGAGGATTGAGGATTGAAGACTGAGGATTGGGTATTGAGGATTGAACATTGAGGATTGAGGGTTGAGGATTGAGGATTGAGGACTGAAGAATGAGGATTGAGGAATGAGGATTGAGGATTGAGGATTGAAGATTGAGTATTGAGGATTGAAACCTGACGATTGAGGATTGAGGATTGAGGATTAAGGATTGAGAATGGAGGATTGAAGATTGAGTATTGAGGATTGAAGATTGAGGATTGAGGGTTGAGGATTGAGGATTGAGGATTGACGGTTGAGGAATGAGGATGAGGGCTGAGGGTTGGGGATTCAGGTTTGAGGTCTGAGGACTGAGGATTGAGGATTGAGAATTGAGGATTGAGGATTGAAAATTGAAGACTGAGGATTGGGTATTGAGTATTGAAGCCTGACGATTGAGGATTGAGAATTGAGAATTGAGGATTGAGGATGGAGTGTTGAAGATTGAGGATTGGGGACTGAGTGTTGAGGGTTGAATGATGAGAATTGACGTTTGTGGATAGAGATTTGAAGATTGCAGATTGAGTATTGAGTATTGAAAACTGTGAATTGACTATGTTCTATTGATAATTGAGAATTGACAACTGATTGTTGAGGACTCAGTTCTGAAGGTTGAGGATTCAGGATTGAGGATTCAGGCTTGAGCTTTGAGGACTGAGGATTGAGGATTGAGGATCGAGGATTGAGGATTGAGGATTGAGGATTGAGGATTGAAGATTGAGATTTGGGTATTGCGGATTGAACATTGATGACTGAGGATTGAGGATTCAGGATTGAGGATTGAGGACAGAAGATTGAATATTCATGATTGAAGATTGAGGATTGAGGATTGGTGGTTGTGGATTGAGGACGAGGACTGAGAGTTGAGTATTGATGTTTGAGGTCTGAGGATTGAGGATTGAGGATTGAGAATTGAGGATTGAGGATTGAGGATTTATGATTGAGGATTGGGTATTGAGGGTTGAAGAATCAGAATTGAGGATTGAGTATTGAGGATTGGGGATTGAAGGCTGAGTATTGAGGATTGAAGATTGGGGATTGAGGATTGAGGATTCAGGATTGAGGATTGAGGATTGAGGATTGAAGATTGATTATTGTGGACTGAAGATTGAGGATTGAGGATTGAGGATCGAGGATTGAGGATTGAAGATTGAGGATTGGGGATTGACGATTGAGGATTGAGAATTGAGGATTGAGGATTGATGATTGAAGATTGAGGATTGGGGACTGTGTGTTGAGGGTTGAGTGAAGAGAATTGATGTTTATGGATAGAAATTTGAAGATTGCAGATTGAGTATTGAGTATTGAAAACTGTGAATTGATGATATTCTATTGAGGATTGAGGATTGACACCTGATTGTTAAGGTCTGAGGTCTGAAGATTGAGGATTCAGGATTGAGGATTCAGAATTGAGGTTTGAGGACTGAAGATTGAGGATTGAAGATTGAGGATTGAGGATTGAGGATTGAGGATTGAAGATTGAGGATTGGGTATTGAGGATTGAAGAATGAGTATTGAGGATTGAGGATTGAGGATTGAGGATTGAGGATAGAAGATTGAGTATTGAGGGTTGAAGATTGAGGATTGAGGTCTGAGGATTGAGGATTGAGGATTGAGGATTGAAGATTGAGTATTGAGGATTGAAGATTGAGGATTGAGTTCTGAGGATTGAGGATTGAGGATTGAAGATTGAGGATTGGGTGTTGAGGATTGAAGAATGAGGATTGAGGGATGAGGATTGTGGATTGCGGATTGAAGATTGACGATTGGGTATTGAGGATTGAAGAATGAGGATTGAGGATTGAAGACTGAGGATCGGGTATTGAGCATTGAACATTGAGGATTGAGGGCTGAGGATTGAGGATTGAGGATTGACGATTGAGGATTGAGGAATGAGGATGAGGGCTGAGGGCTGGGGATTCAGGTTTGAGGTCTGAGGACTGAGGATTGAGGATTGAGAATTGAGGATTGAGGATTGAAAATTGAAGACTGAGGATTGGGTATTGAGTATTGAAGCCTGACGATTGAGGATTGAGAATTGAGGATTGAGGATTGAGGATGGAGTGTTGAAGATTGAGGATTGGGGACTGAGTGTTGAGGGTTGAATGATGATAATTGACGTTTGTGGATAGAGATTTGAAGATTGCAGATTGAGTATTGAGTATTGAAAACTGTGAATTGACTATATTCTATTGATAATTGAGAATTGACAACTGATTGTTGAGGACTCAGTTCTGAAAGTTGAGGATGCAGGATTGAGGATTCAGGTTTGAGCTTTGAGGACTGAGGATTGAGGATTGAGGATTGAGGATTGAGGTTTGAAGATTGAGTATTGAGGATTGAAGATTGAGGATTGAGGTCTGAGGATTGAGGATTGAGGATTGAGGATTGAAGATTGAGTATTGAGGATTGAAGATTGAGGATTGAGGTCTGAGGATTGAGGATTGAGGATTGAAGATTGAGGATTGGGTGTTGAGGATTGAAGAATGAGGATTGAGGGATGAGGATTGTGGATTGCGGATTGAAGATTGACGATTGGGTATTGAGGATTGAAGAATGAGGATTGAGGATTGAGGATTGAGGATTGAGAATTGAGGATTGAGGATTGAGTACTGAAGATTGAGGATTGGGTATTGAAGATTGAGTATTGAGGATTGAAGATTGAGGATTGAGGATTGAGGATTGAGGATCGAGTGTTGAAGATTGAGGATTGGGGACTGAGTGTTGAGGGTTGAATGATGAGAATTGATGTTTGTGGATAGAGACATGAAGATTGCAAATTGAGTATTGAGTATTGAAAACTGTGAATTGATTATATTCTATTGATAATTGAGAATTGACAACTGATTGTTGAGGACTGAGTTCTGAAGGTTGAGGATTCAGGATTGAGGATTCAGGTTTGAGTTTTGAGGACTGAGGATTGAGGATTGAGGATCGAGGATTGAGGATTGAGGATTGAGGATTGAGGATTGAAGATTGAGGATTGAAAATAGAGTATTGAGGATTGAAGATTGAGGATTGAGAATTGAGGATTGAGGATTGTGTGTTGAAGATTGAGGATTGGGGACTGAGTGTTGAGGGTTGAATGATGAGAATTGATGTTTGTGGATAGATACTTGAAGATTGCAGATTGAGTATTGAGTATTGAAAACTGTGAATTGATTATATTCTATTGATAATTGAGAATTGACAACTGATTGTTGAGGACTGAGTTCTGAAGGTTGAGGATTCAGGATTGAGGATTCAGGTTTGAGTTTTGAGGACTGAGGATTGATGATTGAGGATCGAGGATTGAGGATTGAGGATTGAGGATTGAGGATTGAAGATTGAGGAGTGAGGACTGAGGATTGAAGATTGAGTATTGAGGATTGAAGACTGGCGATTGAGGATTGAGGATTGAAGATTGAGGGTTGAAGATTGAGGATTGAGGATTGAGGATTGAGGATTGAAGATTGAGGATAGGGTATTGAGGATTGAAGAATGAGTATTGAGGATTGAGGATTGAGGATTGAGGACTGAGGATTGAAGATTGAGTATTGAGGATTGAAGATTGAGGATTGAGGTCTGAGGATTGAGGATCGAGGATTGAGGATAGAAGATTGAGTATTGAGGATTGAAGATTGAGGATTGAGGTCTGAGGATTGAGGATTGTGGATTGAAGATTGAGGATTGGGTGTTGAGGATTGAAGAATGAGGATTGAGGGATGAGGATTGTGGATTGCGGAATGAAGATTGACGATTGGGTATTGAGGATTGAAGAATGAGGATTGAGGATTGAGGACTGAGGATTGAGAATTGAGGATTGAGGATTGAGGATTGAAGATTGAGGATTGGGTATTGAGGATTGTACAATGAGGATTGAGGATTAAGGACTGAGGATTGAGGATTGAGGATTGAAGATTGAGTATTGAGGATTGAAAATTGAGGATTGAGGGTTGAGGATTGAGGATTGTGGATTGAAAATTGAGTATTGAGGATTGAAGATTAAGGATTGGGTGTTGAGTATTGAAGAATGATGATTGAGGGCTGAGGATTGTGGATTGAGCATTGAAGATTGAGGATTGGGTATTGAGGATTGCAGATTGTGTATTGAGGGTTGAAGATTGAGGGTTGTGGATTGAGGTTTGAGGACTGAGGATTGAGGATTGAAGATTGAGTATCGAGGATTGAAGATTGATGATTTAGGATTGATAATTGAGGTTTGAGGGTGAGGTCTGTCGGTTGAGGATTGAGGTTTGAGGGCTGAGGACTGAGAATTGAGGATTGAGGTTTGAGAATGAGGGCTCAGGGTTGAGGATTGAGTTTTGAGGACTGAGGACTGAGGATTGAGGATTGAGAATTGAGGATTGAGGATTGAGGATTGAGGATTGAAGATTGAGGATTGGGTATTGAGGATTGTAGAATGAGGATTGAGGATTGAGAACTGAGGATTGAGGATTGAGGATTGAAGGTTGAGTATTGAGGATTGAAAATTGAGGGTTGAGTGTTGAGGGTTGAGGATTGAGGATTGAGGATTGAGAATAGAGGATTGAAGTTTGAGGATTGAGGATTGAGGATTGAGGATTGAGGATTGAAAATTGAGGATCGGGGACTGAGTGTTGAGGGTTGAGTGATGAGAATTCATGTTTGTGGAAAGAAATTTGAAGATTGCAGATTGAGTATTTAGTATTGAAAGTTGTGAATTGATAATATTCTATTGAGCATTGAGGATTGACGTCTGATTGTTCAGGTCTGAGGTCTGAAAATTGAGGATTCAGGATTGAGGATTCAGGATTGAGGTTTGATGACTGAGGATTGAGGATTGAGGACTGAGGCATGAGGATTGAGGATTGAGGATTGAGGATTGAGGATTGAGGGTTGAGGATTGAGGATTGAGGATTGAGAATTGAGGATTGAGGATTGAAAATTGAAGACTGAGGATTGGGTATTGAGTATTGAAGCCTGACGATTGAGGATTGAGAATTGAGGATTGAGGATTGAGGATTGAGGTCTGAGGATTGAGGATTGAGGATTGAAGATTGAGGATTGGGTGTTGAGGATTGAAGAATGAGGATTGAGGGATGAGGATTGTGGATTGCGGATTGAAGATTGACGATCGGGTATTGAGGATTGAAGAATGAGGATTGAGGATTGAGGATTGAAGATTGAGTATTGAGGATTGAAGGTTGAGGATTGAGGTCTGTGGATTGAGGATTGAGGATTGAGAATTGAGGATTGAGGATTGAGGATTGAAGTTTGAGGATTGGGTATTGAGGATTGGGTATTGAGGATTGAATAATGAGGATTGAGGATTGAGGATCGAGGGTTGAGGATTGCAGATTGAGTATTGAGGATTGAAGATTGAGGATTGAGGTCTGACGATTGAGGATTGAGGATTGAAGATTGAGGATTGGGTGTTGAGGATTGAAGAATAAGGATTGAGGGATGAGGATTGTGGATTGCGGAATGAAGATTGACGATTGGGTATTGAGGATTGAAGAATGAGGATTGAGGATTGAGGACTGAGGATTGAGAATTGAGGATTGAGGATTGAGGATTGAAGATTGAGGATTGGGTATTGAGGATTGTACAATGAGGATTGAGGATTAAGGACTGAGGATTGAGGATTGAGGATTGAAGATTGAGTATTGAGGATTGAAAATTGAGGATTGAGGGTTGAGGATTGAGGATTGGGGATTGAAAATTGAGTATTGAGGATTGAAGTTTGAGGATTGAGGATTGGGTATTGAGGATTGAAGAATGAGTATTGAGGATTGAGGATTGAGGATTGAGGATTGAGGATTGAAGATTGAGTATTGAGGATTGAAGATTGAGGATTGAGGTCTGAGGATTGAGGATTGAGGATTGGGGATTGAAGATTGAGTATTGAGGATTGAAGATTGAGGATTGAGGTCTGAGGATTGAGGATTGAGGATTGAAGATTGAGGATTGGGTGTTGAGGATTGAAGAATGAGGATTGAGGGATGAGTATTTTGGATTGCGGATTGAAGATTGACGATCGGGTATTGAGGATTGAAGAATGAGGATTGAGGATTGAGGATTGAGGATTGAGAATTGAGGATTGAGGATTGAGGATTGAAGATTGAGGATTGGGTATTGAAGATTGAGTATTGAGGATTGAAGATTGAGGATTGAGGATTGAGGATTGAGGATCGAGTGTTGAAGATTGAGGATTGAGGATTGAAGAATGAGGATTAAGGATTGAGGATTGGGGATTGAGGATCTAGGATTGGAGATTGATTATTGATGATTGAAGATTGAGTATTGAGGATTGATTATTGAGGATTGAGAATTGAGTATGAGGACTGAGGGTTGAGGATTGAGGATTGAGGATTGAGGATTGAGGATTGAAGATTGTGTATTGTGGTTTGAATATTGAGGATTGAGGATTGAGGATTGAGGATTGAGGATGAGGGCTGATGGTTGAGGGTTAAGGTTTGAGTATTGAATCCTGAGAATTCAGGATATTCTATTGAGTATTGAGAATTCAGAATTGATAGTTGAGTATTGAGGATTGAGGTTTGAGTATTGAGGATTGAGGATTGAGTATTGAAGACTGAATATTGATGCTTGTAGATTGAGGATCGAGGATTGAGGGTTGTGGATTGTGGACGAAGACTGAGGGTTGAGTGTTGATGTTTGGGGTCTGTATATTGAGTATTGAGGATTGCAGATTGAGTATTGAGGATTGAAGATTGAGGATTGGGTGTTGAGGATTGAAGAATGAGTATTGAGGATTGAGGATTGAGGATTGAGGATTGAAGATTGAGTATTGAGGATTGAAGGTTGAAGATTGAGGTCTGTGGATTGAGGATTGAGGATTGAGAATTGAGGATTGAGGATTGAGGATTGAAGTTTGAGGATTGGGTATTGAGGATTGGGTATTGAGGATTGAATAATGAGGATTGAGGATTGAGGATTGAGGGTTGAGTATTGCAGATTGAGTATTGAGGATTGAAGTTTGAGGATTGGGTATTGAGGATTGGGTATTGAGGATTGAATAGTGAGGATTGAGGATTAAGGACTGAGGATTGAGGATTGAGGATTGAAGATTGAGTATTGAGGATTGAAAATTGAGGATTGAGGGTTGAGGATTGAGGATTGGGGATTGAAAATTGAGTATTGAGGATTGAAGTTTGAGGATTGAGGATTGGGTATTGAGGATTGAAGATTGAGGATTGAGGTCTGAGGATTGAGGATCGAGGATTGAGGATTGAAGATTGAGTATTGAGGATTGAAGATTGAGGATTGAGGTCTGAGGATTGAGGATTGTGGATTGAAGATTGAGGATTGGGTGTTGAGGATTGAAGAATGAGGATTGAGGGATGAGGATTGTGGATTGCGGAATGAAGATTGACGATTGGGTATTGAGGATTGAAGAATGAGGATTGAGGATTGAGGACTGAGGATTGAGAATTGAGGATTGAGGATTCAGGATTGAAGATTGAGGATTGGGTATTGAGGATTGTACAATGAGGATTGAGGATTAAGGACTGAGGATTGAGGATTGAGGATTGAAGATTGAGTATTGAGGATTGAAAATTGAGGATTGAGGGTTGAGGATTGAGGATTGGGGATTGAAAATTGAGTATTGAGGATTGAAGATTAAGGATTGGGTGTTGAGTATTGAAGAATGATGATTGAGGGCTGAGGATTGTGGATTGAGCATTGAAGATTGAGGATTGGGTATTGAGGATTGCAGATTGTGTATTGAGGGTTGAAGATTGAGGGTTGTGGATTGAGGTTTGAGGACTGAGGATTGAGGATTGAAGATTGAGTATCGAGGATTGAAGATTGATGATTTAGGATTGATAATTGAGGTTTGAGGGTGAGGTCTGACGGTTGAGGATTGAGGTTCGAGGGCTGAGGACTGAGAATTGAGGATTGAGGTTTGAGAATGAGGGCTCAGGGTTGAGGATTGAGTTTTGAGGACTGAGGACTGAGGATTGAGGATTGAGAATTGAGGATTGAGGATTGAGGATTGAGGATTGAAGATTGAGGATTGGGTATTGAGGATTGTAGAATGAGGATTGAGGATTGAGAACTGAGGATTGAGGATTGAGGATTGAAGATTGAGTATTGAGGATTGAAAATTGAGGGTTGAGTGTTGAGGGTTGAGGATTGAGGATTGAGGATTGAGTATAGAGGATTGAAGTTTGAGGATTGAGGATTGAGGATTGAGGATTGAGGATTGAAAATTGAGGATCGGGGACTGAGTGTTGAGGGTTGAGTGATGAGAATTCATGTTTGTGGAAAGAAATTTGAAGATTGCAGATTGAGTATTGAGTATTGAAAGTTGTGAATTGATAATTTTCTATTGAGCATTGAGGATTGACGTCTGATTGTTCAGGTCTGAGGTCTGAAAATTGAAGATTCAGGATTGAGGATTCAGGATTGAGGTTTGATGACTGAGGATTGAGGATTGAGGTCTGATGCATGAGGATTGAGGATTGAGGATTGAGGATTGAGGATTGAGGGTTGAGGATTGAGGATTGAGGATTGAGAATTGAGGATTGAGGATTGAAAATTGAAGACTGAGGATTGGGTATTGAGTATTGAAGCCTGACGATTGAGGATTGAGAATTGAGGATTGAGGATTGAGGATGGAGTGTTGAAGATTGAGGATTGGGGACTGAGTGTTGAGGGTTGAATGATGAGAATTGACGTTTGTGGATAGAGATTTGAAGATTGCAGATTGAGTATTGAGTATTGAAAACTGTGAATTGACTATGTTCTATTGATAATTGAGAATTGACAACTGATTGTTGAGGACTCAGTTCTGAAAGTTGAGGATTCAGGATTGAGGATTCAGGTTTGAGCTTTGAGGACTGAGGATTGAGGATTGAGGATCGAGGATTGAGGATTGAGGATTGAGGATTGAGGATTGAGGATTGAAGATTGAGATTTGGGTATTGCGGATTGAACATTGATGACTGAGGATTGAGGATTCAGGATTGAGGATTGAGGACAGAAGATTGAATATTGATGATTGAAGATTGAGGATTGAGGATTGATGGTTGTGGATTGAGGACGAGGACTGAGAGTTGAGTATTGATGTTTGAGGTCTGAGGATTGAGGATTGATGATTGAGAATTGAGGATTGAGGATTGAGGATTTATGATTGAGGATTGGTTATTGAGGGTTGAAGAATCAGAATTGAGGATTGAGTATTGAGGATTGGGGATTGAAGACTGAGTATTGAGGATTGAAGATTGGGGATTGAGGATTGAGGATTCAGGATTGAGGATTGAGGATTGAGGATTGAAGATTGATTATTGTGGACTGAAGATTGAGGATTGAGGATTGAGGATCGAGGATTGAGGATTGAAGATTGAGGATTGGGGATTGACGATTGAGGATTGAGAATTGAGGATTGAAGATTGATGATTGAAGATTGAGGATTGGGGACTGTGTGTTGAGGGTTGAGTGAAGAGAATTGATGTTTGTGGATAGAAATTTGAAGATTGCAGATTGAGTATTGAGTATTGAAAACTGTGAATTGATGATATTCTATTGAGGATTGAGGATTGACACCTGATTGTTCAGGTCTGAGGTCTGAAGATTGAGGATTCAGGATTGAGGATTCAGAATTGCGGTTTGAGGACTGAAGATTGAGGATTGAAGATTGAGGATTGAGGATTGAGGATTGAGGATTGAAGATTGAGGATTGGGTATTGAGGATTGAAGAATGAGTATTGAGAATTGAGGATTGAGGATTGAGGATTTATGATTGAGGATTGGGTATTGAGGGTTGAAGAATCAGGATTGAGGATTGAGTATTGAGGATTGGGGATTGAAGACTGAGTTTTGAGGATTGAAGATTGGGGATTGAGGATTGAGGATTCAGGATTGAGGATTGAGGATTGAGGATTGAAGATTGATTATTGTGGACTGAAGATTGAGGATTGAGGATTGAGGATCGAGGATTGAGGATTGAAGTTTGAGGATTGGGGATTGACGATTGAGGATTGAGAATTGAGGATTGAGGATTGATGATTGAAGATTGAGGATTGGGGACTGTGTGTTGATGGTTGAGTGAAGAGAATTGATGTTTATAGATAGAAATTTGAAGATTGCAGATTGAGTATTGAGTATTGAAAACTGTGAATTGATGATATTCTATTGAGGATTGAGGACTGACACCTGATTGTTCATGTCTGAGGTCTGAAGATTGAGGATTCAGGATTGAGGATTCAGAATTGAGGTTTGAGGACTGAAGATTGAGGATTGAAGATTGAGGATCGAGGATTGAGGATTGAGGATTGAAGATTGAGGATTGGGTATTGAGGATTGAAGAATGAGTATTGAGGATTGAGGATTGAGGATTGAGGATTGAGGATTGAAGATTGAGTATTGAGGATTGAAGATTGAGGATTGAGGTCTGAGGATTGAGGATTGAGGATTGGGGATTGAAGATTGAGTATTGAGGATTGAAGATTGAGGATTGAGGTCTGAGGATTGAGGATTGAGGATTGAAGATTGAGGATTGGGTGTTGAGGATTGAAGAATGAGGATTGAGGGATGAGGATTGTGGATTGCGGATTGAAGATTGACGATCGGGTATTGAGGATTGAAGAATGAGGATTGAGGATTGAGGATTGAAGATTGAGTATTGAGGATTGAAGGTTGAGGATTGAGGTCTGTGGATTGAGGATTGAGGATTGAGAATTGAGGATTGAGGATTGAGGATTGAAGTTTGAGGATTGGGTATTGAGGATTGGGTATTGAGGATTGAATAATGAGGATTGAGGATTGAGGATTGAGGGTTGAGGATTGCAGATTGAGTATTGAGGATTGAAGATTGAGGATTGAGGTCTGAGGATTGAGGATTGAGGATTGAAGATTGAGGATTGGGTGTTGAGGATTGAAGAATAAGGATTGAGGGATGAGGATTGTGGATTGCGGAATGAAGATTGACGATTGGGTATTGAGGATTGAAGAATGAGGATTGAGGATTGAGGACTGAGGATTGAGAATTGAGGATTGAGGATTGAGGATTGAAGATTGAGGATTGGGTATTGAGGATTGTACAATGAGGATTGAGGATTAAGGACTGAGGATTGAGGATTGAGGATTGAAGATTGAGTATTGAGGATTGAAAATTGAGGATTGAGGGTTGAGGATTGAGGATTGGGGATTGAAAATTGAGTATTGAGGATTGAAGTTTGAGGATTGAGGATTGGGTATTGAGGATTGAAGAATGAGTATAGAGGATTGAGGATTGAGGATTGAGGATTGAGGATTGAGGATTGAAGATTGAGTATTGAGGATTGAAGATTGAGGATTGAGGTCTGAGGATTGAGGATTGAGGATTGGGGATTGAAGATTGAGTATTGAGGATTGAAGATTGAGGATTGAGGTCTGAGGATTGAGGATTGAGGATTGAAGATTGAGGATTGGGTGTTGAGGATTGAAGAATGAGGATTGAGGGATGAGGATTGTGGATTGCGGATTGAAGATTGACGATCGGGTATTGAGGATTGAAGAATGAGGATTGAGGATTGAGGATTGAGAATTGAGAATTGAGGATTGAGGATTGAGGATTGAAGATTGAGGATTGGGTATTGAAGATTGAGTATTGAGGATTGAAGATTGAGGATTGAGGATTGAGGATTGAGGATCGAGTGTTGAAGATTGAGGATTGAGGATTGAAGAATGAGGATTAAGGATTGAGGATTGGGGATTGAGGATCTAGGATTGGAGATTGATTATTGATGATTGAAGATTGAGTATTGAGGATTGAGTATTGAGGATTGAGAATTGAGTATGAGGACTGAGGGTTGAGGATTGAGGATTGAGGATTGAGGATTGAGGATTGAAGATTGTGTATTGTGGATTGAATATTGAGGATTGAGGATTGAGGATTGAGGATTGAGGATGAGGGCTGATGGTTGAGGGTTAAGGTTTGAGTATTGAATCCTGAGAATTCAGGATATTCTATTGAGTATTGAGAATTCAGAATTGATAGTTGAGTATTGAGGATTGAGGTTTGAGTATTGAGGATTGAGGATTGAGTATTGAAGACTGAATATTGATGCTTGTAGATTGAGGATCGAGGATTGAGGGTTGTGGATTGTGGACGAAGACTGAGGGTTGAGTGTTGATGTTTGGGGTCTGTATATTGAGTATTGAGGATTGCAGATTGAGTATTGAGGATTGAAGATTGAGGATTGGGTGTTGAGGATTGAAGAATGAGTATTGAGGATTCAGGATTGAGGATTGAGGATTGAAGATTGAGTATTGAGGATTGAAGGTTGAGGATTGAGGTCTGTGGATTGAGGATTGAGGATTGAGAATTGAGGATTGAGGATTGAGGATTGAAGTTTGAGGATTGGGTATTGAGGATTGGGTATTGAGGATTGAATAATGAGGATTGAGGATTGAGGATTGAGGGTTGAGGATTGCAGATTGAGTATTGAGGATTGAAGATTGAGGATTGAGGTCTGAGGATTGAGGATTGAGGATTGAAGATTGAGGATTGAGGATTGAGGATTGAGGATCGAGTGTTGAAGATTGAGGATTGAGGATTGAAGAATGAGGATTAAGGATTGAGGATTGGGGATTGAGGATCTAGGATTGGAGATTGATTATTGATGATTGAAGATTGAGTATTGAGGATTGAGTATTGAGGATTGAGAATTGAGTATGAGGACTGAGGGTTGAGGATTGAGGATTGAGGATTGAGGATTGAGGATTGAAGATTGTGTATTGTGGATTGAATATTGAGGATTGAGGATTGAGGATTGAGGATTGAGGATGAGGGCTGATGGTTGAGGGTTAAGGTTTGAGTATTGAATCCTGAGAATTCAGGATATTCTATTGAGTATTGAGAATACAGAATTGATAGTTGAGTATTGAGGATTGAGGTTTGAGTATTGAGGATTGAGGATTGAGTATTGCAGACTGAATATTGATGCTTGTAGATTGAGGATCGAGGATTGAGGGTTGTGGATTGTGGACGAAGACTGAGGGTTGAGTGTTGATGTTTGGGGTCTGTATATTGAGTATTGAGGATTGCAGATTGAGTATTGAGGATTGAAGATTGAGGATTGGGTGTTGAGGATTGAAGAATGAGTATTGAGGATTGAGGATTGAGGATTGAGGATTGAAGATTGAGTATTGAGGATTGAAGGTTGAGGATTGAGGTCTGTGGATTGAGGATTGAGGATTGAGAATTGAGGATTGAGGATTGAGGATTGAAGTTTGAGGATTGGGTATTGAGGATTGGGTATTGAGGATTGAATAATGAGGATTGAGGATTGAGGATTGAGGGTTGAGGATTGCAGATTGAGTATTGAGGATTGAAGATTGAGGATTGAGGTCTGAGGATTGAGGATTGAGGATTGAAGATTGAGGATTGGGTGTTGAGGGTTGAAGAATAAGGATTGAGGGATGAGGATTGTGGATTGCGGAATGAAGATTGACGATTGGGTATTGAGGATTGAAGAATGAGGATTGAGGATTGAGGACTGAGGATTGAGAATTGAGGATTGAGGATTGAGGATTGAAGAATGAGGATTAAGGATTGAGGATTGGGGATTGAGGATCTAGGATTGGAGATTGATTATTGATGATTGAAGATTGAGTATTGAGGATTGAGTATTGAGGATTGAGAATTGAGTATGAGGACTGAGGGTTGAGGATTGAGGATTGAGGATTGAGGATTGAGGATTGAAGATTGTGTATTGTGGATTGTATATTGAGGATTGAGGATTGAGGATTGAGGATTGAGGATGAGGGCTGATGGTTGAGGGTTAAGGTTTGAGTATTGAATCCTGAGAATTCAGGATATTCTATTGAGTATTGAGAATTCAGAATTGATAGTTGAGTATTGAGGATTGAGGTTTGAGTATTGAGGATTGAGGATTGAGTATTGAAGACTGAATATTGATGCTTGTAGATTGAGGATCGAGGATTGAGGGTTGTGGATTGTGGACGAAGACTGAGGGTTGAGTGTTGATGTTTGGGGTCTGTATATTGAGTATTGAGGATTGCAGATTGAGTATTGAGGATTGAAGATTGAGGATTGGGTGTTGAGGATTGAAGAATGAGTATTGAGGATTGAGGATTGAGGATTGAGGATTGAAGATTGAGTATTGAGGATTGAAGGTTGAGGATTGAGGTCTGTGGATTGAGGATTGAGGATTGAGAATTGAGGATTGAGGATTGAGGATTGAAGTTTGAGGATTGGGTATTGAGGATTGGGTATTGAGGATTGAATAATGAGGATTGAGGATTGAGGATTGAGGGTTGAGGATTGCAGATTGAGTATTGAGGATTGAAGATTGAGGATTGAGGTCTGAGGATTGAGGATTGAGGATTGAAGATTGAGGATTGGGTGTTGAGGATTGAAGAATAAGGATTGAGGGATGAGGATTGTGGATTGCGGAATGAAGATTGACGATTGGGTATTGAGGATTGAAGAATGAGGATTGAGGATTGAGGACTGAGGATTGAGAATTGAGGATTGAGGATTGAGGATTGAAGATTGAGGATTGGGTATTGAGGATTGTACAATGAGGATTGAGGATTAAGGACTGAGGATTGAGGATTGAGGATTGAAGATTGAGTATTGAGGATTGAAAATTGAGGATTGAGGGTTGAGGATTGAGGATTGGGGATTGAAAATTGAGTATTGAGGATTGAAGTTTGAGGATTGAGGATTGAGGATTGAGGATTGAGGATTGAAAATTGAGGATTGGGGACTGAGTGTTGAGGGTTGAGTGATGAGAATTGATGTTTGTGGAAAGAAATTTGAAGATTGCAGATTGAGTATTGAGTATTGAAAGCTGTGATTTGATAATATTCTATTGAGCATTGAGGATTGACGTCAGATTGTTCAGGTCTGAGGTCTGAAGATTGAGGATTCAGGATTGAGGATTCAGGATTGTGGTTTGATGACTGAGGATTGAGGATTGAGGATTGAAGAATGAGGATTGAGGATTGAGGATTGAGGATTGAGGATTGCGGTTTGATGACTGAGGATTGAGGATTGAGGACTGAGGCATGAGGATTGAGGATTGAGGATTGAGGATTGAGGATTGAGGGTTGAGGATTGAGGATTGGGGATTGAAAATTGAGTATTGTGGATTGATGATTGAGCATTGGGTGTTGAGGATCGAAGAATGAGGTTTGAGGTCTGAGGATTGAGGATTCAAGATTGAGTATTGAGGATTGAAGATTGAGGATTTAGGATTGATAATTGAGGTATGAGGGTGAGGTCTGAGGGTTGAGGATTGAGGTTTGAGGGCTGAGGACTGAGAATTGAGGATTGAGGATTGAGAATGAGGGCTGAGAGTTGAGGATTGAGGTTTGAGGGCTGAGGACTGAGGATTGAGGATTGAGAATTGAGGATTGAGGATTGAGGATTGAATATTGAGGATTGGGTATTGAGGATTGAAGAATGAGGACTGCGGATTGAGGATTGAGGACTGAAAACTGTGAATTGATTGTATTCTATTGCTAATTGAGAAATGACAACTGATTGTTGAGGACTGAGTTCTGAAGGTTGAGGATTCAGGATTGAGGATTCAGGTTTGAGTTTTGAGGATTGAAGATTGAGGATTGGGGATTGAGGACTGACGATTGAGGATTGAGTATTGAGGAGTGAGAATTGAGGATTGAGGATTGAAGATTGAGGATTGAGGATTGAAGATTGAGGATTGGGTATTGAGGATTGAAGAATGTGGGTTGAGGATTGAGGATTGAGGATTGAGGATTAAGGATTGAAGATTCAGTATTGAGGATCGAAGATTGAGGTTTGAGGATTGAGGATTGAACATTGAGGAATGAGTGCTGGGGGTTGAGTGGTGAAAATTGATGTTTGTGGAGACATGTTGGAAGATTGCAGATTGAGTATTGAGTATCGAAAGCTGTGAATTGAGGATATTCTATTGAGGATTGAGGCATGACAACTGATTGTTGAGGACTGAGGTCTGAAGATTGAGGATTCAGGATTGAGGATTCAGAATTGAGGTTTGAGGGCTGAGGATTGAGGATTGAAGGTTGAGGATTGAGGATTGAGGATTGAAGACTGAGGATTGGGTATTGAGGATTGAACATTGAGGATTGAGGGTTGAGGATTGAGGATTGAGGACTGAAGAATGAGGATTGAGGAATGAGGATTGAGGATTGAGGATTGAAGATTGAGTATTGAGGATTGAAACCTGACGATTCAGGATTGAGGATTGAGGATTAAGGATTGAGAATGGAGGATTGAAGATTGAGTATTGAGGATTGAAGATTGAGGATTGAGGATTGAGGATTGAGTATCGAGTGTTGAAGATTGAGGATTGGGGACTGAGTGTTGAGGGTTGAATGATGAGAATTGATGTTTGTGGATAGAGACTTGAAGATTGCAGATTGAGTATTGAGTATTGAAAACTGTGAATTGATTATATTCTATTGATAATTGAGAATTGACAACTGATTGTTGAGGACTGAGTTCTGAAGGTTTAGGATTCAGGATTGAGGATTCAGGTTTGAGTTTTGAGGACTGAGGATTGAGGATTGAGGATCGAGGATTCAGGTTTGAGGATTGAGGATTGAGGATTGAAGATTGAGGATTGAGGATTGAGGATTGAAGACTGAGGATCGGGTATTGAGCATTGAACATTGAGGATTGAGGGTTGAGGATTGAGGATTGAGGATTGACGATTGAGGATTGAGGAATGAGGATGAGGGCTGAGGGTTGGGGATTCAGGTTTGAGGTCTGAGGACTGAGGATTGAGGATTGAGAATTGAGGATTGAGGATTGAAAATTGAAGACTGAGGATTGGGTATTGAGTATTGAAGCCTGACGATTGAGGATTGAGAATTGAGAATTGAGGATTGAGGATGGAGTGTTGAAGATTGAGGATTGGGGACTGAGTGTTGAGGGTTGAATGATGAGAATTGACGTTTGTGGATAGAGATTTGAAGATTGCAGATTGAGTATTGAGTATTGAAAACTGTGAATTGACTATGTTCTATTGATAATTGAGAATTGACAACTGATTGTTGAGGACTCAGTTCTGAAGGTTGAGGATTCAGGATTGAGGATTCAGGTTTGAGCTTTGAGGACTGAGGATTGAGGATTGAGGATCGAGGATTGAGGATTGAGGATTGAGGATTGAGGATTGAAGATTGAGATTTGGGTATTGCGGATTGAACATTGATGACTGAGGATTGAGGATTGGTGGTTGTGGATTGAGGACGAGGACTGAGAGTTGAGTATTGATGTTTGAGGTCTGAGGATTGAGGATTGAGGATTGAGAATTGAGGATTGAGGATTGAGGATTTATGATTGAGGATTGGGTATTGAAGGTTGAAGAATCAGAATTGAGGATTGAGTATTGAGGATTGGGGATTGAAGACTGAGTATTGAGGATTGAAGATTGGGGATTGAGGATTGAGGATTCAGGATTGAGGATTGAGGATTGAGGATTGAAGATTGATTACTGTGGACTGAAGATTGAGGATTGAGGATTGAGGATTGAAGATTGAGGATTGAGGATTGAGTATTGAAAACTGTGAATTGATGATATTCTATTGAGGATTGAGGATTGCCACCTGATCGTTCAGGTCTGAGGTCTGAAGATTGAGGATTCAGGATTGAGGATTCAGAATTGAGGTTTGAGGACTGAAGATTGAGGATTGAAGATTGAGGATTGAGGATTGAGGATTGAGGATTGAAGATTGAGGATTGGGTATTGAGGATTGAAGAATGAGTATTGAGGATTGAGGATTGAGGATTGAGGATTGAGGATAGAAGATTGAGTATTGAGGATTGAAGATTGAGGATTGAGGTCTGAGGATTGAGGATTGAGGATTGAGGATTGAAGATTGAGTATTGAGGATTGAAGATTGAGGATTGAGTTCTGAGGATTGAGGATTGAGGATTGAAGATTGAGGATTGGGTGTTGAGGATTGAAGAATGAGGATTGAGGGATGAGGATTGTGGATTGCGGATTGAAGATTGACGATTGGGTATTGAGGATTGGAGAATGAGGATTGAGGATTGAGGATTGAGGATTGAGAATTGAGGATTGAGGATTGAGGATTGAAGATTGAGGATTGGGTATTGAAGATTGAGTATTGAGGATTGAAGATTGAGGATTGAGGATTGAGGATTGAGGATCGAGTGTCGAAGATTGAGGATTGAGGATTGAGGATTGAAGATTGAGGATTGAGGATTGAGGATTGAAGACTGAGGATCGGGTATTGAGCATTGAACATTGAGGATTGAGGACTGAGGATTGAGGATTGAGGATTGACGATTGAGGATTGAGGAATGAGGATGAGGGCTGAGGGCTGGGGATTCAGGTTTGAGGTCTGAGGACTGAGGATTGAGGATTGAGAATTGAGGATTGAGGATTGGGTATTGAGGATTGAACATTGAGGATTGAGGGTTGAGGATTGAGGATTGAGGACTGAAGAATGAGGATTGAGGAATGAGGATTGAGGATTGAGGATTGAAGATTGAGTATTGAGGATTGAAACCTGACGATTCAGGATTGAGGATTGAGGATTAAGGATTGAGAATGGAGGATTGAAGATTGAGTATTGAGGATTGAAGATTGAGGATTGAGGATTGAGGATTGAGTATCGAGTGTTGAAGATTGAGGATTGGGGACTGAGTGTTGAGGGTTGAATGATGAGAATTGATGTTTGTGGATAGAGACTTGAAGATTGCAGATTGAGTATTGAGTATTGAAAACTGTGAATTGATTATATTCTATTGATAATTGAGAATTGACAACTGATTGTTGAGGACTGAGTTCTGAAGGTTTAGGATTCAGGATTGAGGATTCAGGTTTGAGTTTTGAGGACTGAGGATTGAGGATTGAGGATCGAGGATTCAGGTTTGAGGATTGAGGATTGAGGATTGAAGATTGAGGATTGAGGATTGAGGATTGAAGACTGAGGATCGGGTATTGAGCATTGAACATTGAGGATTGAGGGTTGAGGATTGAGGATTGAGGATTGACGATTGAGGATTGAGGAATGAGGATGAGGGCTGAGGGTTGGGGATTCAGGTTTGAGGTCTGAGGACTGAGGATTGAGGATTGAGAATTGAGGATTGAGGATTGAAAATTGAAGACTGAGGATTGGGTATTGAGTATTGAAGCCTGACGATTGAGGATTGAGAATTGAGAATTGAGGATTGAGGATGGAGTGTTGAAGATTGAGGATTGGGGACTGAGTGTTGAGGGTTGAATGATGAGAATTGACGTTTGTGGATAGAGATTTGAAGATTGCAGATTGAGTATTGAGTATTGAAAACTGTGAATTGACTATGTTCTATTGATAATTGAGAATTGACAACTGATTGTTGAGGACTCAGTTCTGAAGGTTGAGGATTCAGGATTGAGGATTCAGGTTTGAGCTTTGAGGACTGAGGATTGAGGATTGAGGATCGAGGATTGAGGATTGAGGATTGAGGATTGAGGATTGAAGATTGAGATTTGGGTATTGCGGATTGAACATTGATGACTGAGGATTGAGGATTGGTGGTTGTGGATTGAGGACGAGGACTGAGAGTTGAGTATTGATGTTTGAGGTCTGAGGATTGAGGATTGAGGATTGAGAATTGAGGATTGAGGATTGAGGATTTATGATTGAGGATTGGGTATTGAAGGTTGAAGAATCAGAATTGAGGATTGAGTATTGAGGATTGGGGATTGAAGACTGAGTATTGAGGATTGAAGATTGGGGATTGAGGATTGAGGATTCAGGATTGAGGATTGAGGATTGAGGATTGAAGATTGATTACTGTGGACTGAAGATTGAGGATTGAGGATTGAGGATTGAAGATTGAGGATTGAGGATTGAGTATTGAAAACTGTGAATTGATGATATTCTATTGAGGATTGAGGATTGCCACCTGATCGTTCAGGTCTGAGGTCTGAAGATTGAGGATTCAGGATTGAGGATTCAGAATTGAGGTTTGAGGACTGAAGATTGAGGATTGAAGATTGAGGATTGAGGATTGAGGATTGAGGATTGAAGATTGAGGATTGGGTATTGAGGATTGAAGAATGAGTATTGAGGATTGAGGATTGAGGATTGAGGATTGAGGATAGAAGATTGAGTATTGAGGATTGAAGATTGAGGATTGAGGTCTGAGGATTGAGGATTGAGGATTGAGGATTGAAGATTGAGTATTGAGGATTGAAGATTGAGGATTGAGTTCTGAGGATTGAGGATTGAGGATTGAAGATTGAGGATTGGGTGTTGAGGATTGAAGAATGAGGATTGAGGGATGAGGATTGTGGATTGCGGATTGAAGATTGACGATTGGGTATTGAGGATTGGAGAATGAGGATTGAGGATTGAGGATTGAGGATTGAGAATTGAGGATTGAGGATTGAGGATTGAAGATTGAGGATTGGGTATTGAAGATTGAGTATTGAGGATTGAAGATTGAGGATTGAGGATTGAGGATTGAGGATCGAGTGTCGAAGATTGAGGATTGAGGATTGAGGATTGAAGATTGAGGATTGAGGATTGAGGATTGAAGACTGAGGATCGGGTATTGAGCATTGAACATTGAGGATTGAGGACTGAGGATTGAGGATTGAGGATTGACGATTGAGGATTGAGGAATGAGGATGAGGGCTGAGGGCTGGGGATTCAGGTTTGAGGTCTGAGGACTGAGGATTGAGGATTGAGAATTGAGGATTGAGGATTGAAGATTGAAGACTGAGGATTGGGTATTGAGTATTGAAGCCTGACGATTGAGGATTGAGAATTGAGGATTGAGGATTGAGGATGGAGTGTTGAAGATTGAGGATTGGGGACTGAGTGTTGAGGGTTGAATGATGAGAATTGACGTTTGTGGATAGAGATTTGAAGATTGCAGATTGAGTATTGAGTATTGAAAACTGTGAATTGACTATATTCTATTGATAATTGAGAATTGACAACTGATTGTTGAGGACTCAGTTCTGAAAGTTGAGGATTCAGGATTGAGGATTCAGGTTTGAGCTTTGAGGACTGAGGATTGAGGATTGAGTATTGAGGATTGAGGTTTGAAGATTGAGTATTGAGGATTGAAGATTGAGGATTGAGGTCTGAGGATTGAGGATTGAGGATTGAGGATTGAGGATTGAAGATTGAGTATTGAGGATTGAAGATTGAGGATTGAGGTCTGAGGATTGAGGATTGAGGATTGAAGATTGAGGATTGGGTGTTGAGGATTGAAGAATGAGGATTGAGGGATGAGGATTGTGGATTGCGGATTGAAGATTGACGATTGGGTATTGAGGATTGAAGAATGAGGATTGAGGATTGAGGATTGAGGATTGAGAATTGAGGATTGAGGATTGAGGACTGAAGATTGAGGATTGGGTATTGAAGATTGAGTATTGAGGATTGAAGATTGAGGATTGAGGATTGAGGATTGAGGATCGAGTGTTGAAGATTGAGGATTGGGGACTGAGTGTTGAGGGTTGAATGATGAGAATTGATGTTTGTGGATAGAGACATGAAGATTGCAAATTGAGTATTGAGTATTGAAAACTGTGAATTGATTATATTCTATTGATAATTGAGAATTGACAACTGATTGTTGAGGACTGAGTTCTGAAGGTTGAGGATTCAGGATTGAGGATTCAGGTTTGAGTTTTGAGGACTGAGGATTGAGGATTGAGGATCGAGGATTGAGGATTGAGGATTGAGGATTGAGGATTGAAGATTGAGGATTGAAAATAGAGTATTGAGGATTGAAGATTGAGGATTGAGAATTGAGGATTGAGGATTGTGTGTTGAAGATTGAGGATTGGGGACTGAGTGTTGAGGGTTGAATGATGAGAATTGATGTTTGTGGATAGATACTTGAAGATTGCAGATTGAGTATTGAGTATTGAAAACTGTGAATTGATTATATTCTATTGATAATTGAGAATTGACAACTGATTGTTGAGGACAGAGTTCTGAAGGTTGAGGATTCAGGATTGAGGACTCAGGTTTGAGTTTTGAGGCCTGAGCATTGATGATTGAGGATCGAGGATTGAGGATTGAGGATTGAGGATTGAGGATTGAAGTTTGAGGAGTGAGGACTGAGGATTGAAGATTGAGTATTGAGGATTGAAGACTGACGATTGAGGATTGAGGATTGAAGATTGAGGGTTGAAGATTGAGGATTGAGAATTGAGGATTGAGGATTGAAGATTGAGGATAGGGTATTGAGGATTGAAGAATGAGTATTGAGGATTGAGGATTGAGGATTGAGGATTGAGGATTGAAGGTTGAGTATTGAGGATTGAAGATTGAGGATTGAGGTCTGAGGATTGAGGATCGAGGATTGAGGATTGAGGTCTGAGGATTGAGGATTGAGGATTGAAGATTGAGGATTGGGTGTTGAGGATTGAAGAATGAGGATTGAGGGATGAGGATTGTGGATTGCGGAATGAAGATTGACGATTGGGTATTGAGGATTGAAGAATGAGGATTGAGGATTGAGGACTGAGGATTGAGAATTGAGGATTGAGGATTGAGGATTGAAGATTGAGGATTGGGTATTGAGGATTGTACAATGAGGATTGAGGCTTAAGGACTGAGGATTGAGGATTGAGGATTGAAGATTGAGTATTGAGGATTGAAAATTGAGGATTGAGGGTTGAGGATTGAGGATTGGGGATTGAAAATTGAGTATTGAGGATTGAAGATTAAGGATTGGGTGTTGAGTATTGAAGAATGATGATTGAGGGCTGAGGATTGTGGATTGAGCATTGAAGATTGAGGATTGGGTATTGAGGATTGCAGATTGTGTATTGAGGGTTGAAGATTGAGGGTTGTGGATTGAGGTTTGAGGACTGAGGATTGAGTATTGAAGATTGAGTATCGAGGATTGAAGATTGATGATTTAGGATTGATAATTGAGGTTTGAGGGTGAGGTCTGACGGTTGAGGATTGAGGTTTGAGGGCTGAGGACTGAGAATTGAGGATTGAGGATTGAGAATGAGGGCTCAGGGTTGAGGATTGAGTTTTGAGGACTGAGGACTGAGGATTGAGGATTGAGAATTGAGGATTGAGGATTGAGGATTGAGGATTGAAGATTGAGGATTGGGTATTGAGGATTGTAGAATGAGGATTGAGGATTGAGGACTGAGAATTGAGGATTGAGGATTGAAGATTGAGTATTGAGGATTGAAAATTGAGGATTGAGTGTTGAGGGTTGAGGATTGAGGATTGAGGATTGAGTATAGAGGATTGACGTTTGAGGATTGAGGATTGAGGATTGAGGATTGAGGATTGAAAATTGAGGATTGGGGACTGAGTGTTGAGGGTTGAGTGATGAGAATTCATGTTTGTGGAAAGAAATTTGAAGATTGCAGATTGAGTATTGAGTATTGAAAGTTGTGAATTGATAATATTCTATTGAGCATTGAGGATTGACGTCTGATTGTTCAGGTCTGAGGTCTGAAAATTGAGGATTCAGGATTGAGGATTCAGGATTGAGGTTTGATGACTGAGGATTGAGGATTGAGGACTGAGGCATAAGGATTGAGGATTGAGGATTGAGGATTGAGGATTGAGGGTTGAGGATTGAGGATTGAGGATTGAGAATTGATGATTGAGGATTGAAAATTGAAGACTGAGGATTGGGTATTGAGTATTGAAGCCTGACGATTGAGGATTGAGAATTGAGGATTGAGGATTGAGGATGGAGTGTTGAAGATTGAGGATTGGGGACTGAGTGTTGCGGGTTGAATGATGAGAATTGACGTTTGTGGATAGAGATTTGAAGATTGCAGATTGAGTATTGAGTATTGAAAACTGTGAATTGACTATGTTCTATTGATAATTGAGAATTGACAACTGATTGTTGAGGACTCAGTTCTGAAAGTTGAGGATTCAGGATTGAGGATTCAGGTTTGAGCTTTGAGGACTGAGGATTGAGGATTGAGGATCGAGGATTGAGGATTGAGGATTGAGGATTGAGGATTGAGGATTGAAGATTGAGATTTGGGTATTGCGGATTGAACATTGATGACTGAGGATTGAGGATTCAGGATTGAGGATTGAGGACAGAAGATTGAATATTGATGATTGAAGATTGAGGATTGAGGATTGATGGTTGTGGATTGAGGACGAGGACTGAGAGTTGAGTATTGATGTTTGAGGTCTGAAGATTGAGGATTGATGATTGAGAATTGAGGATTGAGGATTGAGGATTTATGATTGAGGATTGGTTATTGAGGGTTGAAGAATCAGAATTGAGGATTGAGTATTGAGGATTGGGGATTGAAGACTGAGTATTGAGGATTGGGGATTGAAGACTGAGTATTGAGGATTGAAGATTGGGGATTGAGGATTGAGGATTCAGGATTGAGGATTGAGGATTGAGGATTGAAGATTGATTATTGTGGACTGAAGATTGAGGATTGAGGATTGAGGATCGAGGATTGAGGATTGAAGATTGAGGATTGGGGATTGACGATTGAGGATTGAGAATTGAGGATTGAAGATTGATGATTGAAGATTGAGGATTGGGGACTGTGTGTTGAGGGTTGAGTGAAGAGAATTGATGTTTGTGGATAGAAATTTGAAGATTGCAGATTGAGTATTGAGTATTGAAAACTGTGAATTGATGATATTCTATTGAGGATTGAGGATTGACACCTGATTGTTCAGGTCTGAGGTCTGAAGATTGAGGATTCAGGATTGAGGATTCAGAATTGAGGTTTGAGTACTGAAGATTGAGGATTGAAGATTGAGGATTGAGGATTGAGGATTGAGGATTGAAGATTGAGGATTGGGTATTGAGGATTGAAGAATGAGTATTGAGAATTGAGGATTGAGGATTGAGGATTTATGATTGAGGATTGGGTATTGAGGGTTGAAGAATCAGGATTGAGGATTGAGTATTGAGGATTGGGGATTGAAGACTGAGTATTGTGGATTGAAGATTGGGGATTGAGGATTGAGGATTCAGGATTGAGGATTGAGGATTGAGGATTGAAGATTGATTATTGTGGACTGAAGATTGAGGATTGAGGATTGAGGATCGAGGATTGAGGATTGAAGATTGAGGATTGGGGATTGACGATTGAGGATTGAGAATTGAGGATTGAGGATTGATGATTGAAGATTGAGGATTGGGGACTGTGTGTTGATGGTTGAGTGAAGAGAATTGATGTTTATGGATAGAAATTTGAAGATTGCAGATTGAGTATTGAGTATTGAAAACTGTGAATTGATGATATTCTATTGAGGATTGAGGACTGACACCTGATTGTTCAGGTCTGAGGTCTGAAGATTGAGGATTCAGGATTGAGGATTCAGAATTGAGGTTTGAGGACTGAAGATTGAGGATTGAAGATTGAGGATTGAGGATTGAGGATTGAGGATTGAAGATTGAGGATTGGGTATTGAGGATTGAAGAATGAGTATTGAGGATTGAGGATTGAGGATTGAGGATTGAGGATTGAAGATTGAGTATTGAGGATTGAAGATTGAGGATTGAGGTCTGAGGATTGAGGATTGAGGATTGGGGATTGAAGATTGAGTATTGAGGATTGAAGATTGAGGATTGAGGTCTGAGGATTGAGGATTGAGGATTGAAGATTGAGGATTGGGTGTTGAGGATTGAAGAATGAGGATTGAGGGATGAGGATTGTGGATTGCGGATTGAAGATTGACGATCGGGTATTGAGGATTGAAGAATGAGGATTGAGGATTGAGGATTGAGGATTGAGAATTGAGGATTGAGGATTGAGGATTGAAGATTGAGGATTGGGTATTGAATATTGAGTATTGAGGATTGAAGATTGAGGATTGAGGATTGAGGATTGAGGATCGAGTGTTGAAGATTGAGGATTGAGGATTGAAGAATGAGGATTAAGGATTGAGGATTGGGGATTGAGGATCTAGGATTGGAGATTGATTATTGATGATTGAAGATTGAGTATTGAGGATTGAGTATTGAGGATTGAGAATTGAGTATGAGGACTGAGGGTTGAGGATTGAGGATTGAGGATTGAGGATTGAGGATTGAAGATTGTGTATTGTGGATTGAATATTGAGGATTGAGGATTGAGGATTGAGGATTGAGGATGAGGGCTGATGGTTGAGGGTTAAGGTTTGAGTATTGAATCCTGAGAATTCAGGATATTCTATTGAGTATTGAGAATTCAGAATTGATAGTTGAGTATTGAGGATTGAGGTTTGAGTATTGAGGATTGAGGATTGAGTATTGAAGACTGAATATTGATGCTTGTAGATTGAGGATCGAGGATTGAGGGTTGTGGATTGTGGACGAAGACTGAGGGTTGAGTGTTGATGTTTGGGGTCTGTATATTGAGGATTGAGGATTGCAGATTGAGTATTGAGGATTGAAGATTGAGGATTGGGTGTTGAGGATTGAAGAATGAGTATTGAGGATTGAGGATTGAGGATTGAGGATGGAAGATTGAGTATTGAGGATTGAAGGTTGAGGATTGAGGTCTGTGGATTGAGGATTGAGGATTGAGAATTGAGGATTGAGGATTGAGGATTGAAGTTTGAGGATTGGGTATTGAGGATTGGGTATTGAGGATTGAATAATGAGGATTGAGGATTGAGGATTGAGGGTTGAGGATTGCAGATTGAGTATTGAGGATTGAAGATTGAGGATTGAGGTCTGAGGATTGAGGATTGAGGATTGAAGATTGAGGATTGGGTGTTGAGGATTGAAGAATGAGGATTGAGGGATGAGGATTGTGGATTGCGGAATGAAGATTGACGATTGGGTATTGAGGATTGAAGAATGAGGATTGAGGATTGAGGACTGAGGATTGAGAATTGAGGATTGAGGATTGAGTATTGAAGATTGAGGATTGGGTATTGAGGATTGTACAATGAGGATTGAGGATTAAGGACTGAGGATTGAGGATCGAGGATTGAAGATTGAGTATTGAGGATTGAAAATTGAGGATTGAGGGTTGAGGATTGAGGATTGGGGATTGAAAATTGAGTATTGAGGATTGAAGATTAAGGATTGGGTGTTGAGTATTGAAGAATGATGATTGAGGGCCGAGGATTGTGGATTGAGCATTGAAGATTGAGGATTGGGTATTGAGGATTGCAGATTGTGTATTGAGGGTTGAAGATTGAGGGTTGTGGATTGAGGTTTGAGGACTGAGGATTGAGGATTGAAGATTGAGTATCGAGGATTGAAGATTGATGATTTAGGATTGATAATTGAGGTTTGAGGGTGAGGTCTGACGGTTGAGGATTGAGGTTTGAGGGCTGAGGACTGAGAATTGAGGATTGAGGATTGAGAATGAGGGCTCAGGGTTGAGGATTGAGTTTTGAGGACTGAGGACTGAGGATTGTGGATTGAGAATTGAGGATTGAGGATTGAGGATTGAGGGTTGAAGATTGAGGATTGGGTATTGAGGATTGTAGAATGAGGATTGAGTATTGAGGACTGAGGATTGAGGATTGAGGATTGAAGATTGAGTATTGAGGATTGAAAATTGAGGATTGAGTGTTGAGGGTTGAGGATTGAGGATTGAGGATTGAGTATAGAGGATTGAAGTTTGAGGATTGAGGATTGAGGATTGAGGATTGAGGATTGAAAATTGAGGATTGGGGACTGAGTGTTGAGGGTTGAGTGATGAGAATTCATGTTTGTGGAAAGAAATTTGAAGATTGCAGATTGAGTATTGAGTATTGAAAGTTGTGAATTGATAATATTCTATTGAGCATTGAGGATTGACGTCTGATTGTTCAGGTCTGAGGTCTGAAAATTGAGGATTCAGGATTGAGGATTCAGGATTGAGGTTTGATGACTGAGGATTGAGGATTGAGGACTGAGGCATGAGGATTGAGGATTGAGGATTGAGGATTGAGGATTGAGGGTTGAGGATTGAGGATTGAGGATTGAGGATTGAGGATTGAAGATTGAGGATTGAAAATAGAGTATTGAGGATTGAAGATTGAGGATTGAGAATTGAGGATTGAGGATTGTGTGTTGAAGATTGAGGATTGGGGACTGAGTGTTGAGGGTTGAATGATGAGAATTGATGTTTGTGGATAGAGACATGAAGATTGCAAATTGAGTATTGAGTATTGAAAACTGTGAATTGATTATATTCTATTGATAATTGAGAATTGACAACTGATTGTTGAGGACTGAGTTCTGAAGGTTGAGGATTCAGGATTGAGGATTCAGGTTTGAGTTTTGAGGACTGAGGATTGAGGATTGAGGATCGAGGATTGAGGATTGAGGAATGAGGATTGAGGATTGAAGATTGAGGATTGAAAATAGAGTATTGAGGATTGAAGATTGAGGATTGAGAATTGAGGATTGAGGATTGTGTGTTGAAGATTGAGGATTGGGGACTGAGTGTTGAGGGTTGAATGATGAGAATTGATGTTTGTGGATAGATACTTGAAGATTGCAGATTGAGTATTGAGTATTGAAAACTGTGAATTGATTATATTCTATTGATAATTGAGAATTGACAACTGATTGTTGAGGACAGAGTTCTGAAGGTTGAGGATTCAGGATTGAGGATTCAGGTTTGAGTTTTGAGGACTGAGGATTGATGATTGAGGATCGAGGATTGAGGATTGAGGATTGAGGATTGAGGATTGAAGATTGAGGAGTGAGGACTGAGGATTGAAGATTGAGTATTGAGGATTGAAGACTGACGATTGAGGATTGAGGATTGAAGATTGAGGGTTGAAGATTGAGGATTGAGGATTGAGGATTGAGGATTGAAGATTGAGGATAGGGTATTGAGGATTGAAGAATGAGTATTGAGGATTGAGGATTGAGGATTGAGGATTGAGGATTGAAGATTGAGTATTGAGGATTGAAGATTGAGTATCGAGGATTGAAGATTGATGATTTAGGATTGATAATTGAGGTTTGAGGGTGAGGTCTGACGGTTGAGGATTGAGGTTTGAGGGCTGAGGACTGACAATTGAGGATTGAGAATTGAGAATGAGGGCTCATGGTTGAGGATTGAGTTTTGAGGACTGAGGACTGAGGATTGAGGATTGAGAATTGAGGATTGAGGATTGAGGATTGAGGATTGAAGATTGAGGATTGGGTATTGAGGATTGTAGAATGAGGATTGAGGATTGAGGACTGAGAATTGAGGATTGAGGATTGAAGATTGAGTATTGAGGATTGAAAATTGAGGATTGAGTGTTGAGGGTTGAGGATTGAGGATTGAGGATTGAGTATAGAGGATTGAAGTTTGAGGATTGAGAACTGAGGATTGAGGATTGAGGATTGAAAATTGAGGATTGGGGACTGAGTGTTGAGGGTTGAGTGATGAGAATTCATGTTTGTGGAAAGAAATTTGAAGATTGCAGATTGAGTATTGAGTATTGAAAGTTGTGAATTGATAATATTCTATTGAGCATTGAGGATTGACGTCTGATTGTTCAGGTCTGAGGTCTGAAAATTGAGGATTCAGGATTGAGGATTCAGGATTGAGGTTTGATGACTGAGGATTGAGGATTGAGGACTGAGGCATGAGGATTGAGGATTGAGGATTGAGGATTGAGGATTGAGGGTTGATGATTGAGGATTGAGGATTGAGAATTGAGGATTGAGGATTGAAAATTGAAGACTGAGGATTGGGTATTGAGTATTGAAGCCTGACGATTGAGGATTGAGAATTGAGGATTGAGGATTGAGGATGGAGTGTTGAAGATTGAGGATTGGGGACTGAGTGTTGAGGGTTGAATGATGAGAATTGACGTTTGTGGATAGAGATTTGAAGATTGCAGATTGAGTATTGAGTATTGAAAACTGTGAATTGACTATGTTCTATTGATAATTGAGAATTGACAACTGATTGTTGAGGACTCAGTTCTGAAAGTTGAGGATTCAGGATTGAGGATTCAGGTTTGAGCTTTGAGGACTGAGGATTGAGGATTGAGGATCGAGGATTGAGGATTGAGGATTGAGGATTGAGGATTGAAGATTGAGATTTGGGTATTGCGGATTGAACATTGATGACTGAGGATTGAGGATTCAGGATTGAGGATTGAGGACAGAAGATTGAATATTGATGATTGAAGATTGAGGATTGAGGATTGATGGTTGTGGATTGAGGACGAGGACTGAGAGTTGAGTATTGATGTTTGAGGTCTGAGGATTGAGGATTGATGATTGAGAATTGAGGATTGAGGATTGAGGATTTATGATTGAGGATTGGTTATTGAGGGTTGAAGAATCAGAATTGAGGATTGAGTATTGAGGATTGGGGATTGAAGACTGAGTATTGAGGATTGAAGATTGGGGATTGAGGATTGAGGATTCAGGATTGAGGATTGAGGATTGAGGATTGAAGATTGATTATTGTGGACTGAAGATTGAGGATTGAGGATTGAGGATCGACGATTGAGGATTGAAGATTGAGGATTGGGGATTGACGATTGAGGATTGAGAATTGAGGATTGAAGATTGATGATTGAAGATTGAGGATTGGGGACTGTGTGCTGAGGGTTGAGTGAAGAGAATTGATGTTTGTGGATAGAAATTTGAAGATTGCAGATTGAGTATTGAGTATTGAAAACTGTGAATTGATGATATTCTATTGAGGATTGAGGATTGACACCTGAATGTTCAGGTCTGAGGTCTGAAGATTGAGGATTCAGGATTGAGGATTCAGAATTGAGGTTTGAGGACTGAAGATTGAGGATTGAAGATTGAGGATTGAGGATTGAGGATTGAGGATTGAAGATTGAGGATTGGGTATTGAGGATTGAAGAATGAGTATTGAGAATTGATGATTGAGGATTGAGGATTTATGATTGAGGATTGGGTATTGAGGGTTGAAGAATCAGAATTGAGGATTGAGTATTGAGGATTGGGGATTGAAGACTGAGTATTGAGGATTGAAGATTGGGGATTGAGGATTGAGGATTCAGGATTGAGGATTGAGGATTGAGGATTGAAGATTGATTATTGTGGACTGAAGATTGAGGATTGAGGATTGAGGATCGAGGATTGAGGATTGAAGATTGAGGATTGGGGATTGACGATTGAGGATTGAGAATTGAGGATTGAGGATTGATGATTGAAGATTGAGGATTGGAGACTGTGTGTTGAGGGTTGAGTGAAGAGAATTGATGTTTATGGATAGAAATTTGAAGATTGCAGATTGAGTATTGAGTATTGAAAACTGTGAATTGATGATATTCTATTGAGGATTGAGGATTGACACCTGATTGTTCAGGTCTGAGGTCTGAAGACTGAGGATTCAGGATTGAGGATTCAGAATTGAGGTTTGAGGACTGAAGATTGAGGATTGAAGATTGAGGATTGAGGATTGAGGATTGAGGATTGAAGATTGAGGATTGGGTATTGAGGATTGAAGAATGAGTATTGAGGATTGAGGTTTGAGGATTGAGGATTGAGGATTGAAGATTGAGTATTGAGGATTGAAGATTGAGGATTGAGGTCTGAGGATTGAGGATTGAGGATTGAGGATTGAAGATTGAGTATTGAGGATTGAAGATTGAGGATTGAGGTCTGAGGTTTGAGGATTGAGGATTGAATATTGAGGATTGGGTGTTGAGGATTGAAGAATGAGGATTGAGGGATGAGGTTTGTGGATTGCGGATTGAAGGTTGACGATTGGGTATTGAGGATTGAAGAATGAGGATTGAGGATTGAGGATTGAGGATTGAGAATTGAGGATTGAGGATTGAGGATTGAAGATTGAGGATTGGGTATTGAAGATTGAGTATTGAGGATTGAAGATTGAGGATTGAGGATTGAGGGTTGAGGATCGAGTGTTGAAGATTGAGGATTGAGGATTGAGGATTGAAGATTGAGGATTGAGGATTGAGGATTGAAGACTGAGGATCGGGTATTGAGCATTGAACATTGAGGATTGAGGGTTGAGGATTGAGGATAGAGGATTGACGATTGAGGATTGAGGAATGAGGATGAGGGCTGAGGGTTGGGGATTCAGGTTTGAGGTCTGCGGACTGAGGATTGAGGATTGAAAATTGAGGATTGAGGATTGAAAATTGAAGACTGAGGATTGGGTATTGAGTATTGAAGCCTGACGATTGAGGATTGAGAATTGAGGATTGAGGATTGAGGATGGAGTGTTGAAGATTGAGGATTGGGGACTGAGTGTTGAGGGTTGAATGATGAGAATTGACGTTTGTGGATAGAGATTTGAAGATTGCAGATTGAGTATTGAGTATTGAAAACTGTGAATTGACTATGTTCTATTGATAATTGAGAATTGACAACTGATTGTTGAGGACTCAGTTCTGAAAGTTGAGGATTCAGGATTGAGTATTCAGGTTTGAGTTTTGAGGACTGAGGATTGAGGATTGAGGATCGAGGATTGAGGTTTGAGGATTGAGGATTGAGGATTGAAGATTGAGGATTGAAAATAGAGTATTGAGGATTGAAGATTGAGGATTGAGAATTGAGGATTGAGGATTGTGTGTTGAAGATTGAGGATTGGGGACTGAGTGTTGAGGGTTGAATGATGAGAATTGATGTTCGTGGATAGATACTTGAAGATTGCAGATTGAGTATTGAGTATTGAAAACTGTTAATCGACTATATTCTATTGATAATTGAGAATTGACAACTGATTGTTGAGGACTCAGTACTGAAGGTTGAGGATTCAGGATTGAGGATTCAGGTTTGTGCTTTGAGGACTGAGGATTGAGGATTGAGGATCGAGGATTGAGGATTGAGGATTGAGGATTGAGGATTGAAGATTGAGATTTGGGTATTGCGGATTGAACTTTGATGATTGAGGATTGAGGATTCAGGATTGAGGATTGAGGACAGAAGATTGAATATTGATGATTGAAGATTGAGGATTGAGGATTGATGGTTGTGGATTGAGGACGAGGACTGAGAGTTGAGTATTGATGTTTGTGGTCTGAGGATTGAGGATTGAGGGTTGAGAATTGAGGATTGAGGATTGAGGATTTATGATTGAGGATTGGGTATTGAGGGTTGAAGAATCAGGATTGAGGATTGAGGATTGAGGATTGAGGATTGAAGACTGAGTATTGAGGATTGAAGATTGGGGATTGAGGATTGAGGATTCAGGATTGAGGATTGAGGATTGAGGATTGAGGATTGAGGATTGAGGATTGAGAATTGAGGATTGAGGATTGAGGACTGAAGATTGAGGATTGGGTATTGAAGATTGAGTATTGAGGATTGAAGATTGAGGATTGAGGATTGAAGATTGAGGATTGAGGATTGAAGATTGAGGATTGGGTATTGAGGATTGTAGAATGAGGTTTGAGGATTGAGAATTGAGGACTGAGGATTGAAGATTGAGTATTGAGGATTGAAGACTGACGATTGAGGAATGAGGATTGAGGATTGATGATTGAGGATTGAAGATTGAAGACTGAGGATTGAGGATTGAGGATTCAGGATTGAGGATTGAGGATTGAGGATTGAGTATTGAGGATTGAAGATTGAGGATTGAGAATTGTGGATTGAGGATTGATGATTGAAGGTTGAGTATTGGGGACTGTGTGTTGAGGGTTGAGTGAAGAGAATTGATGTTTGTGGATAGAAATTTGAAGATTGCAGATTGAGTATTGAGTATTGAAAACTGTGAATTGATGATATTCTATTGAGGATTGAGGATTGACACCTGATTGTTCAGGTCTGAGGTCTGAAGATTGAGGATTCAGGAATGAGGATTGAGGATTGAGGATTGAGGATTGAGGATTGAGGGTTGAGGATTGAGGATTGGGGATTGAAAATTGAGTATTGAGGAGTGAAGATTGAGGATTGGGTGTTGAGGATTGAAGAATGAGGATTGAGGGCTGAGGATTGTGGATTGAGCATTGAAGATTGAGGATTAGGTATTGAGGATTGCAGATTGTGTATTGAGGATTGAAGATTGAGGGTTGTGGATTGAGGTTTGAGGACTGAGGATTGAGGATTGAAGATTGAGTATTGAGGATTGAATATTGAGGATTTAGGATTGATAATTGAGGTTTGAGGGTGAGGTCTGAGGGTTGAGGATTGAGGTTTGAGGGCTGAGGACTGCGAATTGAGGATTGAGGATTGAGAATGGGGGCTGAGGGTTGAGGATTGAGGTTTGAGGACTGAGGACTGAGGATTGAGGATTGAGAATTGAGGATTGAGGATTGAGGATTGAAGATTGAGGATTGGGTATTGAGGATTGTAGAATGAGGATTGAGGATTGAGGACTGAGGATTGAGGATTGAGGATTGAAGATTGAGTATTGAGGATTGAAAATTGAGGATTGAGGGTTGAGGATTGAGGATTGAGGATTGAGGATTGAGTATAGAGGATTGAAGTTTGAGGATTGAGGATTGAGGATTGAGGATTGAGGATTGAAAATTGAGGATTGGTGACTGAGTGTTGAGGGTTGAGTGATGAGAATTGATGTTTGTGGAAAGAAATTTGAAGATTGCAGATTGAGTATTGAGTATTGAAAGCTGTGAATTGATAATATTCTATTGAGCATTGAGGATTGACGTCTGATTGTTTAGGTCTGAGGTCTGAAGATTGAGGATTCAGGATTGAGGATTCAGGATTGAGGTTTGATGACTGAGGATTGAGGATTGAGGATTGAGGATTGAAGATTGAGGATTGAGGATTGAGGATTGAAGATTGAGGAGTGAGGACTGAGGATTGAAGATTGAGTATTGAGGATTGAAGACTGACGATTGAGGATTGAGGATTGAAGATTGAGGGTTGAAGATTGAGGATTGAGGATTGAGGATTGAGGATTGAAGATTGAGGATAGGGTATTGAGGATTGAAGAATGAGTATTGAGGATTGAGGATTGAGGATTGAGGATTGAGGATTGAAGATTGAGTATTGAGGATTGAAGATTGAGTATCGAGGATTGAAGATTGATGATTTAGGATTGATAATTGAGGTTTGAGGGTGAGGTCTGACGGTTGAGGATTGAGGTTTGAGGGCTGAGGACTGACAATTGAGGATTGAGAATTGAGAATGAGGGCTCATGGTTGAGGATTGAGTTTTGAGGACTGAGGACTGAGGATTGAGGATTGAGAATTGAGGATTGAGGATTGAGGATTGAGGATTGAAGATTGAGGATTGGGTATTGAGGATTGTAGAATGAGGATTGAGGATTGAGGACTGAGAATTGAGGATTGAGGATTGAAGATTGAGTATTGAGGATTGAAAATTGAGGATTGAGTGTTGAGGGTTGAGGATTGAGGATTGAGGATTGAGTATAGAGGATTGAAGTTTGAGGATTGAGAACTGAGGATTGAGGATTGAGGATTGAAAATTGAGGATTGGGGACTGAGTGTTGAGGGTTGAGTGATGAGAATTCATGTTTGTGGAAAGAAATTTGAAGATTGCAGATTGAGTATTGAGTATTGAAAGTTGTGAATTGATAATATTCTATTGAGCATTGAGGATTGACGTCTGATTGTTCAGGTCTGAGGTCTGAAAATTGAGGATTCAGGATTGAGGATTCAGGATTGAGGTTTGATGACTGAGGATTGAGGATTGAGGACTGAGGCATGAGGATTGAGGATTGAGGATTGAGGATTGAGGATTGAGGGTTGATGATTGAGGATTGAGGATTGAGAATTGAGGATTGAGGATTGAAAATTGAAGACTGAGGATTGGGTATTGAGTATTGAAGCCTGACGATTGAGGATTGAGAATTGAGGATTGAGGATTGAGGATGGAGTGTTGAAGATTGAGGATTGGGGACTGAGTGTTGAGGGTTGAATGATGAGAATTGACGTTTGTGGATAGAGATTTGAAGATTGCAGATTGAGTATTGAGTATTGAAAACTGTGAATTGACTATGTTCTATTGATAATTGAGAATTGACAACTGATTGTTGAGGACTCAGTTCTGAAAGTTGAGGATTCAGGATTGAGGATTCAGGTTTGAGCTTTGAGGACTGAGGATTGAGGATTGAGGATCGAGGATTGAGGATTGAGGATTGAGGATTGAGGATTGAAGATTGAGATTTGGGTATTGCGGATTGAACATTGATGACTGAGGATTGAGGATTCAGGATTGAGGATTGAGGACAGAAGATTGAATATTGATGATTGAAGATTGAGGATTGAGGATTGATGGTTGTGGATTGAGGACGAGGACTGAGAGTTGAGTATTGATGTTTGAGGTCTGAGGATTGAGGATTGATGATTGAGAATTGAGGATTGAGGATTGAGGATTTATGATTGAGGATTGGTTATTGAGGGTTGAAGAATCAGAATTGAGGATTGAGTATTGAGGATTGGGGATTGAAGACTGAGTATTGAGGATTGAAGATTGGGGATTGAGGATTGAGGATTCAGGATTGAGGATTGAGGATTGAGGATTGAAGATTGATTATTGTGGACTGAAGATTGAGGATTGAGGATTGAGGATCGACGATTGAGGATTGAAGATTGAGGATTGGGGATTGACGATTGAGGATTGAGAATTGAGGATTGAAGATTGATGATTGAAGATTGAGGATTGGGGACTGTGTGCTGAGGGTTGAGTGAAGAGAATTGATGTTTGTGGATAGAAATTTGAAGATTGCAGATTGAGTATTGAGTATTGAAAACTGTGAATTGATGATATTCTATTGAGGATTGAGGATTGACACCTGAATGTTCAGGTCTGAGGTCTGAAGATTGAGGATTCAGGATTGAGGATTCAGAATTGAGGTTTGAGGACTGAAGATTGAGGATTGAAGATTGAGGATTGAGGATTGAGGATTGAGGATTGAAGATTGAGGATTGGGTATTGAGGATTGAAGAATGAGTATTGAGAATTGATGATTGAGGATTGAGGATTTATGATTGAGGATTGGGTATTGAGGGTTGAAGAATCAGAATTGAGGATTGAGTATTGAGGATTGGGGATTGAAGACTGAGTATTGAGGATTGAAGATTGGGGATTGAGGATTGAGGATTCAGGATTGAGGATTGAGGATTGAGGATTGAAGATTGATTATTGTGGACTGAAGATTGAGGATTGAGGATTGAGGATCGAGGATTGAGGATTGAAGATTGAGGATTGGGGATTGACGATTGAGGATTGAGAATTGAGGATTGAGGATTGATGATTGAAGATTGAGGATTGGAGACTGTGTGTTGAGGGTTGAGTGAAGAGAATTGATGTTTATGGATAGAAATTTGAAGATTGCAGATTGAGTATTGAGTATTGAAAACTGTGAATTGATGATATTCTATTGAGGATTGAGGATTGACACCTGATTGTTCAGGTCTGAGGTCTGAAGACTGAGGATTCAGGATTGAGGATTCAGAATTGAGGTTTGAGGACTGAAGATTGAGGATTGAAGATTGAGGATTGAGGATTGAGGATTGAGGATTGAAGATTGAGGATTGGGTATTGAGGATTGAAGAATGAGTATTGAGGATTGAGGTTTGAGGATTGAGGATTGAGGATTGAAGATTGAGTATTGAGGATTGAAGATTGAGGATTGAGGTCTGAGGATTGAGGATTGAGGATTGAGGATTGAAGATTGAGTATTGAGGATTGAAGATTGAGGATTGAGGTCTGAGGTTTGAGGATTGAGGATTGAATATTGAGGATTGGGTGTTGAGGATTGAAGAATGAGGATTGAGGGATGAGGTTTGTGGATTGCGGATTGAAGGTTGACGATTGGGTATTGAGGATTGAAGAATGAGGATTGAGGATTGAGGATTGAGGATTGAGAATTGAGGATTGAGGATTGAGGATTGAAGATTGAGGATTGGGTATTGAAGATTGAGTATTGAGGATTGAAGATTGAGGATTGAGGATTGAGGGTTGAGGATCGAGTGTTGAAGATTGAGGATTGAGGATTGAGGATTGAAGATTGAGGATTGAGGATTGAGGATTGAAGACTGAGGATCGGGTATTGAGCATTGAACATTGAGGATTGAGGGTTGAGGATTGAGGATAGAGGATTGACGATTGAGGATTGAGGAATGAGGATGAGGGCTGAGGGTTGGGGATTCAGGTTTGAGGTCTGCGGACTGAGGATTGAGGATTGAAAATTGAGGATTGAGGATTGAAAATTGAAGACTGAGGATTGGGTATTGAGTATTGAAGCCTGACGATTGAGGATTGAGAATTGAGGATTGAGGATTGAGGATGGAGTGTTGAAGATTGAGGATTGGGGACTGAGTGTTGAGGGTTGAATGATGAGAATTGACGTTTGTGGATAGAGATTTGAAGATTGCAGATTGAGTATTGAGTATTGAAAACTGTGAATTGACTATGTTCTATTGATAATTGAGAATTGACAACTGATTGTTGAGGACTCAGTTCTGAAAGTTGAGGATTCAGGATTGAGTATTCAGGTTTGAGTTTTGAGGACTGAGGATTGAGGATTGAGGATCGAGGATTGAGGTTTGAGGATTGAGGATTGAGGATTGAAGATTGAGGATTGAAAATAGAGTATTGAGGATTGAAGATTGAGGATTGAGAATTGAGGATTGAGGATTGTGTGTTGAAGATTGAGGATTGGGGACTGAGTGTTGAGGGTTGAATGATGAGAATTGATGTTCGTGGATAGATACTTGAAGATTGCAGATTGAGTATTGAGTATTGAAAACTGTTAATCGACTATATTCTATTGATAATTGAGAATTGACAACTGATTGTTGAGGACTCAGTACTGAAGGTTGAGGATTCAGGATTGAGGATTCAGGTTTGTGCTTTGAGGACTGAGGATTGAGGATTGAGGATCGAGGATTGAGGATTGAGGATTGAGGATTGAGGATTGAAGATTGAGATTTGGGTATTGCGGATTGAACTTTGATGATTGAGGATTGAGGATTCAGGATTGAGGATTGAGGACAGAAGATTGAATATTGATGATTGAAGATTGAGGATTGAGGATTGATGGTTGTGGATTGAGGACGAGGACTGAGAGTTGAGTATTGATGTTTGTGGTCTGAGGATTGAGGATTGAGGGTTGAGAATTGAGGATTGAGGATTGAGGATTTATGATTGAGGATTGGGTATTGAGGGTTGAAGAATCAGGATTGAGGATTGAGGATTGAGGATTGAGGATTGAAGACTGAGTATTGAGGATTGAAGATTGGGGATTGAGGATTGAGGATTCAGGATTGAGGATTGAGGATTGAGGATTGAGGATTGAGGATTGAGGATTGAGAATTGAGGATTGAGGATTGAGGACTGAAGATTGAGGATTGGGTATTGAAGATTGAGTATTGAGGATTGAAGATTGAGGATTGAGGATTGAAGATTGAGGATTGAGGATTGAAGATTGAGGATTGGGTATTGAGGATTGTAGAATGAGGTTTGAGGATTGAGAATTGAGGACTGAGGATTGAAGATTGAGTATTGAGGATTGAAGACTGACGATTGAGGAATGAGGATTGAGGATTGATGATTGAGGATTGAAGATTGAAGACTGAGGATTGAGGATTGAGGATTCAGGATTGAGGATTGAGGATTGAGGATTGAGTATTGAGGATTGAAGATTGAGGATTGAGAATTGTGGATTGAGGATTGATGATTGAAGGTTGAGTATTGGGGACTGTGTGTTGAGGGTTGAGTGAAGAGAATTGATGTTTGTGGATAGAAATTTGAAGATTGCAGATTGAGTATTGAGTATTGAAAACTGTGAATTGATGATATTCTATTGAGGATTGAGGATTGACACCTGATTGTTCAGGTCTGAGGTCTGAAGATTGAGGATTCAGGAATGAGGATTGAGGATTGAGGATTGAGGATTGAGGATTGAGGGTTGAGGATTGAGGATTGGGGATTGAAAATTGAGTATTGAGGAGTGAAGATTGAGGATTGGGTGTTGAGGATTGAAGAATGAGGATTGAGGGCTGAGGATTGTGGATTGAGCATTGAAGATTGAGGATTAGGTATTGAGGATTGCAGATTGTGTATTGAGGATTGAAGATTGAGGGTTGTGGATTGAGGTTTGAGGACTGAGGATTGAGGATTGAAGATTGAGTATTGAGGATTGAATATTGAGGATTTAGGATTGATAATTGAGGTTTGAGGGTGAGGTCTGAGGGTTGAGGATTGAGGTTTGAGGGCTGAGGACTGCGAATTGAGGATTGAGGATTGAGAATGGGGGCTGAGGGTTGAGGATTGAGGTTTGAGGACTGAGGACTGAGGATTGAGGATTGAGAATTGAGGATTGAGGATTGAGGATTGAAGATTGAGGATTGGGTATTGAGGATTGTAGAATGAGGATTGAGGATTGAGGACTGAGGATTGAGGATTGAGGATTGAAGATTGAGTATTGAGGATTGAAAATTGAGGATTGAGGGTTGAGGATTGAGGATTGAGGATTGAGGATTGAGTATAGAGGATTGAAGTTTGAGGATTGAGGATTGAGGATTGAGGATTGAGGATTGAAAATTGAGGATTGGTGACTGAGTGTTGAGGGTTGAGTGATGAGAATTGATGTTTGTGGAAAGAAATTTGAAGATTGCAGATTGAGTATTGAGTATTGAAAGCTGTGAATTGATAATATTCTATTGAGCATTGAGGATTGACGTCTGATTGTTTAGGTCTGAGGTCTGAAGATTGAGGATTCAGGATTGAGGATTCAGGATTGAGGTTTGATGACTGAGGATTGAGGATTGAGGATTGAAGAATGAGGATTGAGGATTGAAGATTGAGAACTGGGGATTGAGGATTGACGATTGAGGATTGAGTATTGAGGAGTGAGAATTGAGGATTGAGGATTGAAGATTGAGGATTGAGGATTGAAGATTGAGTATTGACGATTGAAGATTGAGGACTGAGGATTGAGTGTTGAGGATTGAGGGCGAGGACTGAAGATTGAGGATTGAGGTTTGAAGATTGAGGATTGTGGATTGAGGAATGAGGATTGAGGATTGAGGATTGAGCATTGAGGATTGAAGACTGAGGATTGGGTATTGATGATTGAACATTGAGGATTGAGGGTTGAGGATTGAGGATTGAGGATTGACGATTGAGGATTGAGGAATGAGGATGAGGGCTGAGGATTGGGGATTGAGGTTTGAGGTCTGAGGACTGAGGATTGAGGAATGAGAATAGAGGATTGAGGATTGAAGATTGAAGACCGAGGATTGGGTATTGAGGATTGATGCCTGACGATTGAGGATTGAGAATTGAGGATAGAGGGTTGAGGATGCAGGATTGAAGATTGAGTATTGAGGATTGAAGATTGAGGACTGAGGATTGAGGATTGAGGATTGAGGGTTGAGTGTTGAGGTTTGAGTATTGAATCCTGAGAATTCAGGATATTCTGTTGAGTATTGAGAATTGAGGATTGATGTTTGAGTATTGAGGATTGGGAATTGAGTATTGAGGATTGAGTATTCAGGATTGAGGATTGAGGATTGAGGATTGAAGATTGAATATTGATGATTGAAGATTGAGGATCGAGGATTGAGCGTTGTGGATTGAGGACGAGGACTGAGGGTTGAGTATTGATGTTTGAGGACTGAGGATTGAGGATTGATGATTGAGGATTGAGAATTGAGGATTGAGGATTGAGGATTGAAGATTGAGTATTGGGTGTTGCGGATTGAAGAATGAGGATTGAGGATTGAGGATTGAGGATTGAGGATTGAGGATTGAAGATTGAGTATTTACGATTGAAGATTGAGGATTGAGGTCTGGGGATTGAGGATTAAGGATTGAAGATTGAGGATTGGGTGTTGAGGATTGAAGAATGAGGATTGAGGGCTGAGGATTGTGGATTGAGCATTGAAGATTGAGGATTGGGTATTGAGGATTGAAGAATGAGGATTGAGGATTGAGGATTGAAGATTGAGGATTGAGGATTGAGGATTGAGGATTGAGGATTGAAGATTGTGTATTGAGGATTGAAGATTGAGGATTGAGGTCTGAGGATTGAGGATTGAGGATTGAAGATTGAGGATTGGGTATTGAGGATTGTAGAATGAGGATTGAGGATTGAGGACTGAGGATTGAGGATTGAGGATTGAAGATTGAGTATTGGGTGTTGCGGATTGAAGAATGAGGATTGAGGATTGAGGATTGAGGATTGAGGATTGAGGATTGAAGATTGAGTATTTACGATTGAAGATTGAGGATTGAGGTCTGGGGATTGAGGATTAAGGATTGAAGATTGAGGATTGGGTGTTGAGGATTGAAGAATGAGGATTGAGGGCTGAGGATTGTGGATTGAGCATTGAAGATTGAGGATTGGGTATTGAGGATTGAAGAATGAGGATTGAGGATTGAGGATTGAAGATTGAGGATTGGGTATTGAGGATTGAAGAATGAGTATTGAGGATTGAGGATTGAGGATTGAGGATTGAGGATTGAAGATTGAGTATTGAGGATTGAAGATTGAGGATTGAGGTCTGAGGATTGAGGATTGAGGATTGGGGATTGAAGATTGAGTATTGAGGATTGAAGATTGAGGATTGAGGTCTGAGGATTGAGGATTGAGGATTGAAGATTGAGGATTGGGTGTTGAGGATTGAAGAATGAGGATTGAGGGATGAGGATTGTGGATTGCGGATTGAAGATTGACGATCGGGTATTGAGGATTGAAGAATGAGGATTGAGGATTGAGGATTGAAGATTGAGTATTGAGGATTGAAGGTTGAGGATTGAGGTCTGTGGATTGAGGATTGAGGATTGAGAATTGAGGATTGAGGATTGAGGATTGAAGTTTGAGGATTGGGTATTGAGGTTTGGGTATTGAGGATTGAATAATGAGGATTGAGGATTGAGGATTGAGGGTTGAGGATTGCAGATTGAGTATTGAGGATTGAAGATTGAGGATTGAGGTCTGAGGATTGAGGATTGAGGATTGAAGATTGAGGATTGGGTGTTGAGGATTGAAGAATAAGGATTGAGGGATGAGGATTGTGGATTGCGGAATGAAGATTGACGATTGGGTATTGAGGATTGAAGAATGAGGATTGAGGATTGAGGACTGAGGATTGAGAATTGAGGATTGAGGATTGAGGATTGAAGATTGAGGATTGGGTATTGAGGATTGTACAATGAGGATTGAGGATTAAGGACTGAGGATTGAGGATTGAGGATTGAAGATTGAGTATTGAGGATTGAAAATTGAGGATTGAGGGTTGAGGATTGAGGATTGGGGATTGAAAATTGAGTATTGAGGATTGAAGTTTGAGGATTGAGGATTGGGTATTGAGGATTGAAGAATGAGTATAGAGGATTGAGGATTGAGGATTGAGGATTGAGGATTGAGGATTGAAGATTGAGTATTGAGGATTGAAGATTGAGGATTGAGGTCTGAGGATTGAGGATTGAGGATTGGGGATTGAAGATTGAGTATTGAGGATTGAAGATTGAGGATTGAGGTCTGAGGATTGAGGATTGAGGATTGAAGATTGAGGATTGGGTGTTGAGGATTGAAGAATGAGGATTGAGGGATGAGGATTGTGGATTGCGGATTGAAGATTGACGATCGGGTATTGAGGATTGAAGAATGAGGATTGAGGATTGAGGATTGAGAATTGAGAATTGAGGATTGAGGATTGAGGATTGAAGATTGAGGATTGGGTATTGAAGATTGAGTATTGAGGATTGAAGATTGAGGATTGAGGATTGAGGATTGAGGATCGAGTGTTGAAGATTGAGGATTGAGGATTGAAGAATGAGGATTAAGGATTGAGGATTGGGGATTGAGGATCTAGGATTGGAGATTGATTATTGATGATTGAAGATTGAGTATTGAGGATTGAGTATTGAGGATTGAGAATTGAGTATGAGGACTGAGGGTTGAGGATTGAGGATTGAGGATTGAGGATTGAGGATTGAAGATTGTGTATTGTGGATTGAATATTGAGGATTGAGGATTGAGGATTGAGGATTGAGGATGAGGGCTGATGGTTGAGGGTTAAGGTTTGAGTATTGAATCCTGAGAATTCAGGATATTCTATTGAGTATTGAGAATTCAGAATTGATAGTTGAGTATTGAGGATTGAGGTTTGAGTATTGAGGATTGAGGATTGAGTATTGAAGACTGAATATTGATGCTTGTAGATTGAGGATCGAGGATTGAGGGTTGTTGATTGTGGACGAAGACTGAGGGTTGAGTGTTGATGTTTGGGGTCTGTATATTGAGTATTGAGGATTGCAGATTGAGTATTGAGGATTGAAGATTGAGGATTGGGTGTTGAGGATTGAAGAATGAGTATTGAGGATTCAGGATTGAGGATTGAGGATTGAAGATTGAGTATTGAGGATTGAAGGTTGAGGATTGAGGTCTGTGGATTGAGGATTGAGGATTGAGAATTGAGGATTGAGGATTGAGGATTGAAGTTTGAGGATTGGGTATTGAGGATTGGGTATTGAGGATTGAATAATGAGGATTGAGGATTGAGGATTGAGGGTTGAGGATTGCAGATTGAGTATTGAGGATTGAAGATTGAGGATTGAGGTCTGAGGATTGAGGATTGAGGATTGAAGATTGAGGATTGAGGATTGAGGATTGAGGATCGAGTGTTGAAGATTGAGGATTGAGGATTGAAGAATGAGGATTAAGGATTGAGGATTGGGGATTGAGGATCTAGGATTGGAGATTGATTATTGATGATTGAAGATTGAGTATTGAGGATTGAGTATTGAGGATTGAGAATTGAGTATGAGGACTGAGGGTTGAGGATTGAGGATTGAGGATTGAGGATTGAGGATTGAAGATTGTGTATTGTGGATTGAATATTGAGGATTGAGGATTGAGGATTGAGGATTGAGGATGAGGGCTGATGGTTGAGGGTTAAGGTTTGAGTATTGAATCCTGAGAATTCAGGATATTCTATTGAGTATTGAGAATACAGAATTGATAGTTGAGTATTGAGGATTGAGGTTTGAGTATTGAGGATTGAGGATTGAGTATTGCAGACTGAATATTGATGCTTGTAGATTGAGGATCGAGGATTGAGGGTTGTGGATTGTGGACGAAGACTGAGGGTTGAGTGTTGATGTTTGGGGTCTGTATATTGAGTATTGAGGATTGCAGATTGAGTATTGAGGATTGAAGATTGAGGATTGGGTGTTGAGGATTGAAGAATGAGTATTGAGGATTGAGGATTGAGGATTGAGGATTGAAGATTGAGTATTGAGGATTGAAGGTTGAGGATTGAGGTCTGTGGATTGAGGATTGAGGATTGAGAATTGAGGATTGAGGATTGAGGATTGAAGTTTGAGGATTGGGTATTGAGGATTGGGTATTGAGGATTGAATAATGAGGATTGAGGATTGAGGATTGAGGGTTGAGGATTGCAGATTGAGTATTGAGGATTGAAGATTGAGGATTGAGGTCTGAGGATTGAGGATTGAGGATTGAAGATTGAGGATTGGGTGTTGAGGGTTGAAGAATAAGGATTGAGGGATGAGGATTGTGGATTGCGGAATGAAGATTGACGATTGGGTATTGAGGATTGAAGAATGAGGATTGAGGATTGAGGACTGAGGATTGAGAATTGAGGATTGAGGATTGAGGATTGAAGAATGAGGATTAAGGATTGAGGATTGGGGATTGAGGATCTAGGATTGGAGATTGATTATTGATGATTGAAGATTGAGTATTGAGGATTGAGTATTGAGGATTGAGAATTGAGTATGAGGACTGAGGGTTGAGGATTGAGGATTGAGGATTGAGGATTGAGGATTGAAGATTGTGTATTGTGGATTGTATATTGAGGATTGAGGATTGAGGATTGAGGATTGAGGATGAGGGCTGATGGTTGAGGGTTAAGGTTTGAGTATTGAATCCTGAGAATTCAGGATATTCTATTGAGTATTGAGAATTCAGAATTGATAGTTGAGTATTGAGGATTGAGGTTTGAGTATTGAGGATTGAGGATTGAGTATTGAAGACTGAATATTGATGCTTGTAGATTGAGGATCGAGGATTGAGGGTTGTGGATTGTGGACGAAGACTGAGGGTTGAGTGTTGATGTTTGGGGTCTGTATATTGAGTATTGAGGATTGCAGATTGAGTATTGAGGATTGAAGATTGAGGATTGGGTGTTGAGGATTGAAGAATGAGTATTGAGGATTGAGGATTGAGGATTGAGGATTGAAGATTGAGTATTGAGGATTGAAGGTTGAGGATTGAGGTCTGTGGATTGAGGATTGAGGATTGAGAATTGAGGATTGAGGATTGAGGATTGAAGTTTGAGGATTGGGTATTGAGGATTGGGTATTGAGGATTGAATAATGAGGATTGAGGATTGAGGATTGAGGGTTGAGGATTGCAGATTGAGTATTGAGGATTGAAGATTGAGGATTGAGGTCTGAGGATTGAGGATTGAGGATTGAAGATTGAGGATTGGGTGTTGAGGATTGAAGAATAAGGATTGAGGGATGAGGATTGTGGATTGCGGAATGAAGATTGACGATTGGGTATTGAGGATTGAAGAATGAGGATTGAGGATTGAGGACTGAGGATTGAGAATTGAGGATTGAGGATTGAGGATTGAAGATTGAGGATTGGGTATTGAGGATTGTACAATGAGGATTGAGGATTAAGGACTGAGGATTGAGGATTGAGGATTGAAGATTGAGTATTGAGGATTGAAAATTGAGGATTGAGGGTTGAGGATTGAGGATTGGGGATTGAAAATTGAGTATTGAGGATTGAAGTTTGAGGATTGAGGATTGAGGATTGAGGATTGAGGATTGAAAATTGAGGATTGGGGACTGAGTGTTGAGGGTTGAGTGATGAGAATTGATGTTTGTGGAAAGAAATTTGAAGATTGCAGATTGAGTATTGAGTATTGAAAGCTGTGAATTGATAATATTCTATTGAGCATTGAGGATTGACGTCAGATTGTTCAGGTCTGAGGTCTGAAGATTGAGGATTCAGGATTGAGGATTCAGGATTGTGGTTTGATGACTGAGGATTGAGGATTGAGGATTGAAGAATGAGGATTGAGGATTGAGGATTGAGGATTGAGGATTGCGGTTTGATGACTGAGGATTGAGGATTGAGGACTGAGGCATGAGGATTGAGGATTGAGGATTGAGGATTGAGGATTGAGGGTTGAGGATTGAGGATTGGGGATTGAAAATTGAGTATTGTGGATTGATGATTGAGCATTGGGTGTTGAGGATCGAAGAATGAGGTTTGAGGTCTGAGGATTGAGGATTCAAGATTGAGTATTGAGGATTGAAGATTGAGGATTTAGGATTGATAATTGAGGTATGAGGGTGAGGTCTGAGGGTTGAGGATTGAGGTTTGAGGGCTGAGGACTGAGAATTGAGGATTGAGGATTGAGAATGAGGGCTGAGAGTTGAGGATTGAGGTTTGAGGGCTGAGGACTGAGGATTGAGGATTGAGAATTGAGGATTGAGGATTGAGGATTGAATATTGAGGATTGGGTATTGAGGATTGAAGAATGAGGACTGCGGATTGAGGATTGAGGACTGAAAACTGTGAATTGATTGTATTCTATTGCTAATTGAGAAATGACAACTGATTGTTGAGGACTGAGTTCTGAAGGTTGAGGATTCAGGATTGAGGATTCAGGTTTGAGTTTTGAGGATTGAAGATTGAGGATTGGGGATTGAGGACTGACGATTGAGGATTGAGTATTGAGGAGTGAGAATTGAGGATTGAGGATTGAAGATTGAGGATTGAGGATTGAAGATTGAGGATTGGGTATTGAGGATTGAAGAATGTGGGTTGAGGATTGAGGATTGAGGATTGAGGATTAAGGATTGAAGATTCAGTATTGAGGATCGAAGATTGAGGTTTGAGGATTGAGGATTGAACATTGAGGAATGAGTGCTGGGGGTTGAGTGGTGAAAATTGATGTTTGTGGAGACATGTTGGAAGATTGCAGATTGAGTATTGAGTATCGAAAGCTGTGAATTGAGGATATTCTATTGAGGATTGAGGCATGACAACTGATTGTTGAGGACTGAGGTCTGAAGATTGAGGATTCAGGATTGAGGATTCAGAATTGAGGTTTGAGGGCTGAGGATTGAGGATTGAAGGTTGAGGATTGAGGATTGAGGATTGAAGACTGAGGATTGGGTATTGAGGATTGAACATTGAGGATTGAGGGTTGAGGATTGAGGATTGAGGACTGAAGAATGAGGATTGAGGAATGAGGATTGAGGATTGAGGATTGAAGATTGAGTATTGAGGATTGAAACCTGACGATTCAGGATTGAGGATTGAGGATTAAGGATTGAGAATGGAGGATTGAAGATTGAGTATTGAGGATTGAAGATTGAGGATTGAGGATTGAGGATTGAGTATCGAGTGTTGAAGATTGAGGATTGGGGACTGAGTGTTGAGGGTTGAATGATGAGAATTGATGTTTGTGGATAGAGACTTGAAGATTGCAGATTGAGTATTGAGTATTGAAAACTGTGAATTGATTATATTCTATTGATAATTGAGAATTGACAACTGATTGTTGAGGACTGAGTTCTGAAGGTTTAGGATTCAGGATTGAGGATTCAGGTTTGAGTTTTGAGGACTGAGGATTGAGGATTGAGGATCGAGGATTCAGGTTTGAGGATTGAGGATTGAGGATTGAAGATTGAGGATTGAGGATTGAGGATTGAAGACTGAGGATCGGGTATTGAGCATTGAACATTGAGGATTGAGGGTTGAGGATTGAGGATTGAGGATTGACGATTGAGGATTGAGGAATGAGGATGAGGGCTGAGGGTTGGGGATTCAGGTTTGAGGTCTGAGGACTGAGGATTGAGGATTGAGAATTGAGGATTGAGGATTGAAAATTGAAGACTGAGGATTGGGTATTGAGTATTGAAGCCTGACGATTGAGGATTGAGAATTGAGAATTGAGGATTGAGGATGGAGTGTTGAAGATTGAGGATTGGGGACTGAGTGTTGAGGGTTGAATGATGAGAATTGACGTTTGTGGATAGAGATTTGAAGATTGCAGATTGAGTATTGAGTATTGAAAACTGTGAATTGACTATGTTCTATTGATAATTGAGAATTGACAACTGATTGTTGAGGACTCAGTTCTGAAGGTTGAGGATTCAGGATTGAGGATTCAGGTTTGAGCTTTGAGGACTGAGGATTGAGGATTGAGGATCGAGGATTGAGGATTGAGGATTGAGGATTGAGGATTGAAGATTGAGATTTGGGTATTGCGGATTGAACATTGATGACTGAGGATTGAGGATTGGTGGTTGTGGATTGAGGACGAGGACTGAGAGTTGAGTATTGATGTTTGAGGTCTGAGGATTGAGGATTGAGGATTGAGAATTGAGGATTGAGGATTGAGGATTTATGATTGAGGATTGGGTATTGAAGGTTGAAGAATCAGAATTGAGGATTGAGTATTGAGGATTGGGGATTGAAGACTGAGTATTGAGGATTGAAGATTGGGGATTGAGGATTGAGGATTCAGGATTGAGGATTGAGGATTGAGGATTGAAGATTGATTACTGTGGACTGAAGATTGAGGATTGAGGATTGAGGATTGAAGATTGAGGATTGAGGATTGAGTATTGAAAACTGTGAATTGATGATATTCTATTGAGGATTGAGGATTGCCACCTGATTGTTCAGGTCTGAGGTCTGAAGATTGAGGATTCAGGATTGAGGATTCAGAATTGAGGTTTGAGGACTGAAGATTGAGGATTGAAGATTGAGGATTGAGGATTGAGGATTGAGGATTGAAGATTGAGGATTGGGTATTGAGGATTGAAGAATGAGTATTGAGGATTGAGGATTGAGGATTGAGGATTGAGGATAGAAGATTGAGTATTGAGGATTGAAGATTGAGGATTGAGGTCTGAGGATTGAGGATTGAGGATTGAGGATTGAAGATTGAGTATTGAGGATTGAAGATTGAGGATTGAGTTCTGAGGATTGAGGATTGAGGATTGAAGATTGAGGATTGGGTGTTGAGGATTGAAGAATGAGGATTGAGGGATGAGGATTGTGGATTGCGGATTGAAGATTGACGATTGGGTATTGAGGATTGGAGAATGAGGATTGAGGATTGAGGATTGAGGATTGAGAATTGAGGATTGAGGATTGAGGATTGAAGATTGAGGATTGGGTATTGAAGATTGAGTATTGAGGATTGAAGATTGAGGATTGAGGATTGAGGATTGAGGATCGAGTGTCGAAGATTGAGGATTGAGGATTGAGGATTGAAGATTGAGGATTGAGGATTGAGGATTGAAGACTGAGGATCGGGTATTGAGCATTGAACATTGAGGATTGAGGACTGAGGATTGAGGATTGAGGATTGACGATTGAGGATTGAGGAATGAGGATGAGGGCTGAGGGCTGGGGATTCAGGTTTGAGGTCTGAGGACTGAGGATTGAGGATTGAGAATTGAGGATTGAGGATTGAAGATTGAAGACTGAGGATTGGGTATTGAGTATTGAAGCCTGACGATTGAGGATTGAGAATTGAGGATTGAGGATTGAGGATGGAGTGTTGAAGATTGAGGATTGGGGACTGAGTGTTGAGGGTTGAATGATGAGAATTGACGTTTGTGGATAGAGATTTGAAGATTTAGATTGAGTATTGAGTATTGAAAACTGTGAATTGACTATATTCTATTGATAATTGAGAATTGACAACTGATTGTTGAGGACTCAGTTCTGAAAGTTGAGGATTCAGGATTGAGGATTCAGGTTTGAGCTTTGAGGACTGAGGATTGAGGATTGAGTATTGAGGATTGAGGTTTGAAGATTGAGTATTGAGGATTGAAGATTGAGGATTGAGGTCTGAGGATTGAGGATTGAGGATTGAGGATTGAGGATTGAAGATTGAGTATTGAGGATTGAAGATTGAGGATTGAGGTCTGAGGATTGAGGATTGAGGATTGAAGATTGAGGATTGGGTGTTGAGGATTGAAGAATGAGGATTGAGGGATGAGGATTGTGGATTGCGGATTGAAGATTGACGATTGGGTATTGAGGATTGAAGAATGAGGATTGAGGATTGAGGATTGAGGATTGAGAATTGAGGATTGAGGATTGAGGACTGAAGATTGAGGATTGGGTATTGAAGATTGAGTATTGAGGATTGAAGATTGAGGATTGAGGATTGAGGATTGAGGATCGAGTGTTGAAGATTGAGGATTGGGGACTGAGTGTTGAGGGTTGAATGATGAGAATTGATGTTTGTGGATAGAGACATGAAGATTGCAAATTGAGTATTGAGTATTGAAAACTGTGAATTGATTATATTCTATTGATAATTGAGAATTGACAACTGATTGTTGAGGACTGAGTTCTGAAGGTTGAGGATTCAGGATTGAGGATTCAGGTTTGAGTTTTGAGGACTGAGGATTGAGGATTGAGGATCGAGGATTGAGGATTGAGGATTGAGGATTGAGGATTGAAGATTGAGGATTGAAAATAGAGTATTGAGGATTGAAGATTGAGGATTGAGAATTGAGGATTGAGGATTGTGTGTTGAAGATTGAGGATTGGGGACTGAGTGTTGAGGGTTGAATGATGAGAATTGATGTTTGTGGATAGATACTTGAAGATTGCAGATTGAGTATTGAGTATTGAAAACTGTGAATTGATTATATTCTATTGATAATTGAGAATTGACAACTGATTGTTGAGGACAGAGTTCTGAAGGTTGAGGATTCAGGATTGAGGACTCAGGTTTGAGTTTTGAGGCCTGAGCATTGATGATTGAGGATCGAGGATTGAGGATTGAGGATTGAGGATTGAGGATTGAAGTTTGAGGAGTGAGGACTGAGGATTGAAGATTGAGTATTGAGGATTGAAGACTGACGATTGAGGATTGAGGATTGAAGATTGAGGGTTGAAGATTGAGGATTGAGAATTGAGGATTGAGGATTGAAGATTGAGGATAGGGTATTGAGGATTGAAGAATGAGTATTGAGGATTGAGGATTGAGGATTGAGGATTGAGGATTGAAGGTTGAGTATTGAGGATTGAAGATTGAGGATTGAGGTCTGAGGATTGAGGATCGAGGATTGAGGATTGAGGTCTGAGGATTGAGGATTGAGGATTGAAGATTGAGGATTGGGTGTTGAGGATTGAAGAATGAGGATTGAGGGATGAGGATTGTGGATTGCGGAATGAAGATTGACGATTGGGTATTGAGGATTGAAGAATGAGGATTGAGGATTGAGGACTGAGGATTGAGAATTGAGGATTGAGGATTGAGGATTGAAGATTGAGGATTGGGTATTGAGGATTGTACAATGAGGATTGAGGATTAAGGACTGAGGATTGAGGATTGAGGATTGAAGATTGAGTATTGAGGATTGAAAATTGAGGATTGAGGGTTGAGGATTGAGGATTGGGGATTGAAAATTGAGTATTGAGGATTGAAGATTAAGGATTGGGTGTTGAGTATTGAAGAATGATGATTGAGGGCTGAGGATTGTGGATTGAGCATTGAAGATTGAGGATTGGGTATTGAGGATTGCAGATTGTGTATTGAGGGTTGAAGATTGAGGGTTGTGGATTGAGGTTTGAGGACTGAGGATTGAGGATTGAAGATTGAGTATCGAGGATTGAAGATTGATGATTTAGGATTGATAATTGAGGTTTGAGGGTGAGGTCTGACGGTTGAGGATTGAGGTTTGAGGGCTGAGGACTGAGAATTGAGGATTGAGGATTGAGAATGAGGGCTCAGGGTTGAGGATTGAGTTTTGAGGACTGAGGACTGAGGATTGAGGATTGAGAATTGAGGATTGAGGATTCAGGATTGAGGATTGAAGATTGAGGATTGGGTATTGAGGATTGTAGAATGAGGATTGAGGATTGAGGACTGAGAATTGAGGATTGAGGATTGAAGATTGAGTATTGAGGATTGAAAATTGAGGATTGAGTGTTGAGGGTTGAGGATTGAGGATTGAGGATTGAGTATAGAGGATTGACGTTTGAGGATTGAGGATTGAGGATTGAGGATTGAGGATTGAAAATTGAGGATTGGGGACTGAGTGTTGAGGGTTGAGTGATGAGAATTCATGTTTGTGGAAAGAAATTTGAAGATTGCAGATTGAGTATTGAGTATTGAAAGTTGTGAATTGATAATATTCTATTGAGCATTGAGGATTGACGTCTGATTGTTCAGGTCTGAGGTCTGAAAATTGAGGATTCAGGATTGAGGATTCAGGATTGAGGTTTGATGACTGAGGATTGAGGATTGAGGACTGAGGCATGAGGATTGAGGATTGAGGATTGAGGATTGAGGATTGAGGGTTGAGGATTGAGGATTGAGGATTGAGAATTGAGGATTGAGGATTGAAAATTGAAGACTGAGGATTGGGTATTGAGTATTGAAGCCTGACGATTGAGGATTGAGAATTGAGGATTGAGGATTGAGGATGGAGTGTTGAAGATTGAGGATTGGGGACTGAGTGTTGCGGGTTGAATGATGAGAATTGACGTTTGTGGATAGAGATTTGAAGATTGCAGATTGAGTATTGAGTATTGAAAACTGTGAATTGACTATGTTCTATTGATAATTGAGAATTGACAACTGATTGTTGAGGACTCAGTTCTGAAAGTTGAGGATTCAGGATTGAGGATTCAGGTTTGAGCTTTGAGGACTGAGGATTGAGGATTGAGGATCGAGGATTGAGGATTGAGGATTGAGGATTGAGGATTGAAGATTGAGATTTGGGTATTGCGGATTGAACATTGATGACTGAGGATTGAGGATTCAGGATTGAGGATTGAGGACAGAAGATTGAATATTGATGATTGAAGATTGAGGATTGAGGATTGATGGTTGTGGATTGAGGACGAGGACTGAGAGTTGAGTATTGATGTTTGAGGTCTGAAGATTGAGGATTGATGATTGTGAATTGAGGATTGAGGATTGAGGATTTATGATTGAGGATTAGTTATTGAGGGTTGAAGAATCAGAATTGAGGATTGAGTATTGAGGATTGGGGATTGAAGACTGAGTATTGAGGATTGGGGATTGAAGACTGAGTATTGAGGATTGAAGATTGGGGATTGAGGATTGAGGATTCAGGATTGAGGATTGAGGATTGAGGATTGAAGATTGATTATTGTGGACTGAAGATTGAGGATTGAGGATTGAGGATCGAGGATTGAGGATTGAAGATTGAGGATTGGGGATTGACGATTGAGGATTGAGAATTGAGGATTGAAGATTGATGATTGAAGATTGAGGATTGGGGACTGTGTGTTGAGGGTTGAGTGAAGAGAATTGATGTTTGTGGATAGAAATTTGAAGATTGCAGATTGAGTATTGAGTATTGAAAACTGTGAATTGATGATATTCTATTGAGGATTGAGGATTGACACCTGATTGTTCAGGTCTGAGGTCTGAAGATTGAGGATTCAGGATTGAGGATTCAGAATTGAGGTTTGAGTACTGAAGATTGAGGATTGAAGATTGAGGATTGAGGATTGAGGATTGAGGATTGAAGATTGAGGATTGGGTATTGAGGATTGAAGAATGAGTATTGAGAATTGAGGATTGAGGATTGAGGATTTATGATTGAGGATTGGGTATTGAGGGTTGAAGAATCAGGATTGAGGATTGAGTATTGAGGATTGGGGATTGAAGACTGAGTATTGTGGATTGAAGATTGGGGATTGAGGATTGAGGATTCAGGATTGAGGATTGAGGATTGAGGATTGAAGATTGATTATTGTGGACTGAAGATTGAGGATTGAGGATTGAGGATCGAGGATTGACGATTGAAGATTGAGGATTGGGGATTGACGATTGAGGATTGAGAATTGAGGATTGAGGATTGATGATTGAAGATTGAGGATTGGGGACTGTGTGTTGATGGTTGAGTGAAGAGAATTGATGTTTATGGATAGAAATTTGAAGATTGCAGATTGAGTATTGAGTATTGAAAACTGTGAATTGATGATATTCTATTGAGGATTGAGGACTGACACCTGATTGTTCAGGTCTGAGGTCTGAAGATTGAGGATTCAGGATTGAGGATTCAGAATTGAGGTTTGAGGACTGAAGATTGAGGATTGAAGATTGAGGATTGAGGATTGAGGATTGAGGATTGAAGATTGAGGATTGGGTATTGAGGATTGAAGAATGAGTATTGAGGATTGAGGATTGAGGATTGAGGATTGAGGATTGAAGATTGAGTATTGAGGATTGAAGATTGAGGATTGAGGTCTGAGGATTGAGGATTGAGGATTGGGGATTGAAGATTGAGTATTGAGGATTGAAGATTGAGGATTGAGGTCTGAGGATTGAGGATTGAGGATTGAAGATTGAGGATTGGGTGTTGAGGATTGAAGAATGAGGATTGAGGGATGAGGATTGTGGATTGCGGATTGAAGATTGACGATCGGGTATTGAGGATTGAAGAATGAGGATTGAGGATTGAGGATTGAGGATTGAGAATTGAGGATTGAGGATTGAGGATTGAAGATTGAGGATTGGGTATTGAATATTGAGTATTGAGGATTGAAGATTGAGGATTGAGGATTGAGGATTGAGGATCGAGTGTTGAAGATTGAGGATTGAGGATTGAAGAATGAGGATTAAGGATTGAGGATTGGGGATTGAGGATCTAGGATTGGAGATTGATTATTGATGATTGAAGATTGAGTATTGAGGATTGAGTATTGAGGATTGAGAATTGAGTATGAGGACTGAGGGTTGAGGATTGAGGATTGAGGATTGAGGATTGAGGATTGAAGATTGTGTATTGTGGATTGAATATTGAGGATTGAGGATTGAGGATTGAGGATTGAGGATGAGGGCTGATGGTTGAGGGTTAAGGTTTGAGTATTGAATCCTGAGAATTCAGGATATTCTATTGAGTATTGAGAATTCAGAATTGATAGTTGAGTATTGAGGATTGAGGTTTGAGTATTGAGGATTGAGGATTGAGTATTGAAGACTGAATATTGATGCTTGTAGATTGAGGATCGAGGATTGAGGGTTGTGGATTGTGGACGAAGACTGAGGGTTGAGTGTTGATGTTTGGGGTCTGTATATTGAGGATTGAGGATTGCAGATTGAGTATTGAGGATTGAAGATTGAGGATTGGGTGTTGAGGATTGAAGAATGAGTATTGAGGATTGAGGATTGAGGATTGAGGATGGAAGATTGAGTATTGAGGATTGAAGGTTGAGGATTGAGGTCTGTGGATTGAGGATTGAGGATTGAGAATTGAGGATTGAGGATTGAGGATTGAAGTTTGAGGATTGGGTATTGAGGATTGGGTATTGAGGATTGAATAATGAGGATTGAGGATTGAGGATTGAGGGTTGAGGATTGCAGATTGAGTATTGAGGATTGAAGATTGAGGATTGAGGTCTGAGGATTGAGGATTGAGGATTGAAGATTGAGGATTGGGTGTTGAGGATTGAAGAATGAGGATTGAGGGATGAGGATTGTGGATTGCGGAATGAAGATTGACGATTGGGTATTGAGGATTGAAGAATGAGGATTGAGGATTGAGGACTGAGGATTGAGAATTGAGGATTGAGGATTGAGTATTGAAGATTGAGGATTGGGTATTGAGGATTGTACAATGAGGATTGAGGATTAAGGACTGAGGATTGAGCATCGAGGATTGAAGATTGAGTATTGAGGATTGAAAATTGAGGATTGAGGGTTGAGGATTGAGGATTGGGGATTGAAAATTGAGTATTGAGGATTGAAGATTAAGGATTGGGTGTTGAGTATTGAAGAATGATGATTGAGGGCCGAGGATTGTGGATTGAGCATTGAAGATTGAGGATTGGGTATTGAGGATTGCAGATTGTGTATTGAGGGTTGAAGATTGAGGGTTGTGGATTGAGGTTTGAGGACTGAGGATTGAGGATTGAAGATTGAGTATCGAGGATTGAAGATTGATGATTTAGGATTGATAATTGAGGTTTGAGGGTGAGGTCTGACGGTTGAGGATTGAGGTTTGAGGGCTGAGGACTGAGAATTGAGGATTGAGGATTGAGAATGAGGGCTCAGGGTTGAGGATTGAGTTTTGAGGACTGAGGACTGAGGATTGAGGATTGAGAATTGAGGATTGAGGATTGAGGATTGAGGATTGAAGATTGAGGATTGGGTATTGAGGATTGTAGAATGAGGATTGAGTATTGAGGACTGAGGATTGAGGATTGAGGATTGAAGATTGAGTATTGAGGATTGAAAATTGAGGATTGAGTGTTGAGGGTTGAGGATTGAGGATTGAGGATTGAGTATAGAGGATTGAAGTTTGAGGATTGAGGATTGAGGATTGAGGATTGAGGATTGAAAATTGAGGATTGGGGACTGAGTGTTGAGGGTTGAGTGATGAGAATTCATGTTTGTGGAAAGAAATTTGAAGATTGCAGATTGAGTATTGAGTATTGAAAGTTGTGAATTGATAATATTCTATTGAGCATTGAGGATTGACGTCTGATTGTTCAGGTCTGAGGTCTGAAAATTGAGGATTCAGGATTGAGGATTCAGGATTGAGGTTTGATGACTGAGGATTGAGGATTGAGGACTGAGGCATGAGGATTGAGGATTGAGGATTGAGGATTGAGGATTGAGGGTTGAGGATTGAGGATTGAGGATTGAGGATTGAGGATTGAAGATTGAGGATTGAAAATAGAGTATTGAGGATTGAAGATTGAGGATTGAGAATTGAGGATTGAGGATTGTGTGTTGAAGATTGAGGATTGGGGACTGAGTGTTGAGGGTTGAATGATGAGAATTGATGTTTGTGGATAGAGACATGAAGATTGCAAATTGAGTATTGAGTATTGAAAACTGTGAATTGATTATATTCTATTGATAATTGAGAATTGACAACTGATTGTTGAGGACTGAGTTCTGAAGGTTGAGGATTCAGGATTGAGGATTCAGGTTTGAGTTATGAGGACTGAGGATTGAGGATTGAGGATCGAGGATTGAGGATTGAGGATTGAGGATTGAGGATTGAAGATTGAGGATTGAAAATAGAGTATTGAGGATTGAAGATTGAGGATTGAGAATTGAGGATTGAGGATTGTGTGTTGAAGATTGAGGATTGGGGACTGAGTGTTGAGGGTTGAATGATGAGAATTGATGTTTGTGGATAGATACTTGAAGATTGCAGATTGAGTATTGAGTATTGAAAACTGTGAATTGATTATATTCTATTGATAATTGAGAATTGACAACTGATTGTTGAGGACAGAGTTCTGAAGGTTGAGGATTCAGGATTGAGGATTCAGGTTTGAGTTTTGAGGACTGAGGATTGATGATTGAGGATCGAGGATTGAGGATTGAGGATTGAGGATTGAGGATTGAAGATTGAGGAGTGAGGACTGAGGATTGAAGATTGAGTATTGAGGATTGAAGACTGACGATTGAGGATTGAGGATTGAAGATTGAGGGTTGAAGATTGAGGATTGAGGATTGAGGATTGAGGATTGAAGATTGAGGATAGGGTATTGAGGATTGAAGAATGAGTATTGAGGATTGAGGATTGAGGATTGAGGATTGAGGATTGAAGATTGAGTATTGAGGATTGAAGATTGAGTATCGAGGATTGAAGATTGATGATTTAGGATTGATAATTGAGGTTTGAGGGTGAGGTCTGACGGTTGAGGATTGAGGTTTGAGGGCTGAGGACTGACAATTGAGGATTGAGAATTGAGAATGAGGGCTCATGGTTGAGGATTGAGTTTTGAGGACTGAGGACTGAGGATTGAGGATTGAGAATTGAGGATTGAGGATTGAGGATTGAGGATTGAAGATTGAGGATTGGGTATTGAGGATTGTAGAATGAGGATTGAGGATTGAGGACTGAGAATTGAGGATTGAGGATTGAAGATTGAGTATTGAGGATTGAAAATTGAGGATTGAGTGTTGAGGGTTGAGGATTGAGGATTGAGGATTGAGTATAGAGGATTGAAGTTTGAGGATTGAGGATTGAGGATTGAGGATTGAGGATTGAAAATTGAGGATTGGGGACTGAGTGTTGAGGGTTGAGTGATGAGAATTCATGTTTGTGGAAAGAAATTTGAAGATTGCAGATTGAGTATTGAGTATTGAAAGTTGTGAATTGATAATATTCTATTGAGCATTGAGGATTGACGTCTGATTGTTCAGGTCTGAGGTCTGAAAATTGAGGATTCAGGATTGAGGATTCAGGATTGAGGTTTGATGACTGAGGATTGAGGATTGAGGACTGAGGCATGAGGATTGAGGATTGAGGATTGAGGATTGAGGATTGAGGGTTGATGATTGAGGATTGAGGATTGAGAATTGAGGATTGAGGATTGAAAATTGAAGACTGAGGATTGGGTATTGAGTATTGAAGCCTGACGATTGAGGATTGAGAATTGAGGATTGAGGATTGAGGATGGAGTGTTGAAGATTGAGGATTGGGGACTGAGTGTTGAGGGTTGAATGATGAGAATTGACGTTTGTGGATAGAGATTTGAAGATTGCAGATTGAGTATTGAGTATTGAAAACTGTGAATTGACTATGTTCTATTGATAATTGAGAATTGACAACTGATTGTTGAGGACTCAGTTCTGAAAGTTGAGGATTCAGGATTGAGGATTCAGGTTTGAGCTTTGAGGACTGAGGATTGAGGATTGAGGATCGAGGATTGAGGATTGAGGATTGAGGATTGAGGATTGAAGATTGAGATTTGGGTATTGCGGATTGAACATTGATGACTGAGGATTGAGGATTCAGGATTGAGGATTGAGGACAGAAGATTCAATATTGATGATTGAAGATTGAGGATTGAGGATTGATGGTTGTGGATTGAGGACGAGGACTGAGAGTTGAGTATTGATGTTTGAGGTCTGAGGATTGAGGATTGATGATTGAGAATTGAGGATTGAGGATTGAGGATTTATGATTGAGGATTGGTTATTGAGGGTTGAAGAATCAGAATTGAGGATTGAGTATTGAGGATTGGGGATTGAAGACTGAGTATTGAGGATTGAAGATTGGGGATTGAGGATTGAGGATTCAGGATTGAGGATTGAGGATTGAGGATTGAAGATTGATTATTGTGGACTGAAGATTGAGGATTGAGGATTGAGGATCGACGATTGAGGATTGAAGATTGAGGATTGGGGATTGACGATTGAGGATTGAGAATTGAGGATTGAGGATTGAGGATTGAAGATTGAGGATTGGGTATTGAGGATTGAAGAATGAGTATTGAGAATTGATGATTGAGGATTGAGGATTTATGATTGAGGATTGGGTATTGAGGGTTGAAGAATCAGAATTGAGGATTGAGTATTGAGGATTGGGGATTGAAGACTGAGTATTGAGGATTGAAGATTGGGGATTGAGGATTGAGGATTCAGGATTGAGGATTGAGGATTGAGGATTGAAGATTGATTATTGTGGACTGAAGATTGAGGATTGAGGATTGAGGATCGAGGATTGAGGATTGAAGATTGAGGATTGGGGATTGACGATTGAGGATTGAGAATTGAGGATTGAGGATTGATGATTGAAGATTGAGGATTGGAGACTGTGTGTTGAGGGTTGAGTGAAGAGAATTGATGTTTATGGATAGAAATTTGAAGATTGCAGATTGAGTATTGAGTATTGAAGACTGTGAATTGATGATATTCTATTGAGGATTGAGGATTGACACCTGATTGTTCAGGTCTGAGGTCTGAAGACTGAGGATTCAGGATTGAGGATTCAGAATTGAGGTTTGAGGACTGAAGATTGAGGATTGAAGATTGAGGATTGAGGATTGAGGATTGAGGATTGAAGATTGAGGATTGGGTATTGAGGATTGAAGAATGAGTATTGAGGATTGAGGTTTGAGGATTGAGGATTGAGGATTGAAGATTGAGTATTGAGGATTGAAGATTGAGGATTGAGGTCTGAGGATTGAGGATTGAGGATTGAGGATTGAAGATTGAGTATTGAGGATTGAAGATTGAGGATTGAGGTCTGAGGTTTGAGGATTGAGGATTGAAGATTGAGGATTGGGTGTTGAGGATTGAAGAATGAGGATTGAGGGATGAGGTTTGTGGATTGCGGATTGAAGGTTGACGATTGGGTATTGAGGATTGAAGAATGAGGATTGAGGATTGAGGATTGAGGATTGAGAATTGAGGATTGAGGATTGAGGATTGAAGATTGAGGATTGGGTATTGAAGATTGAGTATTGAGGATTGAAGATTGAGGATTGAGGATTGAGGGTTGAGGATCGAGTGTTGAAGATTGAGGATTGAGGATTGAGGATTGAAGATTGAGGATTGAGGATTGAGGATTGAAGACTGAGGATCGGGTATTGAGCATTGAACATTGAGGATTGAGGGTTGAGGATTGAGGATAGAGGATTGACGATTGAGGATTGAGGAATGAGGATGAGGGCTGAGGGTTGGGGATTCAGGTTTGAGGTCTGCGGACTGAGGATTGAGGATTGAAAATTGAGGATTGAGGATTGAAAATTGAAGACTGAGGATTGGGTATTGAGTATTGAAGCCTGACGATTGAGGATTGAGAATTGAGGATTGAGGATTGAGGATGGAGTGTTGAAGATTGAGGATTGGGGACTGAGTGTTGAGGGTTGAATGATGAGAATTGACGTTTGTGGATAGAGATTTGAAGATTGCAGATTGAGTATTGAGTATTGAAAACTGTGAATTGACTATGTTCTATTGATAATTGAGAATTGACAACTGATTGTTGAGGACTCAGTTCTGAAAGTTGAGGATTCAGGATTGAGTATTCAGGTTTGAGTTTTGAGGACTGAGGATTGAGGATTGAGGATCGAGGATTGAGGTTTGAGGATTGAGGATTGAGGATTGAAGATTGAGGATTGAAAATAGAGTATTGAGGATTGAAGATTGAGGATTGAGAATTGAGGATTGAGGATTGTGTGTTGAAGATTGAGGATTGGGGACTGAGTGTTGAGGGTTGTATGATGAGAATTGATGTTCGTGGATAGATACTTGAAGATTGCAGATTGAGTATTGAGTATTGAAAACTGTTAATCGACTATATTCTATTGATAATTGAGAATTGACAACTGATTGTTGAGGACTCAGTACTGAAGGTTGAGGATTCAGGATTGAGGATTCAGGTTTGTGCTTTGAGGACTGAGGATTGAGGATTGAGGATCGAGGATTGAGGATTGAGGATTGAGGATTGAGGATTGAAGATTGAGATTTGGGTATTGCGGATTGAACTTTGATGATTGAGGATTGAGGATTCAGGATTGAGGATTGAGGACAGAAGATTGAATATTGATGATTGAAGATTGAGGATTGAGGATTGATGGTTGTGGATTGAGGACGAGGACTGAGAGTTGAGTATTGATGTTTGTGGTCTGAGGATTGAGGATTGAGGGTTGAGAATTGAGGATTGAGGATTGAGGATTTATGATTGAGGATTGGGTATTGAGGGTTGAAGAATCAGGATTGAGGATTGAGGATTGAGGATTGAGGATTGAAGACTGAGTATTGAGGATTGAAGATTGGGGATTGAGGATTGAGGATTCAGGATTGAGGATTGAGGATTGAGGATTGAGGATTGAGGATTGAGGATTGAGGATTGGGGATTGAGGATTGAGGATTCAGGATTGAGGATTGAGGATTGAGGATTGAGGATTGAGGATTGAGGATTGAGAATTGAGGATTGAGGATTGAGGACTGAAGATTGAGGATTGGGTATTGAAGATTGAGTATTGAGGATTGAAGATTGAGGATTGAGGATTGAAGATTGAGGATTGAGGATTGAAGATTGAGGATTGGGTATTGAGGATTGTAGAATGAGGTTTGAGGATTGAGAATTGAGGACTGAGGATTGAAGATTGAGTATTGAGGATTGAAGACTGACGATTGAGGAATGAGGATTGAGGATTGATGATTGAGGATTGAAGATTGAAGACTGAGGATTGAGGATTGAGGATTCAGGATTGAGGATTGAGGATTGAGGATTGAGTATTGAGGATTGAAGATTGAGGATTGAGAATTGTGGATTGAGGATTGATGATTGAAGGTTGAGTATTGGGGACTGTGTGTTGAGGGTTGAGTGAAGAGAATTGATGTTTGTGGATAGAAATTTGAAGATTGCAGATTGAGTATTGAGTATTGAAAACTGTGAATTGATGATATTCTATTGAGGATTGAGGATTGACACCTGATTGTTCAGGTCTGAGGTCTGAAGATTGAGGATTCAGGAATGAGGATTGAGGATTGAGGATTGAGGATTGAGGATTGAGGGTTGAGGATTGAGGATTGGGGATTGAAAATTGAGTATTGAGGAGTGAAGATTGAGGATTGGGTGTTGAGGATTGAAGAATGAGGATTGAGGGCTGAGGATTGTGGATTGAGCATTGAAGATTGAGGATTAGGTATTGAGGATTGCAGATTGTGTATTGAGGATTGAAGATTGAGGGTTGTGGATTGAGGTTTGAGGACTGAGGATTGAGGATTGAAGATTGAGTATTGAGGATTGAATATTGAGGATTTAGGATTGATAATTGAGGTTTGAGGGTGAGGTCTGAGGGTTGAGGATTGAGGTTTGAGGGCTGAGGACTGCGAATTGAGGATTGAGGATTGAGAATGGGGGCTGAGGGTTGAGGATTGAGGTTTGAGGACTGAGGACTGAGGATTGAGGATTGAGAATTGAGGATTGAGGATTGAGGATTGAAGATTGAGGATTGGGTATTGAGGATTGTAGAATGAGGATTGAGGATTGAGGACTGAGGATTGAGGATTGAGGATTGAAGATTGAGTATTGAGGATTGAAAATTGAGGATTGAGGGTTGAGGATTGAGGATTGAGGATTGAGGATTGAGTATAGAGGATTGAAGTTTGAGGATTGAGGATTGAGGATTGAGGATTGAGGATTGAAAATTGAGGATTGGTGACTGAGTGTTGAGGGTTGAGTGATGAGAATTGATGTTTGTGGAAAGAAATTTGAAGATTGCAGATTGAGTATTGAGTATTGAAAGCTGTGAATTGATAATATTCTATTGAGCATTGAGGATTGACGTCTGATTGTTTAGGTCTGAGGTCTGAAGATTGAGGATTCAGGATTGAGGATTCAGGATTGAGGTTTGATGACTGAGGATTGAGGATTGAGGATTGAAGAATGAGGATTGAGGATTGAAGATTGAGAACTGGGGATTGAGGATTGACGATTGAGGATTGAGTATTGAGGAGTGAGAATTGAGGATTGAGGATTGAAGATTGAGGATTGAGGATTGAAGATTGAGTATTGACGATTGAAGATTGAGGACTGAGGATTGAGTGTTGAGGATTGAGGGCGAGGACTGAAGATTGAGGATTGAGGTTTGAAGATTGAGGATTGTGGATTGAGGAATGAGGATTGAGGATTGAGGATTGAGCATTGAGGATTGAAGACTGAGGATTGGGTATTGATGATTGAACATTGAGGATTGAGGGTTGAGGATTGAGGATTGAGGATTGACGATTGAGGATTGAGGAATGAGGATGAGGGCTGAGGATTGGGGATTGAGGTTTGAGGTCTGAGGACTGAGGATTGAGGAATGAGAATAGAGGATTGAGGATTGAAGGTTGAAGACCGAGGATTGGGTATTGAGGATTGATGCCTGACGATTGAGGATTGAGAATTGAGGATAGAGGGTTGAGGATGCAGGATTGAAGATTGAGTATTGAGGATTGAAGATTGAGGACTGAGGATTGAGGATTGAGGATTGAGGGTTGAGTGTTGAGGTTTGAGTATTGAATCCTGAGAATTCAGGATATTCTGTTGAGTATTGAGAATTGAGGATTGATGTTTGAGTATTGAGGATTGGGAATTGAGTATTGAGGATTGAGTATTCAGGATTGAGGATTGAGGATTGAGGATTGAAGATTGAATATTGATGATTGAAGATTGAGGATCGAGGATTGAGCGTTGTGGATTGAGGACGAGGACTGAGGGTTGAGTATTGATGTTTGAGGACTGAGGATTGAGGATTGATGATTGAGGATTGAGAATTGAGGATTGAGGATTGAGGATTGAAGATTGAGTATTGGGTGTTGCGGATTGAAGAATGAGGATTGAGGATTGAGGATTGAGGATTGAGGATTGAGGATTGAAGATTGAGTATTTACGATTGAAGATTGAGGATTGAGGTCTGGGGATTGAGGATTAAGGATTGAAGATTGAGGATTGGGTGTTGAGGATTGAAGAATGAGGATTGAGGGCTGAGGATTGTGGATTGAGCATTGAAGATTGAGGATTGGGTATTGAGGATTGAAGAATGAGGATTGAGGATTGAGGATTGAAGATTGAGGATTGAGGATTGAGGATTGAGGATTGAGGATTGAAGATTGTGTATTGAGGATTGAAGATTGAGGATTGAGGTCTGAGGATTGAGGATTGAGGATTGAAGATTGAGGATTGGGTATTGAGGATTGTAGAATGAGGATTGAGGATTGAGGACTGAGGATTGAGGATTGAGGATTGAAGATTGAGTATTGAGGATTGAAAATTGAGGATTGAGGGTTGAGGATTGAGGATTGAGGATTGAGGATTGAGTACAGAGGATTGAAGTTTGAGGATTGAGGATTGAGGATTGAGGATTGAGGATTGAAAATTGAGGATTGGGGACTGAGTGTTGAGGGTTGAGTGATGAGAATTGATGTTTGTGGAAAGAAATTTGAAGATTGCAGATTCAGTATTGAGTATTGAAAGCTGTGAATTGATAATATTCTATTGAGCATTGCGGATTGACGTCTGATTGTTTAGGTCTGAGGTCTGAAGATTGAGGATTCAGGATTGAGGATTCAGGATTGAGGTTTGATGACTGAGGATTGAGGATTGAGGATTGAAGAATGAGGATTGAGGATTGAGGATTGAGGACTGAGGATTGGAAATCGAGTATTGAGGATTGAAGCCTGACGATTGAGGATTGAGGATTCAGGATTGAGGATTGAGGACGGAGGATTGAAGATTGAGTATTGAGGATTGAAGATTGAGGTTTGAGGATTGAGTATTGAGGATTGAGGAATGAGTATTGAGGATTGAGGATTGAGGAATGAGGATTAAGGATTGAGGATTGGGGATTGAGGATCTAGGGTTGGAGATTGATTATTGATGATTGAAGATTGAGTATTGAGGATTGAGGATTGAGGATTGAGAATTGAGTATGAGGACTGAGGGTTGAGGATTGAGGATTGAGGATTGAGGGTTGAGGATTGAAGATTGTGTATTGTGGATTGAATATTGAGGATTGAGGATTGAGGATAGAGGATTGAGGATGAGGGCTGATGGCTGAGGGTTAAGGTTTGAGTATTGATTCCTGAGAATTCAGGATATTCTATTGAGTATCGAGAATTGAGAATTGATAGTTGAGTATTGAGTATTGAGGTTTGAGTATTGAGGATTGAGGATTGAGTATTGAAGACTGAATATCGATGCTTGAAGATTGAGGATCGAGGATTGAGGGTTGTGGATTGAGGACGAAGACTGAGGGTTCAGTGTTGATGTTTGAGGTCTGTAGATTGAGGATTGAGGATTGAGAATTGAGGATTTAGGATTGAGGATTGACGATTGAGGATTGAGTTTTGAGGAGTGAGAATTGAGGATTGAGGATTGAAGATTGAGGATTGAGGATTGAAGATTGAGTATTGACGATTGAAGATTGAGGGCTGAGGATTGAGTGTTGAGGATTGAGGGCGAGGACTGAAGATTGAGGATTGAGGTTTGAAGATTGAGGATTGTGGATTGAGGAATGAGGATTGAGGATTGAGGATTGAGCATTGAGGATTGAAGGATGAGTATTGAGTATTGAAAATTGAGGATTGAGGATTGAGGATTGAAGATTGAGGATTGGGGACGGAGTGTTGAGGGTTGAGTGATGAGAATTGATGTTTGTGGATAGAGATTTGAAGATTACAGATTGAGTATTGAGCATTGAAAGCTGTGAATTGATGACATTCTATTGGGGATTGAGGACTGACAACTGATTGTTGAGGATTGAGGCCTGAAGATTGAGGATTCAGTATTGAGGATTCAGGATTTTAGGTTTGAGGACAGAGGATTGAGGGTTGAGGATTGAGGATTGAGGATCGAGGATTGAGGATTGAAGATTGACGATTGGGTGTTGAGGATTGAGGATTGAGTATTGAGGATTGAGGAATGAAGATTGAGTATTGAGGATTGAAGGTTGAGGATTGAGTATTGAGGATTGAGGATTGAGGATTGAGAATTGAGGATTGAGGATTGAGGATTGAGGATTGAAGATTCAGTATTGAGGATCGAAGATTGAGAGTTGAGGATAGAGGATTGAACATTGAGGAAAGAGTGCTGGGGGTTGAGTGGTGAAAATTGATGTTTGTGGATACAGGTTGAAAGATTGCAGATTGAGTATTGAGTATCGAAAGCTGTGAATTGAGGATATTCTATTGAGGATTGAGGAATGACAACTGATTGTTGAGTACTGAGGGCTGAAGTTTGAGGGTTCAGGATTGAGGATTCAGAATTGAGGTTTGAGGACTGAGGATTGAGGATTGAAGGTTGAGGATTGAGGATTGAGGATTGAAGACTGAGGATTGGGTATTGAGGATTGAACATTGAGGATTGAGGGTAGAGGATTGAGGATTGAGAATTGAAGAATGAGGATAGAGGAATGAGGGTTGAGGATTGAGGATTGAAGATTGAGTATTGAGGATTGAAACCTGACGATTGAGGATTGAGGATTGAGGATTAAGGATAGAGGATGGAGGATTGAAGATTGAGTATTGAGGATTGAAGATTGAGGATTGAGCATTGAACATTGAGGATTGAGGGTTGAGGATTGAGGATTGAGGATTGACGATTGAGGATTGAGGAATGAGGATGAGGGCTGAGGGTTGGGGATTCAGGTTTGAGGTCTGAGGACTGAGGATTGAGGATTGAGAATTGAGGATTGAGGATTGAAAATTGAAGACTGAGGATTGGGTATTGAGTATTGAAGCCTGACGATTGAGGATTGAGAATTGAGGATTGAGGATTGAGGATGGAGTGTTGAAGATTGAGGATTGGGGACTGAGTGTTGAGGGTTGAATGATGAGAATTGACGTTTGTGGATAGAGATTTGTAGATTGCAGATTGAGTATTGAGTATTGAAAACTGTGAATTGACTATGTTCTATTGATAATTGAGAATTGACAACTGATTGTTGAGGACTCAGTTCTGAAAGTTGAGGATTCAGGATTGAGGATTCAGGTTTGAGTTTTGAGGACTGAGGATTGAGGATTGAGGATCGAGGATTGAGGTTTGAGGATTGAGGATTGAGGATTGAAGATTGAGGATTGAGCATTGAAGACTGAGTATTGAGGATTGAAGGTTGGGGATTGAGGATTGAGGATTCAGGATTGAGGATTGAGGATTGAGGATTGAGGATTGAGGATTGAGGATTGAGAATTGAGGATTGAGGATTGAGGACTGAAGATTGAGGATTGGGTATTGAAGATTGAGTATTGAGGATTGAAGATTGAGGATTGAGGATTGAAGATTGAGGATTGAGGATTGAAGATTGAGGATTGGGTATTGAGGATTGTAGAATGAGGTTTGAGGATTGAGGATTGAGGACTGAGGATTGAAGATTGAGTATTGAGGATTGAAGACTGACGATTGAGGAATGAGGATTGAGGATTGATGATTGAGGATTGAAGATTGAAGACTGAGGATTGAGGATTGAGGATTCAGGATTGAGGATTGAGGATTGAGGATTGAGTATTGAGGATTGAAGATTGAGGATTGAGAATTGTGGATTGAGGATTGATGATTGAAGGTTGAGTATTGGGGACTGTGTGTTGAGGGTTGAGTGAAGAGAATTGATGTTTGTGGATAGAAATTTGAAGATTGCAGATTGAGTATTGAGTATTGAAAACTGTGAATTGATGATATTCTATTGAGGATTGAGGATTGACACCTGATTGTTCAGGTCTGAGGTCTGAAGATTGAGGATTCAGGAATGAGGATTCAGAATTGAGGTTTGAGGACTGAGGATTGAGGATTGAAGATTGAGGATTGAGGATTGAGGATTGAGGATTGAAGACTGAGGATTGGGTATTGATGATTGACCATTGAGGATTGAGGGTTGAGGATTGAGGATTGAGGATTGACGATTGAGGATTGAGGAATGAGGATGAGGGCTGAGGATTGGGGATTGAGGTTTGAGGTCTGAGGACTGAGGATTGAGGATTGAGAATAGAGGATTGAGGATTGAAGATTGAAGACCGAGGATTGGGTATTGAGGATTGATGCCTGACGATTGAGGATTGAGAATTGAGGATTGAGGGTTGAGGATGCAGGATTGAAGATAGAGTATTTAGGATTGAAGATTGAGGACCGAGGATTGAGGATTGAGGATTGAGGGTTGAGTGTTGAGGTTTGAGTATTGAATTCTGAGAATTCAGGATATTCTGTTGAGTATTGAGAATTGAGGATTGATGTTTGAGTATTGAGGATTGGGGATTTTGTATTGAGGATTGAGTATTCAGGATTGAGGATTGAGGATTGAAGATTGAATATTGATGATTGAAGATTGAGGATCGAGGATTGAGTGTTGTTTATTGAGGACGAGGACTGAGGGTTGAGTATTGATGTTTGAGGACTGAGGATTGAGGATTGATGATTGAGGATTGAGAATTGAGGATTGAGGATTGAGGATTGAAGATTGAGTATTGGGTGTTGCGGATTGAAGAATGAGGATTGAGGATTGAGGATTGAGGATTGAGGATTGAAGATTGAGTATTTACGATTGAAGATTGAGGATTGAGGTCTGGGGATTGAGGATTAAGGATTGAAGATTGAGGATTGGGTGTTGAGGATTGAAGAATGGGGATTGAAGGCTGAGGATTGTGGATTGAGCATTGAAGATTGAGGATTGGGTATTGAGGATTGAAGAATGAGGATTGAGGATTGAGGATTGAAGATTGAGGATTGAGGATTGAGGATTGAAGATTGTGTATTGAGGATTGAAGATTGAGGATTGATGTCTGAGGATTGAGGATTGAGGATTGAAGATTGAGGATTGGGTATTGAGGATTGTAGAATGAGGATTGAGGATTGAGGACTGAGGATTGAGGATTGAGGATTGAAGATTGAGTATTGAGGATTGAAAATTGAGGATTGAGGGTTGAGGATTGAGGATTGAGGATTGAGGATTGAGTACAGAGGATTGAAGTTTGAGGATTGAGGATTGAGGATTGAGGATTGAGGATTGAAAATTGAGGATTGGGGACTGAGTGTTGAGGGTTGAGTGATGAGAATTGATGTTTGTGGAAAGAAATTTGAAGATTGCAGACTGAGTATTGAGTATTGAAAGCTGTGAATTGATAATATTCTATTGAGCATAGAGGATTGACGGCTGATTGTTCAGGTCTGCGGTCTGAAGATTGAGGACTCAGGATTGAGGATTCAGGATTGAGGTTTGATGACTGAGGATTGAGGATTGAGGACTGAGGCATGAGGATTGAGGATTGAGGATTGAGGATTGAGGATTGAGGGTTGAGGATTGAGGATTGGGGATTGAAAATTGAGTATTGAGGAGTGAAGATTGAGGATTGGGTGTTGAGGATTGAAGAATGAGGATTGAAAATTGAGGATTGAGGGTTGAGGATTGAGGATTGAGGATTGAGGATTGAGTACAGAGGATTGAAGTTTGAGGATTGAGGATTGAGGATTGAGGATTGAGGATTGAAAATTGAGGATTGGGGACTGAGTGTTGAGGGTTGAGTGATGAGAATTGATGTTTGTGGAAAGAAATTTGAAGATTGCAGATTCAGTATTGAGTATTGAAAGCTGTGAATTGATAATATTCTATTGAGCATTGCGGATTGACGTCTGATTGTTTAGGTCTGAGGTCTGAAGATTGAGGATTCAGGATTGAGGATTCAGGATTGAGGTTTGATGACTGAGGATTGAGGATTGAGGATTGAAGAATGAGGATTGAGGATTGAGGATTGAGGACTGAGGATTGGAAATCGAGTATTGAGGATTGAAGCCTGACGATTGAGGATTGAGGATTCAGGATTGAGTATTGAGGACGGAGGATTGAAGATTGAGTATTGAGGATTGAAGATTGAGGTTTGAGGATTGAGTATTGAGGATTAAGGAATGAGTATTGAGGATTGAGGATTGAGGATTGAGGATTGAGGATTGAGGAATGAGGATTGGGTGTTGAGGATTGAAGAATGAGGATTGAGAAATGAGGATTGAGGATTGAGGATTGAAGATTGAGTATTGAGGATTGAAGGTTGAGGATTGAGGTCGGTGGATTGAGGATTGAGGATTGAGAATTGAGGATTGAGGATTGAGGATTGAAGTTTCAGGATTGAAGATTGAGGATTGAGGATTGAGGATTGAGGATTGAGGATTGAAGATTGAGAATTGGGGATTGAGGATTGACGATTGAGGATTGAGTTTTGAGGAGTGAGAATTGAGGATTGAGGATTGAATATTGAGGATTGAGGATTGAAGATTGAGTATTGACGATTGAAGATTGAGTATTGAGTATTGAAAATTGAGGATTGAGGATTGAGGATTGAAGATTGAGGATTGGGGACGGAGTGTTGAGGGTTGAGTGATGAGAATTGATGTTTGTGGATAGAGATTTGAAGATTGCAGATTGAGTATTGAGCATTGAAAGCTGTGAATTGATGACATTCTATTGGGGATTGAGGACTGACAACTGATTGTTGAGGATTGAGGCCTGAAGATTGAGGATTCAGTATTGAGGATTCAGAATTGAGGTTTGAGGACAGACGATTGAGGGTTGAGGATTGAGGATTGAGGATTGAGGATTGAAGATTGACGATTGGGTGTTGAGGATTGAGCATTGAGGGTTGAGGATTGAGGATTGAGGATTGAGGATTGAGGATTGGGTATTGAGGATTGTAGAATGAGTATTGAGGATTGAGGATTGAGGATTGAGGGTTGAGGATTGAAGACTGAGTATTGAGGATTGAATGTTGAGGATTGAGGACTGAGGATTGAAGATTGAGGATTGAGAATTGAGTATAGAGGATTGAAGAATGAGGATTGAGGATTGAGTATTGAGGATTGAGGAATGAAGATTGAGTATTGAGGATTGAAGGTTGAGGATTGAGTATTGAGGATTGAGGATTGAGGATTGAGAATTGAGGATTGAGGATTGAGGATTGAGTATTGAAGATTCAGTATTGAGGATCGAAGATTGAGAGTTGAGGATAGAGGATTGAACATTGAGGAAAGAGTGCTGGGGGTTGAGTGGTGAAAATTGATGTTTGTGGATACAGGTTGGAAGATTGCAGATTGAGTATTGAGTATCGAAAGCTGTGAATTGAGGATATTCTATTGAGGATTGAGGAATGACAACTGATTGTTGAGGACTGAGGGCTGAAGTTTGAGGATTCAGGATTGAGGATTCAGAATTGAGGTTTGAGGACTGAGGATTGAGGATTGAAGGTTGAGGATTGAGGATTGAGGATTGAAGACTGAGGATTGGGTATTGAGGATTGAACATTGAGGATTGAGGGTTGAGGATTGAGGATTGAGAATTGAAGAATGAGGATAGAGGAATGAGGATTGAGGATTGAGGATTGAAGATTGAGTATTGAGGATTGAAACCTGACGATTGAGGATTGAGGATTGAGGATTAAGGATAGAGGATGGAGGATTGAAGATTGAGTATTGAGGATTGAAGATTGAGGATTGAGGATTGAGGATTGAGGATCGAGTGTTGAAGGTTGAGGATTGGGGACTGAGTGTTGAGGGTTGAATTATGAGAATTGATGTTTGTGGATGGAGATTTGAAGATTGCAGATTGAGTATTGAGTATTGAAAGCTGTGAATTGATTATATTCTATTGATAATTGAGAATTGACAACTGATAGTTGAGGACAGAGTTCTGAAGGTTGAGGATTCAGGATTGAGGATTCAGGCTTGAGTTTTGAGGACTGAGGATTCAGGAGTGAGTATCGAGGATTGAGGATTGAGGATTGAGGATTGAGGATTGAAGATTGAGGATTGAGGATTGAGGATTGAACACTGAGGATTTGGTATTGAGCACTGAAAATTGAGGATTGAGGGTTCAGTATTGAGGATTGATGATTGACGATTGAGGATTGAGGAATGAGGATGAGGGCTGAGGGTTGGGGATTCAGGTTTGAGGTCTGAGGACTGAGGATTGAGGATTGAGAATTGAGGATTGAGGATTGAAAATTGAAGACTGAATATTGATGCTTGTAGATTGAGGATCGAGGATTGAGGGTTGTGGATTGAGGACGAAGACTGAGGGTTCAGTGTTGATGTTTGAGGTCTGTAGATTGAGGATTGAGGATTGAGAATTGAGGATTTAGGATTGAGGATTGAAGATTGAGGATTCGGTGTTGAGGATTGAAGAATGAGGATTGAGAAATGAGGATTGAGGATTGAGGATTGAAGATTGAGTATTGAGGATTGAAGTTTGAGGATTGAGGTCGGTGGATTGAGGATTGAGGATTGAGAATTGAGGATTGAGGATTGAGGATTGAAGTTTCAGGATTGAAGATTGAGGATTGAGGATTGAGGATTGAGGATTGAGGATTGAAGATTGAGAATTGGGGATTGAGGATTGACGATTGAGGATTGAGTTTTGAGGAGTGAGAATTGAGGATTGAGGATTGAAGATTGAGGATTGAGGATTGAAGATTGAGTATTGACGATTGAAGATTGAGGGCTGAGGATTGAGTGTTGAGGATTGAGGGCGAGGACTGAAGATTGAGGATTGAGGTTTGAAGATTGAGGATTGTGGATTGAGGAATGAGGATTGAGGATTGAGGATTGAGCATTGAGGATTGAAGGTTGAGTATTGAGTATTGAAAATTGAGGATTGAGGATTGAGGATTGAAGATTGAGGATTGGGGACGGAGTGTTGAGGGTTGAGCGATGAGAATTGATGTTTGTGGATAGAGATTTGAAGATTGCAGATTAAGTATTGAGCATTGAAAGCTGTGAATTGATGACATTCTATTGGGGATTGAGGACTGACAACTGATTGTTGAGGATTGAGGCCTGAAGATTGAGGATTCAGTATTGAGGATTCAGGATTGAGGTTTGAGGACAGAGGATTGAGGATTGAGGATTGAGGATTGAGGATTGAGGATTGAGGATTGAAGATTGACGATTGGGTGTTGAGGATTGAGCATTGAGGGTTGAGGATTGAGGATTGAGGATTGAGGATTGAGGATTGGGTATTGAGGATTGTAGAATGAGTATTGAGGATTGAGGATTAAGGATTGAGGGTTGAGGATTGAAGACTGAGTATTGAGGATTGAATGTTGAGAATTGAGGACTGAGGATTGAAGATTGAGGATTGAGAATTGAGTATAGAGGATTGAAGAATGAGGATTGAGGATTGAGTATTGAGGATTGAGGAATGAAGATTGAGTATTGAGGATTGAAGGTTGAGGATTGAGTATTGAGGATTGAGGATTGAGGATTGAGAATTGAGGATTGAGGATTGAGGATTGAGGATTGAAGATTCAGTATTGAGGATCGAAGATTGATAGTTGAGGATAGAGGATTGAACATTGAGGAAAGAGTGCTGGGGGTTGAGTGGTGAAAATTGATGTTTGTGGATACAGGTTGCAAGATTGCAGATTGAGTATTGAGTATCGAAAGCTGTGAATTGAGGATATTCTATTGAGGATTGAGGAATGACAACTGATTGTTGAGGACTGAGGGCTGAAGTTTGAGGATTCAGGATTGAGGATTCAGAATTGAGGTTTGAGGACTGAGGATTGAGGATTGAAGGTTGAGGATTGAGGATTGAGGATTGAAGACTGAGGATTGGGTATTGAGGATTGAACATTGAGGATTGAGGGTTGAGGATTGAGGATTGAGAATTGAAGAATGAGGATAGAGGAATGAGGATTGAGGATTGAGGATTGAAGATTGAGTATTGAGGATTGAAACCTGACGATTGAGGATTGAGGATTGAGGATTAAGGATAGAGGATGGAGGATTGAAGATTGAGTATTGAGGATTGAAGATTGAGGATTGAGGATTGAGGATTGAGGATCGAGTGTTGAAGATTGAGGATTGGGGACTGAGTGTTGAGGGTTGAATTATGAGAATTGATGTTTGTGGATGGAGATTTGAAGATTGCAGATTGAGTATTGAGTATTGAAAGCTGTGAATTGATTATATTCTATTGATAATTGAGAATTGACAACTGATAGTTGAGGACAGAGTTCTGAAGGTTGAGGATTCAGGATTGAGGATTCAGGCTTGAGTTTTGAGGACTGAGGATTGAGGAGTGAGGATCGAGGATTGAGGATTGAGGATTGAGGATTGAGGATTGAAGATTGAGGATTGAGGATTGAGGATTGAAGACTGAGGATTTGGTATTGAGCACTGAAAATTGAGGATTGAGGGTTCAGTATTGAGGATTGATGATTGACGATTGAGGATTGAGGAATGAGGATGAGGGCTGAGGGTTGGGGATTCAGGTTTGAGGTCTGAGGACTGAGGATTGAGGATTGAGAATTGAGGATTGAGGATTGAAAATTGAAGACTGAGGATTGTGTATTGAGTATTGAAGCCTGACGACTGAGGATTGAGAATTGAGGATTGAGGATTGAGGATGGAGTGTTGAAGATTGAGTATTGAGGATTGAGGATTGAGGATTGAGGATTGAGGATTGAGGATTGAGTGCTGAGTGTTGAGGTTTGAGTGTTGAATCCTGAGAATTCAGGATATTCTATTGAGTATTTAGAATTGAGGATTGATGGTTGAGTATTGAGGATTGGGGATTGGGTATTGAGGATTGAGTATTCAGGATTGAGGATTGAGGATTGAAGATTGAATATTGATGATTGAAGATTGAGGATCGAGGATTGAGTGTTGTGGATTGAGGACGAGGACTGAGGGTTGAGTATTGATGTTTGAGGACTGAGGATTGAGGATTGATGATTGAGGATTGAGAATTGAGGATTGAGGATTGAGGATTGAAGATTGAGTATTGGGTGTTGCGGATTGAAGAATGAGGATTGAGGATTGAGGATTGAGGATTGAGGATTGAAGATTGAGTATTTACGATTGAAGATTGAGGATTGAGGTCTGGGGATTGAGGATTAAGGATTGAAGATTGAGGATTGCGTGTTGAGGATTGAAGAATGAGGATTGAGGGCTGAGGATTGTGGATTGAGCATTGAAGATTGAGGATTGGGTATTGAGGATTGAAGAATGAGGATTGAGTATTGAGGATTGAAGATTGAGGATTGAGGATTGAGGATTGAGGATTGAGGATTGAAGATTGTGTATTGAGGATTGAAGATTGAGGATTGAGGTCTGAGGATTGAGGATTGAGGATTGAAGATTGAGGATTGGGTATTGAGGATTGTAGAATGAGGATTGAGGATTGAGGACTGAGGATTGAGGATTGAGGATTGAAGATTGAGTATTGAGGATTGAAAATTGAGGATTGAGGGTTGAGGATTGAGGATTGAGGATTGAGGATTGAGTACAGAGGATTGAAGTTTGAGGATTGAGTATTGAGGATTGAGGATTGAGGATTGAAAATTGAGGATTGGGGACTGAGTGTTGAGGGTTGAGTGATGAGAATTGATGTTCGTGGAAAGAAATTTGAAGATTGCAGACTGAGTATTGAGTATTGAAAGCTGTGAATTGATAATATTCTATTGAGCATAGAGGATTGACGTCTGATTGTTCAGGTCTGAGGTCTGAAGATTGAGGATTCAGGATTGAGGATTCAGGATTGAGGTTTGATGACTGAGGATTGAGGATTGAGGACTGAGGCCTGAGGATTGAGGATAGAGGATTGAGGATTGAGGATTGAGGGTTGAGGATTGAGGATTGGGGATTGAAAATTGAGTATTGAGGAGTGAAGATTGAGGATTGGGTGTTGAGGATTGAAGAATGAGGATTGAGGGCTGAGGATTGTGGATTGAGCATTGAAGATTGAGGGTTAGGTATTGAGGATTGCAGATTGTGTATTGAGGATTGAAGATTGAGGGTTGTGGATTGAGGTTTGAGGACTGAGGATTGAGGATTGAAGATTGAGTATTGAGGATTGAATATTGAGGATTTAGGATTGATAATTGAGGTTTGAGGGTGAGGTCTGAGGGTTGAGGATTGAGGTTTGAGGGCTGAGGACTGCGAATTGAGGATTGAGGATTGAGAATGAGGGCTGAGGGTTGAGGATTGAGGTTTGAGGACTGAGGACTGAGGATTGAGGATTGAGAATTGAGGATTGAGGATTGAGGATTGAAGATTGAGGATTGGGTATTGAGGATTGTAGAATGAGGATTGAGGATTGAGGACTGAGGATTGAGGATTGAGGATTGAAGATTGAGTATTGAGGATTGAAAATTGAGGATTGAGGGTTGAGGATTGAGGATTGAGGATTGAGGATTGAGTATAGAGGATTGAAGTTTGAGGATTGAGGATTGAGGATTGAGGATTGAGGATTGAAAATTGAGGATTGGGGACTGAGTGTTGAGGGTTTAGTGATGAGAATTGATGTTTGTGGAAAGAAATTTGAAGATTGCAGATTGAGTATTGAGTATTGAAAGCTGTGAATTGATAATATTCTATTGAGCATTGAGGATTGACGTCTGATTGTTTAGGTCTGAGGTCTGAAGATTGAGGATTCAGGATTGAGGATTCAGGATTGAGGTTTGATGACTGAGGATTGAGGATTGAGGATTGAAGAATGAGGATTGAGGATTGAGGATTGAGGACTGAGGATTGGAAATCGAGTATTGAGGATTGAAGCCTGACGATTGAGGATTGAGGATTCAGGATTGAGGATTGAGGACGGAGGATTGAAGATTGAGTATTGAGGATTGGAGATTGAGGTTTGAGGATTGAGTATTGAGGATTGAGGAATGAGTATTGAGGATTGAGGATTGAGGATTGAGGATTGAGGATTGAGGAATGAGGATTAAGGATTGAGGATTGGGGACTGAGGATCTAGGATTGGAGATTGATTATTGATGATTGAAGATTGAGTATTGAGGATTGAGGATTGAGGATTGAGAATTGAGTATGAGGACTGAGGGTTGAGGATTGAGGATTGAGGATTGAGGGTTGAGGATTGAAGATTGTGTATTGTGGATTGAATATTGAGGATTGAGTGTTGAGGATAGAGGATTGAGGATGAGGGCTGATGGTTGAGGGTTAAGGTTTGGGTATTGAATCCTGAGAATTCAGGATATTCTATTGAGTATCGAGAATTGAGAATTGATAGTTGAGTATTGAGGATTGAGGTTTGAGTATTGAGGATTGAGGATTGAGTATTGAAGACTGAATATTGATGCTTGTAGATTGAGGATCGAGGATTGAGGGTTGTGGATTGAGGACGAAGACTGAGGGTTCAGTGTTGATGTTTGAGGTCTGTAGATTGAGGATTGAGGATTGAGAATTGAGGATTTAGGATTGAGTATTGAAGATTGAGGATTGGGTGTTGAGGATTGAAGAATGAGGATTGAGAATTGAGGATTGAGGATTGAGGATTGAAGATTGAGTATTGAGGATTGAATATTGAGGATTTAGGATTGATAATTGAGGTTTGAGGGTGAGGTCTGAGGGTTGAGGATTGAGGTTTGAGGGCTGAGGACTGAGAATTGAGGATTGAGGATTGAGAATCAGGGCTGAGGGTTGAGGATTCAGGTTTGAGGACTGAGGACTGAGGATTGAGGATTGAGAATTGAGGATTGAGGATTGAGGATTGAAGATTGAGGATTGGGTATTGAGGATTGTAGAATGAGCATTGAGGATTGAGTATAGAGGATTGAAGTTTGAGGATTGAGGATTGAGGATTGAGGATTGAGGATTGAAAATTGAGGATTGGGGACTGAGTGTTGAGGGTTGAGTGATGAGAATTGATGTTTGTGGAAAGAAATTTGATGATTGCAGATTGAGTATTGAGTATTGAAAGCTGTGAATTGATAATATTCTATCGAGCATTGAGGATTGACGTCTGATTGTTTAGGTCTGAGGTCTGAAGATTGAGGATTCAGGATTGAGGATTCAGGATTGAAGTTTGATGACTGAGGATTGATGATTGAGGATTGAAGAATGAGGATTTAGGATTGAGGATTGAAGATTGAGGATTGGGTGTTGAGGATTGAAGAATGAGGATTGAGAATTGAGGATTGAGGATTGAGGATTGAAGATTGAGTATTGAGGATTGAAGGTTGAGGATTGAGGTCGGTGGATTGAGGATTGAGGATTGAGAATTGAGGATTGAGGATTGAGGATTGAAGTTTCAGGACTGGGTATTGAGGATTGGGTTTTGAGGATTGAAGAATGAGGATTGAGGATTGAGGATTGACGATTGAGGATTGAGTTTTGAGGAGTGAGAATTGAGGATTGAGGATTGCAGATTGAGTATTGAGGATTGAAGATTGAGGGTTGAGGATTGAGGATTGAGGATAGAGCATTGAGGATTGAGGATTGAGGATTGAGGATTGAAGATTGAGTATTGAGGATTGAAGATTGATGATTGAGGATTGAGGATTGAGGATTGAGGATTGAAGATTGAGAATTGGGGATTGAGGATTGACGATTGAGGATTGAGTTTTGAGGAGTGAGAATTGAGGATTGAGGATTGAAGATTGAGGATTGAGGATTGAAGATTGAGTATTGACGATTGAAGATTGAGGACTGAGGATTGAGTGTTGAGGATTGAGGGCGAGGACTGAAGATTGAGGATTGAGGTTTGAAGATTGAGGATTGTGGATTGAGGAATGAGGATTGAGGATTGAGGATTGAGCATTGAGGATTGAAGGTTGAGTATTGAGGATTGAAAATTGAGGATTGAGGGTTGAGGATTGAAAATTGAGTATTGAGGATTGAAGATTGAGGATTGGGTGTTGAGGATTGAAGAATGAGGATTGAGGGCTGAGGATTGTGGATTGAGCATTGAAGATTGAGGATTAGGTATTGAGGATTGCAGATTGTGTATTGAGGATTGAAGATTGAGGGTTGTGGATTGAGGTTTGAGGACTGAGGGTTGAGGATTGAAGATTGAGTATTGAGGATTGAATATTGAGGATTTAGGATTGATAATTGAGGTTTGAGGGTGAGGTCTGAGGGTTGAGGATTGAGGTTTGAGGGCTGAGGACTGAGAATTGAGGATTGAGGATTGAGAATGAGGGCTGAGGGTTGAGGATTGAGGTTTGAGGACTGAGGACTGAGGATTGAGGATTGAGAATTGAGGATTGAGGATTGAGGATTGAAGATTGAGGATTGGGTATTGAGGATTGTAGAATGAGGATTGAGGATTGAGTATAGAGGATTGAAGTTTGAGGATTGAGGATTGAGGATTGAGGATTGAGGATTGAAAATTGAGGATTGGGGACTGAGTGTTGAGGGTTGAGTGATGAGAATTGATGTTTGTGGAAAGAAATTTGAAGATTGCAGATTCAGTATTGAGTATTGAAAGCTGTGAATTGATAATATTCTATTGAGCATTGCGGATTGACGTCTGATTGTTTAGGTCTGAGGTCTGAAGATTGAGGATTCAGGATTGAGGATTCAGGATTGAGGTTTGATGACTGAGGATTGAGGATTGAGGATTGAAGAATGAGGATTGAGGATTGAGGATTGAGGACTGAGGATTGGAAATCGAGTATTGAGGATTGAAGCCTGACGATTGAGGATTGAGGATTCAGGATTGAGTATTGAGGACGGAGGATTGAAGATTGAGTATTGAGGATTGAAGATTGAGGTTTGAGGATTGAGTATTGAGGATTGAGGAATGAGTATTGAGGATTGAGGATTGAGGATTGAGGATTGAGGATTGAGGAATGAGGATTGGGTGTTGAGGATTGAAGAATGAGGATTGAGAAATGAGGATTGAGGATTGAGGATTGAAGATTGAGTATTGAGGATTGAAGGTTGAGGATTGAGGTCGGTGGATTGAGGATTGAGGATTGAGAATTGAGGATTGAGGATTGAGGATTGAAGTTTCAGGATTGAAGATTGAGGATTGAGGATTGAGGATTGAGGATTGAGGATTGAAGATTGAGAATTGGGGATTGAGGATTGACGATTGAGGATTGAGTTTTGAGGAGTGAGAATTGAGGATTGAGGATTGAATATTGAGGATTGAGGATTGAAGATTGAGTATTGACGATTGAAGATTGAGTATTGAGTATTGAAAATTGAGGATTGAGGATTGAGGATTGAAGATTGAGGATTGGGGACGGAGTGTTGAGGGTTGAGTGATGAGAATTGATGTTTGTGGATAGAGATTTGAAGATTGCAGATTGAGTATTGAGCATTGAAAGCTGTGAATTGATGACATTCTATTGGGGATTGAGGACTGACAACTGATTGTTGAGGATTGAGGCCTGAAGATTGAGGATTCAGTATTGAGGATTCAGAATTGAGGTTTGAGGACAGACGATTGAGGGTTGAGGATTGAGGATTGAGGATTGAGGATTGAAGATTGACGATTGGGTGTTGAGGATTGAGCATTGAGGGTTGAGGATTGAGGATTGAGGATTGAGGATTGAGGATTGGGTATTGAGGATTGTAGAATGAGTATTGAGGATTGAGGATTGAGGATTGAGGGTTGAGGATTGAAGACTGAGTATTGAGGATTGAATGTTGAGGATTGAGGACTGAGGATTGAAGATTGAGGATTGAGAATTGAGTATAGAGGATTGAAGAATGAGGATTGAGGATTGAGTATTGAGGATTGAGGAATGAAGATTGAGTATTGAGGATTGAAGGTTGAGGATTGAGTATTGAGGATTGAGGATTGAGGATTGAGAATTGAGGATTGAGGATTGAGGATTGAGTATTGAAGATTCAGTATTGAGGATCGAAGATTGAGAGTTGAGGATAGAGGATTGAACATTGAGGAAAGAGTGCTGGGGGTTGAGTGGTGAAAATTGATGTTTGTGGATACAGGTTGGAAGATTGCAGATTGAGTATTGAGTATCGAAAGCTGTGAATTGAGGATATTCTATTGAGGATTGAGGAATGACAACTGATTGTTGAGGACTGAGGGCTGAAGTTTGAGGATTCAGGATTGAGGATTCAGAATTGAGGTTTGAGGACTGAGGATTGAGGATTGAAGGTTGAGGATTGAGGATTGAGGATTGAAGACTGAGGATTGGGTATTGAGGATTGAACATTGAGGATTGAGGGTTGAGGATTGAGGATTGAGAATTGAAGAATGAGGATAGAGGAATGAGGATTGAGGATTGAGGATTGAAGATTGAGTATTGAGGATTGAAACCTGACGATTGAGGATTGAGGATTGAGGATTAAGGATAGAGGATGGAGGATTGAAGATTGAGTATTGAGGATTGAAGATTGAGGATTGAGGATTGAGGATTGAGGATCGAGTGTTGAAGGTTGAGGATTGGGGACTGAGTGTTGAGGGTTGAATTATGAGAATTGATGTTTGTGGATGGAGATTTGAAGATTGCAGATTGAGTATTGAGTATTGAAAGCTGTGAATTGATTATATTCTATTGATAATTGAGAATTGACAACTGATAGTTGAGGACAGAGTTCTGAAGGTTGAGGATTCAGGATTGAGGATTCAGGCTTGAGTTTTGAGGACTGAGGATTCAGGAGTGAGTATCGAGGATTGAGGATTGAGGATTGAGGATTGAGGATTGAAGATTGAGGATTGAGGATTGAGGATTGAACACTGAGGATTTGGTATTGAGCACTGAAAATTGAGGATTGAGGGTTCAGTATTGAGGATTGATGATTGACGATTGAGGATTGAGGAATGAGGATGAGGGCTGAGGGTTGGGGATTCAGGTTTGAGGTCTGAGGACTGAGGATTGAGGATTGAGAATTGAGGATTGAGGATTGAAAATTGAAGACTGAATATTGATGCTTGTAGATTGAGGATCGAGGATTGAGGGTTGTGGATTGAGGACGAAGACTGAGGGTTCAGTGTTGATGTTTGAGGTCTGTAGATTGAGGATTGAGGATTGAGAATTGAGGATTTAGGATTGAGGATTGAAGATTGAGGATTCGGTGTTGAGGATTGAAGAATGAGGATTGAGAAATGAGGATTGAGGATTGAGGATTGAAGATTGAGTATTGAGGATTGAAGTTTGAGGATTGAGGTCGGTGGATTGAGGATTGAGGATTGAGAATTGAGGATTGAGGATTGAGGATTGAAGTTTCAGGATTGAAGATTGAGGATTGAGGATTGAGGATTGAGGATTGAGGATTGAAGATTGAGAATTGGGGATTGAGGATTGACGATTGAGGATTGAGTTTTGAGGAGTGAGAATTGAGGATTGAGGATTGAAGATTGAGGATTGAGGATTGAAGATTGAGTATTGACGATTGAAGATTGAGGGCTGAGGATTGAGTGTTGAGGATTGAGGGCGAGGACTGAAGATTGAGGATTGAGGTTTGAAGATTGAGGATTGTGGATTGAGGAATGAGGATTGAGGATTGAGGATTGAGCATTGAGGATTGAAGGTTGAGTATTGAGTATTGAAAATTGAGGATTGAGGATTGAGGATTGAAGATTGAGGATTGGGGACGGAGTGTTGAGGGTTGAGCGATGAGAATTGATGTTTGTGGATAGAGATTTGAAGATTGCAGATTAAGTATTGAGCATTGAAAGCTGTGAATTGATGACATTCTATTGGGGATTGAGGACTGACAACTGATTGTTGAGGATTGAGGCCTGAAGATTGAGGATTCAGTATTGAGGATTCAGGATTGAGGTTTGAGGACAGAGGATTGAGGATTGAGGATTGAGGATTGAGGATTGAGGATTGAGGATTGAAGATTGACGATTGGGTGTTGAGGATTGAGCATTGAGGGTTGAGGATTGAGGATTGAGGATTGAGGATTGAGGATTGGGTATTGAGGATTGTAGAATGAGTATTGAGGATTGAGGATTAAGGATTGAGGGTTGAGGATTGAAGACTGAGTATTGAGGATTGAATGTTGAGAATTGAGGACTGAGGATTGAAGATTGAGGATTGAGAATTGAGTATAGAGGATTGAAGAATGAGGATTGAGGATTGAGTATTGAGGATTGAGGAATGAAGATTGAGTATTGAGGATTGAAGGTTGAGGATTGAGTATTGAGGATTGAGGATTGAGGATTGAGAATTGAGGATTGAGGATTGAGGATTGAGGATTGAAGATTCAGTATTGAGGATCGAAGATTGATAGTTGAGGATAGAGGATTGAACATTGAGGAAAGAGTGCTGGGGGTTGAGTGGTGAAAATTGATGTTTGTGGATACAGGTTGCAAGATTGCAGATTGAGTATTGAGTATCGAAAGCTGTGAATTGAGGATATTCTATTGAGGATTGAGGAATGACAACTGATTGTTGAGGACTGAGGGCTGAAGTTTGAGGATTCAGGATTGAGGATTCAGAATTGAGGTTTGAGGACTGAGGATTGAGGATTGAAGGTTGAGGATTGAGGATTGAGGATTGAAGACTGAGGATTGGGTATTGAGGATTGAACATTGAGGATTGAGGGTTGAGGATTGAGGATTGAGAATTGAAGAATGAGGATAGAGGAATGAGGATTGAGGATTGAGGATTGAAGATTGAGTATTGAGGATTGAAACCTGACGATTGAGGATTGAGGATTGAGGATTAAGGATAGAGGATGGAGGATTGAAGATTGAGTATTGAGGATTGAAGATTGAGGATTGAGGATTGAGGATTGAGGATCGAGTGTTGAAGATTGAGGATTGGGGACTGAGTGTTGAGGGTTGAATTATGAGAATTGATGTTTGTGGATGGAGATTTGAAGATTGCAGATTGAGTATTGAGTATTGAAAGCTGTGAATTGATTATATTCTATTGATAATTGAGAATTGACAACTGATAGTTGAGGACAGAGTTCTGAAGGTTGAGGATTCAGGATTGAGGATTCAGGCTTGAGTTTTGAGGACTGAGGATTGAGGAGTGAGGATCGAGGATTGAGGATTGAGGATTGAGGATTGAGGATTGAAGATTGAGGATTGAGGATTGAGGATTGAAGACTGAGGATTTGGTATTGAGCACTGAAAATTGAGGATTGAGGGTTCAGTATTGAGGATTGATGATTGACGATTGAGGATTGAGGAATGAGGATGAGGGCTGAGGGTTGGGGATTCAGGTTTGAGGTCTGAGGACTGAGGATTGAGGATTGAGAATTGAGGATTGAGGATTGAAAATTGAAGACTGAGGATTGTGTATTGAGTATTGAAGCCTGACGACTGAGGATTGAGAATTGAGGATTGAGGATTGAGGATGGAGTGTTGAAGATTGAGTATTGAGGATTGAGGATTGAGGATTGAGGATTGAGGATTGAGGATTGAGTGCTGAGTGTTGAGGTTTGAGTGTTGAATCCTGAGAATTCAGGATATTCTATTGAGTATTTAGAATTGAGGATTGATGGTTGAGTATTGAGGATTGGGGATTGGGTATTGAGGATTGAGTATTCAGGATTGAGGATTGAGGATTGAAGATTGAATATTGATGATTGAAGATTGAGGATCGAGGATTGAGTGTTGTGGATTGAGGACGAGGACTGAGGGTTGAGTATTGATGTTTGAGGACTGAGGATTGAGGATTGATGATTGAGGATTGAGAATTGAGGATTGAGGATTGAGGATTGAAGATTGAGTATTGGGTGTTGCGGATTGAAGAATGAGGATTGAGGATTGAGGATTGAGGATTGAGGATTGAAGATTGAGTATTTACGATTGAAGATTGAGGATTGAGGTCTGGGGATTGAGGATTAAGGATTGAAGATTGAGGATTGCGTGTTGAGGATTGAAGAATGAGGATTGAGGGCTGAGGATTGTGGATTGAGCATTGAAGATTGAGGATTGGGTATTGAGGATTGAAGAATGAGGATTGAGTATTGAGGATTGAAGATTGAGGATTGAGGATTGAGGATTGAGGATTGAGGATTGAAGATTGTGTATTGAGGATTGAAGATTGAGGATTGAGGTCTGAGGATTGAGGATTGAGGATTGAAGATTGAGGATTGGGTATTGAGGATTGTAGAATGAGGATTGAGGATTGAGGACTGAGGATTGAGGATTGAGGATTGAAGATTGAGTATTGAGGATTGAAAATTGAGGATTGAGGGTTGAGGATTGAGGATTGAGGATTGAGGATTGAGTACAGAGGATTGAAGTTTGAGGATTGAGTATTGAGGATTGAGGATTGAGGATTGAAAATTGAGGATTGGGGACTGAGTGTTGAGGGTTGAGTGATGAGAATTGATGTTCGTGGAAAGAAATTTGAAGATTGCAGACTGAGTATTGAGTATTGAAAGCTGTGAATTGATAATATTCTATTGAGCATAGAGGATTGACGTCTGATTGTTCAGGTCTGAGGTCTGAAGATTGAGGATTCAGGATTGAGGATTCAGGATTGAGGTTTGATGACTGAGGATTGAGGATTGAGGACTGAGGCCTGAGGATTGAGGATAGAGGATTGAGGATTGAGGATTGAGGGTTGAGGATTGAGGATTGGGGATTGAAAATTGAGTATTGAGGAGTGAAGATTGAGGATTGGGTGTTGAGGATTGAAGAATGAGGATTGAGGGCTGAGGATTGTGGATTGAGCATTGAAGATTGAGGGTTAGGTATTGAGGATTGCAGATTGTGTATTGAGGATTGAAGATTGAGGGTTGTGGATTGAGGTTTGAGGACTGAGGATTGAGGATTGAAGATTGAGTATTGAGGATTGAATATTGAGGATTTAGGATTGATAATTGAGGTTTGAGGGTGAGGTCTGAGGGTTGAGGATTGAGGTTTGAGGGCTGAGGACTGCGAATTGAGGATTGAGGATTGAGAATGAGGGCTGAGGGTTGAGGATTGAGGTTTGAGGACTGAGGACTGAGGATTGAGGATTGAGAATTGAGGATTGAGGATTGAGGATTGAAGATTGAGGATTGGGTATTGAGGATTGTAGAATGAGGATTGAGGATTGAGGACTGAGGATTGAGGATTGAGGATTGAAGATTGAGTATTGAGGATTGAAAATTGAGGATTGAGGGTTGAGGATTGAGGATTGAGGATTGAGGATTGAGTATAGAGGATTGAAGTTTGAGGATTGAGGATTGAGGATTGAGGATTGAGGATTGAAAATTGAGGATTGGGGACTGAGTGTTGAGGGTTTAGTGATGAGAATTGATGTTTGTGGAAAGAAATTTGAAGATTGCAGATTGAGTATTGAGTATTGAAAGCTGTGAATTGATAATATTCTATTGAGCATTGAGGATTGACGTCTGATTGTTTAGGTCTGAGGTCTGAAGATTGAGGATTCAGGATTGAGGATTCAGGATTGAGGTTTGATGACTGAGGATTGAGGATTGAGGATTGAAGAATGAGGATTGAGGATTGAGGATTGAGGACTGAGGATTGGAAATCGAGTATTGAGGATTGAAGCCTGACGATTGAGGATTGAGGATTCAGGATTGAGGATTGAGGACGGAGGATTGAAGATTGAGTATTGAGGATTGGAGATTGAGGTTTGAGGATTGAGTATTGAGGATTGAGGAATGAGTATTGAGGATTGAGGATTGAGGATTGAGGATTGAGGATTGAGGAATGAGGATTAAGGATTGAGGATTGGGGACTGAGGATCTAGGATTGGAGATTGATTATTGATGATTGAAGATTGAGTATTGAGGATTGAGGATTGAGGATTGAGAATTGAGTATGAGGACTGAGGGTTGAGGATTGAGGATTGAGGATTGAGGGTTGAGGATTGAAGATTGTGTATTGTGGATTGAATATTGAGGATTGAGTGTTGAGGATAGAGGATTGAGGATGAGGGCTGATGGTTGAGGGTTAAGGTTTGGGTATTGAATCCTGAGAATTCAGGATATTCTATTGAGTATCGAGAATTGAGAATTGATAGTTGAGTATTGAGGATTGAGGTTTGAGTATTGAGGATTGAGGATTGAGTATTGAAGACTGAATATTGATGCTTGTAGATTGAGGATCGAGGATTGAGGGTTGTGGATTGAGGACGAAGACTGAGGGTTCAGTGTTGATGTTTGAGGTCTGTAGATTGAGGATTGAGGATTGAGAATTGAGGATTTAGGATTGAGTATTGAAGATTGAGGATTGGGTGTTGAGGATTGAAGAATGAGGATTGAGAATTGAGGATTGAGGATTGAGGATTGAAGATTGAGTATTGAGGATTGAATATTGAGGATTTAGGATTGATAATTGAGGTTTGAGGGTGAGGTCTGAGGGTTGAGGATTGAGGTTTGAGGGCTGAGGACTGAGAATTGAGGATTGAGGATTGAGAATCAGGGCTGAGGGTTGAGGATTCAGGTTTGAGGACTGAGGACTGAGGATTGAGGATTGAGAATTGAGGATTGAGGATTGAGGATTGAAGATTGAGGATTGGGTATTGAGGATTGTAGAATGAGCATTGAGGATTGAGTATAGAGGATTGAAGTTTGAGGATTGAGGATTGAGGATTGAGGATTGAGGATTGAAAATTGAGGATTGGGGACTGAGTGTTGAGGGTTGAGTGATGAGAATTGATGTTTGTGGAAAGAAATTTGATGATTGCAGATTGAGTATTGAGTATTGAAAGCTGTGAATTGATAATATTCTATCGAGCATTGAGGATTGACGTCTGATTGTTTAGGTCTGAGGTCTGAAGATTGAGGATTCAGGATTGAGGATTCAGGATTGAAGTTTGATGACTGAGGATTGATGATTGAGGATTGAAGAATGAGGATTTAGGATTGAGGATTGAAGATTGAGGATTGGGTGTTGAGGATTGAAGAATGAGGATTGAGAATTGAGGATTGAGGATTGAGGATTGAAGATTGAGTATTGAGGATTGAAGGTTGAGGATTGAGGTCGGTGGATTGAGGATTGAGGATTGAGAATTGAGGATTGAGGATTGAGGATTGAAGTTTCAGGACTGGGTATTGAGGATTGGGTTTTGAGGATTGAAGAATGAGGATTGAGGATTGAGGATTGACGATTGAGGATTGAGTTTTGAGGAGTGAGAATTGAGGATTGAGGATTGCAGATTGAGTATTGAGGATTGAAGATTGAGGGTTGAGGATTGAGGATTGAGGATAGAGCATTGAGGATTGAGGATTGAGGATTGAGGATTGAAGATTGAGTATTGAGGATTGAAGATTGATGATTGAGGATTGAGGATTGAGGATTGAGGATTGAAGATTGAGAATTGGGGATTGAGGATTGACGATTGAGGATTGAGTTTTGAGGAGTGAGAATTGAGGATTGAGGATTGAAGATTGAGGATTGAGGATTGAAGATTGAGTATTGACGATTGAAGATTGAGGACTGAGGATTGAGTGTTGAGGATTGAGGGCGAGGACTGAAGATTGAGGATTGAGGTTTGAAGATTGAGGATTGTGGATTGAGGAATGAGGATTGAGGATTGAGGATTGAGCATTGAGGATTGAAGGTTGAGTATTGAGGATTGAAAATTGAGGATTGAGGGTTGAGGATTGAAAATTGAGTATTGAGGATTGAAGATTGAGGATTGGGTGTTGAGGATTGAAGAATGAGGATTGAGGGCTGAGGATTGTGGATTGAGCATTGAAGATTGAGGATTAGGTATTGAGGATTGCAGATTGTGTATTGAGGATTGAAGATTGAGGGTTGTGGATTGAGGTTTGAGGACTGAGGGTTGAGGATTGAAGATTGAGTATTGAGGATTGAATATTGAGGATTTAGGATTGATAATTGAGGTTTGAGGGTGAGGTCTGAGGGTTGAGGATTGAGGTTTGAGGGCTGAGGACTGAGAATTGAGGATTGAGGATTGAGAATGAGGGCTGAGGGTTGAGGATTGAGGTTTGAGGACTGAGGACTGAGGATTGAGGATTGAGAATTGAGGATTGAGGATTGAGGATTGAAGATTGAGGATTGGGTATTGAGGATTGTAGAATGAGGATTGAGGATTGAGTATAGAGGATTGAAGTTTGAGGATTGAGGATTGAGGATTGAGGATTGAGGATTGAAAATTGAGGATTGGGGACTGAGTGTTGAGGGTTGAGTGATGAGAATTGATGTTTGTGGAAAGAAATTTGATGATTGCAGATTGAGTATTGAGTATTGAAAGCTGTGAATTGATAATATTCTATCGAGCATTGAGGATGGACGTCTGATTGTTTAGGTCTGAGGTCTGAAGATTGAGGATTCAGGATTGAGGATTCAGGATTGAAGTTTGATGACTGAGGATTGAGGATTGAGGATTGAAGAATGAGGATTGAGGACTGAGGATTGGAAATCGAGTATTGAGGATTGAAGCCTGACGATTGAGGATTGAGGATTCAGGATTGAGGATTGAGGACGGAGGATTGAAGATTGAGTGTTGAGGATTGAAGATTGAGGTTTGAGGAGTGAGTATTGAGGATTGAGGATGAGTATTGAGGATTGAGGATTGAGGATTGAGGGTTGAGGATTGAGGAATGAGGATTAAGGATTGAGGATTGGGGATTGAGGATCTAGGATTGGAGATTGATTATTGATGATTGAAGATTGAGTATTGAGGATTGAGGATTGAGGATTGAGAATTGAGTATGAGGGCTGAGGGTTGAGGATTGAGGATTGAGGGTTGAGGGTTGAGGATTGAAGATTGTGTATTGTGGATTGAATATTGAGGATTGAGGTTTGAGGATTGAGGATTGAGGATGAGGGCTGATGGTTGAGGGTTAAGGTTTGAGTATTGAATCCTGAGAATTCAGGATATTCTATTGAGTATCGAGAATTGAGAATTGATAGTTGAGTATTGAGGATTGAGGTTTGAGTATTGAGGATTGAGGATTGAGTATTGAAGACTGAATATTGATGCTTGTAGATTGAGGATCGAGGATTGAGGTTTGTGGATTGAGGACGAAGACTGAGGGTTGAGTGTTGATGTTTGAGGTCTGTAGATTGAGGATTGAGGATTGAGAATTGAGGATTTAGGATTGAGGATCGAAGATTGAGGATTGGGTGTTGAGGATTGAAGAATGAGGATTGAGAATTGAGGATTGAGGATTGAGGATTGAAGATTGAGTATTGAGAATTGAAGGTTGAGGATTGAGGTCGGTGGATTGAGGATTGAGGATTGAGAATTGAGGATTGAGGATTGAGGATTGAAGTTTCAGGACTGGGTATTGAGGATTGGGTATTGAGGATTGAAGAATGAGGATTGAGGATTGAGGATTGACGATTGAGGATTGAGTTTTGAGGAGTTAGAATCGAGGATTGAGGATTGCAGATTGAGTATTGAGGATTGAAGATTGAGGGTTGAGGATTGAGGATTGAGGATAGAGCATTGAGGATTGAGGATTGAGGATTGAGGATTGAAGATTGAGTATTGAGCATTGAAAACTGTGAATTGACGACATTCTATTGAGGATTGAGGACTGACAACTCATTGTTGAGGATTGAGGCCTGAAGATTGAGGATTCAGTATTGAGTATTCAGGATTGAGGTTTGAGGACAGAGGATTGAGGTTTGAGGATTGAGAATGAGGGGTGAGGGTTGAGGATTGAGGTTTGAGGACTGTGGACTGAGGATTGAGGGTTGAGAATTGAGGATTGAGGATTGAGGATTGAAGATTGAGTATTGAGGATTGAATATTGAGGATTTAGGATTGATAATTGAGGTTTGAGGGTGAGGTCTGAGGGTTGAGGATTGAGGTTTGAGGGCTGAGGACTGAGAATTGAGGATTGAGGATTGAGAATGAGGGCTGAGGGTTGAGGATTGAGGTTTGAGGACTGAGGACTGAGGATTGAGGATTGAGAATTGAGGATTGAGGATTGCGGATTGAAGATTGAGGATTGGGTATTGAGGATTGTAGAATGAGGATTGAGGATTGAGTATAGAGGATTGAAGTTTGAGGATTGAGGATTGAGGATTGAGGATTGAGGATTGAAAATTGAGGATTGGGGACTGAGTGTTGAGGGTTGAGTGATGAGAATTGATGTTTGTGGAAAGAAATTTGATGATTGCAGATTGAGTATTGAGTATTGAAAGCTGTGAATTGATAATATTCTATCGAGCATTGAGGATTGACGTCTGATTGTTTAGGTCTGAGGTCTGAAGATTGAGGATTCAGGATTGAGGATTCAGGATTGAAGTTTGATGACTGAGGATTGAGGATTGAGGATTGAAGAATGAGGATTTAGGATTGAGGATTGAAGATTGAGGATTGGGTGTTGAGGATTGAAGAATGAGGATTGAGAATTGAGGATTGAGGATTGAGGATTGAAGATTGAGTATTGAGGATTGAAGGTTGAGGATTGAGGTCGGTGGATTGAGGATTGAGGATTGAGAATTGAGGATTGAGGATTGAGGATTGAAGTTTCAGGACTGGGTATTGAGGATTGGGTATTGAGGATTGAAGAATGAGGACTGAGGATTGAGTGTTGAGGATTGAGGGCGAGGACTGAAGATTGAGGATTGAGGTTTGAAGATTGAGGATTGTGGATTGAGGAATGAGGATTGAGGATTGAGGATTGAGCATTGAGGATTGAAGGTTGAGTATTGAGGATTGAAAATTGAGGATTGAGGGTTGAGGATTGAAAATTGAGTATTGAGGATTGAAGATTGAGGATTGGGTGTTGAGGATTGAAGAATGAGGATTGAGGGCTGAGGATTGTGGATTGAGCACTGAAGATTGAGGATTAGGTATTGAGGATTGCAGATTGTGTATTGAGGATTGAAGATTGAGGGTTGTGGATTGAGGTTTGAGGACTGAGCGTTGAGGATTGAAGATTGAGTATTGAGGATTGAATATTGAGGATTTAGGATTGATAATTGAGGTTTGAGGGTGAGGTCTGAGGGTTGAGGATTGAGGTTTGAGGGCTGAGGACTGAGAATTGAGGATTGAGGATTGAGAATGAGGGCTGAGGGTTGAGGATTGAGGTTTGAGGACTGAGGACTGAGGATTGAGGATTGAGAATTGAGGATTGAGGATTGAGGATTGAAGATGGAGGATTGGGTATTGAGGATTGTAGATTGAGGATTGAGGATTGAGTATAGAGGATTGAAGTTTGAGGATTGAGGATTGAGGATTGAGGATTGAGGATTGAAAATTGAGGATTGGGGACTGAGTGTTGAGGGTTGAGTGATGAGAATTGATGTTTGTGGAAAGAAATTTGATGATTGCAGATTGAGTATTGAGTATTGAAAGCTGTGAATTGATAATATTCTATCGAGCATTGAGGATTGACGTCTGATTGTTTAGGTCTGAGGTCTGAAGATTGAGGATTCAGGATTGAGGATTCAGGATTGAAGTTTGATGACTGAGGATTGATGATTGAGGATAGAAGAATGAGGATTTAGGATTGAGGATTGAAGATTGAGGATTGGGTGTTGAGGATTGAAGAATGAGGATTGAGAATTGAGGATTGAGGATTGAGGATTGAAGATTGAGTATTGAGGATTGAAGGTTGAGGATTGAGGTCGGTGGATTGAGGATTGAGGATTGAGAATTGAGGATTGAGGATTGAGGATTGAAGTTTCAGGACTGGGTATTGAGGATTGGGTTTTGAGGATTGAAGAATGAGGATTGAGGATTGAGGATTGACGATTGAGGATTGAGTTTTGAGGAGTGAGAATTGAGGATTGAGGATTGCAGATTGAGTATTGAGGATTGAAGATTGAGGGTTGAGGATTGAGGATTGAGGATAGAGCATTGAGGATTGAGGATTGAGGATTGAGGATTGAAGATTGAGTATTGAGGATTGAAGATTGATGATTGAGGATTGAGGATTGAGGATTGAGGATTGAAGATTGAGAATTGGGGATTGAGGATTGACGATTGAGGATTGAGTTTTGAGGAGTGAGAATTGAGGATTGAGGATTGAAGATTGAGGATTGAGGATTGAAGATTGAGTATTGACGATTGAAGATTGAGGACTGAGGATTGAGTGTTGAGGATTGAGGGCGAGGACTGAAGATTGAGGATTGAGGTTTGAAGATTGAGGATTGTGGATTGAGGAATGAGGATTGAGGATTGAGGATTGAGCATTGAGGATTGAAGGTTGAGTATTGAGGATTGAAAATTGAGGATTGAGGTTTGAGGATTGAAAATTGAGTATTGAGGATTGAAGATTGATGATTGGGTGTTGAGGATTGAAGAATGAGGATTGAGGGCTGAGGATTGTGGATTGAGCATTGAAGATTGAGGATTAGGTATTGAGGATTGCAGATTGTGTATTGAGGATTGAAGATTGAGGGTTGTGGATTGATGTTTGAGGACTGAGGGTTGAGGATTGAAGATTGAGTATTGAGGATTGAATATTGAGGATTTAGGATTGATAATTGAGGTTTGAGGGTGAGGTCTGAGGGTTGAGGATTGAGGTTTGAGGGCTGAGGACTGAGAATTGAGGATTGAGGATTGAGAATGAGGGCTGAGGGTTGAGGATTGAGGTTTGAGGACTGAGGACTGAGGATTGAGGATTGAGAATTGAGGATTGAGGATTGAGGATTGAAGATTGAGGATTGGGTATTGAGGATTGTAGAATGAGGATTGAGGATTGAGTATAGATAATTGAAGTTTGAGGATTGAGGATTGAGGATTGAGGATTGAGGATTGAAAATTGAGGATTGGGGACTGAGTGTTGAGGGTTGAGTGATGAGAATTGATGTTTGTGGAAAGAAATTTGATGATTGCAGATTGAGTATTGAGTATTGAAAGCTGTGAATTGATAATATTCTATCGAGCATTGAGGATTGACGTCTGATTGTTTAGGTCTGAGGTCTGAAGATTGAGGATTCAGGATTGAGGATTCAGGATTGAAGTTTGATGACTGAGGATTGAGGATTGAGGATTGAGGATTGAAGAATGAGGATTGAGGACTGAGGATTGGAAATCGAGTATTGAGGATTGAAGCCTGACGATTGAGGATTGAGGATTCTGGATTGAGGATTGAGGACGGAGGATTGAAGATTGAGTGTTGAGGATTGAAGATTGAGGTTTGAGGAGTGAGTATTGAGGATTGAGGATGAGTATTGAGGATTGAGGATTGAGGATTGAGGGTTGAGGATTGAGGAATGAGGATTAAGGATTGAGGATTGGGGATTGAGGATCTAGGATTGGAGATTGATTATTGATGATTGAAGATTGAGTATTGAGGATTGAGGATTGAGGATTGAGAATTGAGTATGAGGGCTGAGGGTTGAGGATTGAGGATTGAGGATTGAGGGTTGAGGATTGAAGATTGTGTATTGTGGATTGAATATTGAGGATTGAGGTTTGAGGATTGAGGATTGAGGATGAGGGCTGATGGTTGAGGGTTAAGGTTTGAGTATTGAATCCTGAGAATTCAGGATATTCTATTGAGTATCGAGAATTGAGAATTGATAGTTGAGTATTGAGGATTGAGGTTTGAGTATTGAGGATTGAGGATTGAGTATTGAAGACTGAATATTGATGCTTGTAGATTGAGGATCGAGGATTGAGGTTTGTGGATTGAGGACGAAGACTGAGGGTTGAGTGTTGATGTTTGAGGTCTGTAGATTGAGGATTGAGGATTGAGAATTGAGGATTTAGGATTGAGGATCGAAGATTGAGGATTGGGTGTTGAGGATTGAAGAATGAGGATTGAGAATTGAGGATTGAGGATTGAGGATTGAAGATTGAGTATTGAGGATTGAAGGTTGAGGATTGAGGTCGGTGGATTGAGGATTGAGGATTGAGAATTGAGGATTGAGGATTGAGGATTGAAGTTTCAGGACTGGGTATTGAGGATTGGGTATTGAGGATTGAAGAATGAGGATTGAGGATTGAGGATTGACGATTGAGGATTGAGTTTTGAGGAGTTAGAATTGAGGATTGAGGATTGCAGATTGAGTATTGAGGATTGAAGATTGAGGGTTGAGGATTGAGGATTGAGGATAGAGCATTGAGGATTGAGGATTGAGGATTGAGGATTGAAGATTGAGTATTGAGGATTGAAGATTGAGGATTGAGGATTGAGGATTGAGGATTGAGGATTGAAGATTGAGAATTGGGGATTGAGGATTGACGATTGAGGATTGAGTTTTGAGGAGTGAGAATTGAGGATTGAGGATTGAAGATTGAGGATTGAGGATTGAAGATTGAGTATTGACGATTGAAGATTGAGGACTGAGGATTGAGTGTTGAGGATTGAGGGCGAGGACTGAAGATTGAGGATTGAGGTTTGAAGATTGAGGATTGTGGATTGAGGAATGAGGATTGAGGATTGAGGATTGAGCATTGAGGATTGAAGGTTGAGTATTGAGGATTGAAAATTGAGGATTGAGGGTTGAGGATTGAAGATTGAGGATTGGGGACGGAGTGTTGAGGGTTGAGTGATGAGAATTGATGTTTGTGGATAGAGATTTGAAGATTGCAGATTGAGTATTGAGCATTGAAAACTGTGAATAGATGACATTCTATTGAGGATTGAGGACTGACAACTCATTGTTGAGGATTGAGGCCTGAAGATTGAGGATTCAGTATTGAGGATTCAGGATTGAGGTTTGAGGACAGAGGATTGAGGTTTGAGGATTGAGAATGAGGGGTGAGGGTTGAGGATTGAGGTTTGAGGACTGTGGACTGAGGATTGAGGGTTGAGAATTGAGGATTGAGGATTGAGGATTGAAGATTGAGAATTGAGGATTGAATATTGAGGATTTAGGATTGATAATTGAGGTTTGAGGGTGAGGTCTGAGGGTTGAGGATTGAGGTTTGAGGGCTGAGGACTGAGAATTGAGGATTGAGGATTGAGAATGAGGGCTGAGGGTTGAGGATTGAGGTTTGAGGACTGAGGACTGAGGATTGAGGATTGAGAATTGAGGATTGAGGATTGAGGATTGAAGATTGAGGATTGGGTATTGAGGATTGTAGAATGAGGATTGAGGATTGAGTATAGAGGATTGAAGTTTGAGGATTGAGGATTGAGGATTGAGGATTGAGGATTGAAAATTGAGGATTGGGGACTGAGTGTTGAGGGTTGAGTGATGAGAATTGATGTTTGTGGAAAGAAATTTGATGATTGCAGATTGAGTATTGAGTATTGAAAGCTGTGAATTGATAATATTCTATCGAGCATTGAGGATTGACGTCTGATTGTTTAGGTCTGAGGTCTGAAGATTGAGGATTCAGGATTGAGGATTCAGGATTGAAGTTTGATGACTGAGGATTGAGGATTGAGGATTGAAGAATGAGGATTGAGGACTGAGGATTGGAAATCGAGTATTGAGGATTGAAGCCTGACGATTGAGGATTGAGGATTCAGGATTGAGGATTGAGGACGGAGGATTGAAGATTGAGTGTTGAGGATTGAAGATTGAGGTTTGAGGAGTGAGTATTGAGGATTGAGGATGAGTATTGAGGATTGAGGATTGAGGATTGAGGATTGAGGATTGAGGAATGAGGATTAAGGATTGAGGATTGGGGATTGAGGATCTAGGATTGGAGATTGATTATTGATGATTGCAGATTGTGTATTGAGGATTGAAGATTGAGGGTTGTGGATTGATGTTTGAGGACTGAGCGTTGAGGATTGAAGATTGAGTATTGGGGATTGAATATTGAGGATTTAGGATTGATAATTGAGGCTTGAGGGTGAGGTCTGAGGGTTGAGGATTGAGGTTTGAGGGCTGAGGACTGAGAATTGAGGATTGAGGATTGAGAATGAGGGCTGAGGGTTGAGGATTGAGGTTTGAGGACTGAGGACTGAGGATTGAGGATTGAGAATTGAGGATTGAGGATTGAGGATTGAAGATTGAGGATTGGGTATTGAGGATTGTAGAATGAGGATTGAGGATTGAGTATAGAGGATTGAAGTTTGAGGATTGAGGATCGAGGATTGAGGATTGAGGATTGAAAATTGAGGATTGGGGACTGAGTGTTGAGGGTTGAGTGATGAGAATTGATGTTTGTGGAAAGAAATTTGATGATTGCAGATTGAGTATTGAGTATTGAAAGCTGTGAATTGATAATATTCTATCGAGCATTGAGGATTGACGTCTGATTGTTTAGGTCTGAGGTCTGAAGATTGAGGATTCAGGATTGAGGATTCAGGATTGAGGTTTGATGACTGAGGATTGAGGATTGAGGACTGAGGCATGAGGATTGAGGATTGAGGTTTGAGGATTGAGGATTGAGGGTTGAGGATTCAGGATTGGGGATTGAAAATTGAGTATTGAGGATTGAAGATTGAGGATTGGGTGTTGAGGATTGAAGAATGAGGATTGAGGGCTGAGGATTGTGGATTGAGCATTGAAGATTGAGGATTAGGTATTGAGGATTGCAGATTGTGTATTGAGGATTGAAGATTGAGGGTTGTGGATTGAGGTTTGAGGACTGAGGATTGAGGATTGAAGATTGAGTATTGAGGATTGAATATTGAGGATTTATGATTGATAATTGAGGTTTGAGGGTGAGGTCTGAGGGTTGAGGATTGAGGTTTGAGGACTGAGGACTGAGGATTGAGGATTGAGAATTGAGGATTGAGGATTGAGGATTGAAGATTGAGGATTGGGTATTGTGGATTGTAGAATGAGGATTGAGGATTGAGGACTGAGGATTGAGGATTGAGGATTGAAGATTGGGTATTGAGGATTGAAGATTGAGGATTGAGGGTTGAGGATTGAGGATTGAGGATTGAGGATTGAGTATAGAGGATTGAAGTTTGAGGATTGAGGATTGAGGATTGATGATTGAGGATTGAAAATTGAGGATTGGGGACTGAGTGTTGAGGGTTGAGTGATGAGAATTGATGTTTGTGGAAAGAAATTTGAAGATTGCAGATTGAGTATTGAGTATTGAAAGCTGTGAATTGATAATATTCTATTGAGCATTGAGGATTGACGTCTGATTGTTTAGGTCTGAGGTCTGAAGATTGAGGATTCAGGATTGAGGATTCAGGATTGAGGTTTGATGACTGAGGATTGAGGATTGAGGATTGAAGAATGAGGATTGAGGATTGAGGATTGAGGACTGAGGATTGGAAATTGAGTATTGAGGATTGAAGCCTGACGATTGAGGATTGAGGATTCAGGATTGAGGATTGAGAACGGAGGATTGAAGATTGAGTATTGAGGATTGAAGATTGAGGTTTGAGGATTGAGTATTGAGGATTGAGGAATGAGTATTGAGGATTGAGGATTGAGGATTGAGGATTGAGGATTGAGGAATGAGGATTAAGGATTGAGGATTGGGGATTGAGGATCTAGGATTGGAGATTGATTATTGATGATTGAAGATTGTGTATTGAGGATTGAGGATTGAGGATTGAGAATTGAGTATGAGGACTGAGGGTTGAGGATTGAGGATTGAGGATTGAGGGTTGAGGATTGAAGATTGTGTATTGTGGATTGAATATTGAGGATTGAGGATTGAGGATTGAGGATTGAGGATGAGGGCTGATGGTTGAGGGTTAAGGTTTGAGTATTGAATCCTGAGAATTCAGGATATTCTATTGAGTATCGAGAATTGAGCATTGATAGTTGAGTATTGAGGATTGAGGTTTGAGTATTGAGGATTGAGGATTGAGTATTGAAGACTGAATATTGATGCTTGTAGATTGAGGATCGAGGATTGAGGGTTGTGGATTGAGGACGAAGACTGAGGGTTGAGTGTTGATGTTTGAGGTCTGTAGATTGAGGATTGAGGATTGAGAATTGAGGATTTAGGATTGAGGATTGAAGATTGAGGATTGGGTGTTGAGGATTGAAGAATGAGGATTGAGAATTGAGGATTGAGGATTGAGGATTGAAGATTGAGTATTGAGGATTGAAGGTTGAGGATTGAGGTCGGTGGATCGAGGATTGAGGATTGAGAATTGAGGATTGAGGATTGAGGATTGAAGTTTCAGGATTGGGTATTGAGGATTGGGTATTGAGGATTGAAGATTGTGGATTGAGGCTTGAGGATTGAGGATTGAGGATTGCAGATTGAGTATTGAGGATTGAAGACTAAGGATTGGGTATTGAGAATTGAACATTGAGGATTGAGGGTTGAGGATTGAGGATTGAGAATTGAAGAATGAGGATTGAGGATTGAAGGTTGAGGATTGAGGATTGAGAATTGAGGATTGAGGATTGAGGATTGAGGATTGAAGATTCAGTATTGAGGATCGAATATTGAGAGTTGAGGATTGAGGATTGAACATTGGGGACTGAGTGTTGAGGGTTGAGTGATGAGAATTCATGTTTGTGGAAAGAAATTTGAAGATTGCAGATTGAGTATTGAGTATTGAAAGCTGTGAATTGATAATATTCTATTGAGCATAGAGGATTGACGTCTGATTGTTCAGGTCTGAGGTCTGAAGATTGAGGACTCAGGATTGAGGATTCAGGATTGAGGTTTGATGACTGAGGATTGAGGATTGAGGACTGAGGCATTAGGATTGAGGATTGAGGATTGAGGTTTGAGGATTGAGGGTTGAGGATTGAGGATTGGGGATTGAAGATTGAGTATTGAGGATTGAAGATTGAGGATTGGGTGTTGAGGATTGAAGAATGAGGATTGAGGGCTGAGGATTGTGGATTGAGCATTGAAGATTGTGGATTAGGTATTGAGGATTGCAGATTGTGTATTGAGGATTGAAGATTGAGGGTTGTGGATTGAGGTTTGAGGACTGAGGATTGAGGATTGAAGATTGAGTATTGAGGACTGAATATTGAGGATTTAGGATTGATAATTGAGGTTTGAGGGTGAGGTCTGAGGGTTGAGGATTGAGGTTTGAGGGCTGAGGACTGAGAATTGAGGATTGAGGATTGAGAATGAGGGCTGAGAGTTGAGGATTGAGGTTTGAGGACTGAGGACTGAGGATTGAGGATTGAGAATTGGGGATTGAGGATTGAGGATTGAAGACTGAGGATTGGGTATTGATGATTGAACACTGAGGATTGAGGGTTGAGGATTGAGGATTGAGGATTGACGATTGAGGATTGAGGAATGAGGATGAGGGCTGAGGATTCAGGATTGAGGTTTGATGACTGAGGATTGAGGATTGAAGATTGAGGATTGGGTATTGAGGATTGTAGAATGAGGTTTGAGGATTGTGGATTGAGGACTGAGGATTGAAGATTCAGTATTGAGGATTGAAGACTGACGACTGAGGATTGAGGTCTGAAGATTGAGGATTCAGGATTGAGGATTCAGAATTGAGGTTTGAAGACTGAGGATTGAGGATTGAAGATTGAGGAATGAGGATTGAGGATTGAGAATTGAAGACTGAGGATTGGGTATTGATGATTGAACACTGAGGATTGAGGGTTGAGGATTGAGGATTGAGGATTGACGATTGAGGATTGAGGAATGAGGATGAGGGCTGAGGATTGGGGATTGAGGTTTGAGGTCTGAGGACTGAGGATTGAGGATTGAGAATTGAGGATTGAGGATTGAAGATTGAAGACCGAGGATTGCGTATTGAGGATTGATGCCTGACGATTGAGGATTGAGAATTGAGGATTGAGGGTTGAGGATGCAGGATTGAAGATTGAGTATTGAGGATTGAATATTGATGATTGAAGACTGAGGATCGAGGATTGAGGATTGAGGATTCAGGACTGAGGATTGAGGACAGAAGATTGAATATTGATGATTGAAGATTGAGGATTGAGGATTGATGGTTGTGGATTGAGGACGAGGACTGAGAGTTGAGTATTGATGTTTGAGGTCTGAGGATTGAGGATTGAGGATTGAGAATTGAGGATTGAGGATTGAGGATTTATGATTGAGGATTGGGTATTGAGGGTTGAAGAATCAGGATTGAGGATTGAGGATTGAGGATTGAGGATTGAGTATTCAGGATTGAGGATTGAGGATTGAAGATTGAATATTGATGATTGAAGACTGAGGATCGAGGATCGAGGATTGAGGATTCATGGATTGAGGATTGAGGACAGAAGATTGAATATTGATGATTGAAGATTGAGGATTGAGGATTGATGGTTGTGGATTGAGGACGAGGACTGAGAGTTGAGTATTGATGTTTGAGGTCTGAGGATTGAGGATTGAGGATTGAGAATTGAGGATTGAGGATTGAGGATTTATGATTGAGGATTGGGTATTGAGGGTTGAAGAATCAGGATTGAGGATTGAGGATTGAGGATTGAGGATTGAAGACTGAGTATTGAGGATTGAAGATTGGGGATTGAGGATTGAGGATTCAGGATTGAGGATTGAGGATTGAGGATTGAAGATTGATTATTGTGGACTGAAGATTGAGGATTGAGGATTGAGGATCGAGGATTGAGGATTGAAGATTGAGGATTGGGGATTGACGATTGACGATTGAGGATTGAGTATTGAGGATTGAGAATTGAGGATTGATTATTGAAGATTGAGTATTGAGGATGGAAGATTGAGGATTGAGGATTGAGGATTGAAGATTGAGGATGAGGGCTGAGGGTTGAGGATTGAGGTTTGTGGACTGAGGACTGAGGATTGAGGATTGAGAATTGACGATTGAGGATTGAGGATTGAAGATTGAGGATTTGGTATTGAGGATGGAAGAATGAGGATTGAGGATTGAGGATTGAGAATTGAGGATTGAAGATTGAGTATTGAGGATTGAAGCCTGACGATTGAGGATTGAGGATTGAGGATTGAGGATTGAAGACGGAGGATTGAAGATTGAGTATTGAGGACTGAAGATTGAGGTTTGAGCATTGAGTATTGATGATTGAGGATTGAGTATTGAGGATTGAAGATTGAGGTTTGAGGATTGGGTATTGAGGATTGGGGAATGAGTATTGAGGATTGAGGATTGAGGATTGAGGATTGAGGATTGAGGAATGAGGATTAAGGATTGAGGATTGGGGATTGAGGATCTAGGATTGGAGATTGATTATTGATGATTGAAGATTGTGTATTGAGGATTGAGGATTGAGGATTGAGAATTGAGTATGAGGACTGAGGGTTGAGGATTGAGGATTGAGGATTGAGGGTTGAGGATTGAAGATTGTGTATTGTGGATTGAATATTGAGGATTGAGGATTGAGGATTGAGGATTGAGGATGAGGGCTGATGGTTGAGGGTTAAGGTTTGAGTATTGAATCCTGAGAATTCAGGATATTCTATTGAGTATCGAGAATTGAGAATTGATAGTTGAGTATTGAGGATTGAGGTTTGAGTATTGAGGATTGAGGATTGAGTATTGAAGACTGAATATTGATGCTTGTAGATTGAGGATCGAGGATTGAGGGTTGTGGATTGAGGACGAAGACTGAGGGTTGAGTGTTGATGTTTGAGGTCTGTAGATTGAGGATTGAGGATTGAGAATTGAGGATTTAGGATTGAGGATTGAAGATTGAGGATTGGGTGTTGAGGATTGAAGAATGAGGATTGAGAATTGAGGATTGAGGATTGAGGATTGAAGATTGAGTATTGAGGATTGAAGGTTGAGGATTGAGGTCGGTGGATTGAGGATTGAGGATTGAGAATTGAGGATTTAGGATTGAGGATTGAAGTTTCAGGATTGGGTATTGAGGATTGGGTATTGAGGATTGAAGAATGTGGATTGAGGCTTGAGGATTGAGGATTGAGGATTGCAGATTGAGTATTGAGGATTGAAGATTGAGGGTTGAGGATTGAGGATTGAGGATAGAGCATTGAGGATTGAGGATTGAGGATTGAGGATTGAAGATTGAGTATTGAGTATTGAAGATTGAGGATTGAGGATTGAGGTTTGAGGATTGAGGATTGAAGATTGAGAATTGGGGATTGAGGATTGACGATTGAGGATTGAGTACTGAGGAGTGAGAATTGAGGATTGAGGATTGAAGATTGAGGATTGAGGATTGAAGATTGAGTATTGACGATTGAAGATTGAGGACTGAGGATTGAGTGTTGAGGATTGAGGGCGAGGACTGAAGATTGAGGATTGAGGTTTGAAGATTGAGGATTGTGGATTGAGGAATGAGGATTGAGGATTGAGGATTGAGCATTGTGGATTGAAGGTTGAGTATTGAGGATTGAAAATTGAGGATTGAGGATTGAGGATTGAAGATTGAGGATTGGGGACGGAGTGTTGAGGGTTGAGTGATGAGAATTGATGTTTGTGGATAGAGATTTGAAGATTGCAGATTGAGTATTGAGCATTGAAAGCTGTGAATTGATGACATTCTATTGAGGATTGAGGACTGACAACTGATTGTTGAGGACTGAGGCCTGAAGATTGAGGATTCAGTATTGAGGATTCAGGATTGAGGTTTGAGAACAGAGGATTTAGGGTTGAGGATTGAGGATTGAGGATTGAGGATTGAAGATTGACGATTGGGTGTTGAGGATTGGGCATTGAGGGTTGAGGATTGAGGATTGAGGATTGAGGATTGAGGATTGGGTATTGAGGATTGTAGAATGAGGATTGAGGATTGAGGATTGAGGATTGAGGGTTGAGGATTGAAGACTGAGTATTGAGGATTGAATGTTGAGGATTGAGGATTGAGGATTGAAGATTGAGGTTTGAGGATTGAGTATAGAGGATTGAAGAATGAGGATTGAGGATTGAGTATTGAGGATTGAGGATTGAAGATTGAGTATTGAGGATTGAAGGTTGAGGATTGAGTATTGAGGATTGAGGATTGAGGATTGAGAATTGAGGATTGAGGATTGAGGATTGAGGATTGAAGATTCAGTATTGAGGATCGAAGATTGAGAGTTGAGGATTGAGGATTGAACATTGAGGAAAGAGTGCTGGGGGTTGAGTGGTGAAAATTGATGTTTGTGGATACAGGTTGGAAGATTGCAGATTGAGTATGGAGTATCGAAAGCTGTGAATTGAGGATATTCTATTGAGGATTGAGGAATGACAACTGATTGTTGAGGACTGAGGGCTGAAGTTTGAGGATTCAGGATTGAGGATTCAGAATTGAGGTTTGAGGACTGAGGATTGAGGATTGAAGGTTGAGGATTGAGGATTGAGGATTGAAGACTGAGGATTGGGTATTGAGAATTGAACATTGAGGATTGAGGGTTGAGGATTGAGGATTGAGAATTGAAGAATGAGGATTGAGGATTGAAGGTTGAGGATTGAGGATTGAGAATTGAGGATTGAGGATTGAGGATTGAGGATTGAAGATTCAGTATTGAGGATCGAAGATTGAGAGTTGAGGATTGAGGATTGAACATTGGGGACTGAGTGTTGAGGGTTGAGTGATGAGAATTCATGTTTGTGGAAAGAAATTTGAAGATTGCAGATTGAGTATTGAGTATTGAAAGCTGTGAATTGATAATATTCTATTGAGCATAGAGGATTGACGTCTGATTGTTCAGGTCTGAGGTCTGAAGATTGAGGATTCAGGATTGAGGATTCAGGATTGAGGTTTGATGACTGAGGATTGCGTATTGAGGATTGATGCCTGACGATTGAGGTTTGAGGGTTGAGGGTTGAGGATTGAGGATTGGGGATTGAAAATTGAGTATTGAGGATTGAAGATTGAGGATTGGGTGTTGAGGATTGAAGAATGAGGATTGATGGCTGAGGATTGTGGATTGAGCATTGAAGATTGTGGATTAGGTATTGAGGATTGCAGATTGTGTATTGAGGATTGAAGATTGAGGGTTGTGGATTGAGGTTTGAGGACTGAGGATTGAGGATTGAAGATTGAGTATTGAGGACTGAATATTGAGGATTTAGGATTGATAATTGAGGTTTGAGGGTGAGGTCTGAGGGTTGAGGATTGAGGTTTGAGGGCTGAGGACTGAGAATTGAGGATTGAGGATTGAGAATGAGGGCTGAGAGTTGAGGATTGAGGTTTGAGGACTGAGGACTGAGGATTGAGGATTGAGAATTGGGGATTGAGGATTGAGGATTGAAGATTCAGGATTGGGTATTGAGGATTGCAGAATGAGGATTGAGGATTGAGGACTGAGGATTGAGGATTGAGGATTGAATATTGAGGATTGAGGATTGAAGATTGAGGATTGGGTATTGAGGATTGTAGAATGAGGTTTGAGGATTGTGGATTGAGGACTGAGGATTGAAGATTCAGTATTGAGGATTGAAGACTGACGACTGAGGATTGAGGTCTGAAGATTGAGGATTCAGGATTGAGGATTCAGAATTGAGGTTTGAGGACTGAGGATTGAGGATTCAAGATTGAGGAATGAGGATTGAGGATTGAGGATTGAAGACTGAGGATTGGGTATTGATGATTGAACACTGAGGATTGAGGGTTGAGGATTGAGGATTGAGGATTGACGATTGAGGATTGAGGAATGAGGATGAGGGCTGAGGATTGGGGATTGAGGTTTGAGGTCTGAGGACTGAGGATTGAGGATTGAGAATTGAGGATTGAGGATTGAAGATTGAAGACCGAGGATTGCGTATTGAGGATTGATGCCTGACGATTGAGGATTGAGAATTGAGGATTGAGGGTTGAGGATGCAGGATTGAAGATTGAGTATTGAGGATTGAAGGTTGAGGATTGAGGTCGGTGGATTGAGGATTGAGGATTGAGAATTGAGGATTGAGGATTGAGGATTGAAGTTTCAGGATTGGGTATTGAGGATTGGGTATTGAGGATTGAAGAATGTGGATTGAGGCTTGAGGATTGAGGATTGAGGATTGCAGATTGAGTATTGAGGATTGAAGATTGAGGGTTGAGGATTGAGGATTGAGGATAGAGCATTGAGGATTGAGGATTGAGGATTGAGGATTAAAGATTGAGTATTGAGTATTGAAGATTGAGGATTGAGGATTGAGGTTTGAGGATTGAGGATTGAAGATTGAGAATTGGGGATTGAGGATTGACGATTGACGATTGAGGATTGAGTACTGAGGAGTGAGAATTGAGGATTGAGGATTGAAGATTGAGGATTGAGGATTGAAGATTGAGTATTGACGATTGAAGATTGAGGACTGAGGATTGAGTGTTGAGGATTGAGGGCGAGGACTGAAGATTGAGGATTGAGGTTTGAAGATTGAGGATTGTGGATTGAGGAATGAGGATTGAGGATTGAGGATTGAGCATTGTGGATTGAAGGTTGAGTATTGAGGATTGAAAATTGAGGATTGAGGATTGAGGATTGAAGATTGAGGATTGGGGACGGAGTGTTGAGGGTTGAGTGATGAGAATTGATGTTTGTGGATAGAGATTTGAAGATTGCAGATTGAGTATTGAGCATTGAAAGCTGTGAATTGATGACATTCTATTGAGGATTGAGGACTGACAACTGATTGTTGAGGACTGAGGCCTGAAGATTGAGGATTCAGTATTGAGGATTCAGGATTGAGGTTTGAGAACAGAGGATTTAGGGTTGAGGATTGAGGATTGAGGATTGAGGATTGAGGATTGAAGATTGACGATTGGGTGTTGAGGATTGGGCATTGAGGGTTGAGGATTGAGGATTGAGGATTGAGGATTGAGGATTGGGTATTGAGGATTGTAGAATGAGGATTGAGGATTGAGGATTGAGGATTGAGGGTTGAGGATTGAAGACTGAGTATTGAGGATTGAATGTTGAGGATTGAGGATTGAGGATTGAAGATTGAGGTTTGAGGATTGAGTATAGAGGATTGAAGAATGAGGATTGAGGATTGAGTATTGAGGATTGAGGATTGAAGATTGAGTATTGAGGATTGAAGGTTGAGGATTGTGTATTGAGGATTGAGGATTGAGGATTGAGAATTGAGGATTGAGGATTGAGGATTGAGGATTGAAGATTCAGTATTGAGGATCGAAGATTGAGAGTTGAGGATTGAGGATTGAACATTGGGGACTGAGTGTTGAGGGTTGAGTGATGAGAATTCATGTTTGAGGAAAGAAATTTGAAGATTGCAGATTGAGTATTGAGTATTGAAAGCTGTGAATTGATAATATTCTATTGAGCATAGAGGATTGACGTCTGATTGTTCAGGTCTGAGGTCTGAAGATTGAGGATTCAGGATTGAGGATTCAGGATTGAGGTTTGATGACTGAGGATTGAGGATTGAGGACTGAGGCATTAGGATTGAGGATTGTGGATTGAGGTTTGAGGATTGAGGGTTGAGGATTGAGGATTGGGGATTGAAAATTGTGTATTGAGGATTGAAGATTGAGGATTGGGTGTTGAGGATTGAAGAATGAGGATTGAGGGCTGAGGATTGTGGATTGAGCATTGAAGATTGTGGATTAGGTATTGAGGATTGCAGATTGTGTATTGAGGATTGAAGATTGAGGGTTGTGGATTGAGGTTTGAGGACTGAGGATTGAGGATTGAAGATTGAGTATTGAGGACTGAATATTGAGGATTTAGGATTGATAATTGAGGTTTGAGGGTGAGGTCTGAGGGTTGAGGATTGAGGTTTGAGGGCTGAGGACTGAGAATTGAGGATTGAGGATTGAGAATGAGGGCTGAGAGTTGAGGATTGAGGTTTGAGGACTGAGGACTGAGGATTGAGGATTGAGAATTGGGGATTGAGGATTGAGGATTGAAGATTCAGGATTGGGTATTGAGGATTGTAGAATGAGGATTGAGGATTGAGGACTGAGGATTGAGGATTGAGGATTGAATATTGAGGATTGAGGATTGAAGATTGAGGATTGGGTATTGAGGATTGTAGAATGAGGTTTGAGGATTGTGGATTGAGGACTGAGGATTGAAGATTCAGTATTGAGGATTGAAGACTGACGACTGAGGATTGATGTCTGAAGATTGAGGATTCAGGATTGAGGATTCAGAATTGAGGTTTGAGGACTGAGGATTGAGGATTGAAGATCGAGGAATGAGGATTGAGGATTGAGGATTGAAGACTGAGGATTGGGTATTGATGATTGAACACTGAGGATTGAGGGTTGAGGATTGAGGATTGAGGATTGACGATTGAGGATTGAGGAATGAGGATGAGGGCTGAGGATTGGGGATTGAGGTTTGAGGTCTGAGGACTGAGGATTGAGGATTGAGAATTGAGGATTGAGGATTGAACATTGAAGACCGAGGATTGCGTATTGAGGATTGATGCCTGACGATTGAGGATTGAGAATTGAGGATTGAGGGTGAGGATGCAGGATTGAAGATTGAGTATTGAGGATTGAAGATTGAGGATTGAGGATTGAGGATTGAGGATTGAGGGTTGAGTGTTGAGGATTGAGTATTGAATCCTGAGAATTCAGGATATTCCGTTGAGTATTGAGAATTGAGGATTGATGGTTGAGTATTGAGGATTGGGGATTGAGGATTGAGGATTGAGTATTCAGGATTGAGGATTGAGGATTGAAGATTGAATATTGATGATTGAAGATTGAGGATCGAGGATTGAGGTTTGTGGATTGAGGACGAGGACTGAGGGTTGAGTATTGATGTTTGAGGACTGAGGATTGAGGATTGATGATTGAGGATTGAGAATTGAGGATTGAGGATTGAGGATTGAAGATTGAGTATTGGGTGTTGTGGATTGAAGAATGAGGATTGAGGATTGAGGATTGAGGATTGAGGATTGAAGATTGGGTATTTACGATTGAAGATTGAGGATTGAGGTCTGAGGATTGAGGATTCAGGATTGAAGGTTGATGATTGAGGATTGAGAATTGAGTATGAGGACTGAGGGTTGAGGACTGAGGATTGAGGATTGGGGATTGAGGGTTGAATATTGAGTATTGAGGATTGAAGATTGAGGATTGAGAATTCAAGATTGAGGATTGGGTATTGAGGATTGTAGAATGAGGTTTGAGGATTGAGGAGTGAGGACTGAGGATTGAAGATTGAGTATTGAGGATTGAAGACAGACGATTGAGGATTGAGGATTGAGGATTGAGGATTGAGGATTGAAGATTGAAAATTGAGGATTGAGGATTGAGGATTCAGGATTGAGGATGGAGGATTGAAGATTGAGTATTGAGGATTGAAGATTGAGGATTGAGGATTGAGGATTGAGGATCGAGTGTTGAACATTGAGGATTGGGGACTGAGTGTTGAGGGTTGAATGATGAGAATTGATGTTTGTGGATAGAGATTTGAAGATTGCAGATTGAGTATTGAGTATTGAAAGCTGTGAATTGATAATATTCTATTGATAATTGAGAATTGACAACTGATTGTGGAGGACTGAGTTCTGAAGGTTGAGGATTCAGGATTGAGGATTCAGGTTTGAGTTTTGAGGACTGAGGATTGAGGAGTGAGGATCGAGGATTGAGGATTGAGGATTGAGGATTGAGGATTGAAGATTGAGGATTGGGTATTGAGGATTGTATAATGAGGATTGAGGATTGAGGACTGAGGATTGAGGATTGAGGATTGAAGATTGAGTATTGAGGATTGAAAATTGAGAATTGAGGGTTGAGGATTGAGGATTGAGGATTGAGGATTGAGTATAGAGGATTGAAGTTTGAGGATTGAGGATTGAGGATTGAGGATTGAGGATTGAAAATTGAGGATTGGGGACTGAGTGTTGAGGGTTGAGTGATGAGAATTGATGTTTGTGGAAAGAAATTTGAAGATTGCAGATTGAGTATTGAGTATTGAAAGCTGTGAATTGATAATATTCTATTGAGCATTGAGGATTGACGTCTGATTGTTCAGGTCTGAGGTCTGAAGATTGAGGATTCAGGATTGAGGATTCAGGATTGAGGTTTGATGACTGAGGATTGAGGATTGAGGATTGAAGAATGAGGATTGAGGATTGAGGAGAGAGGACTGAGGATTGGAAATTGAGTATTGAGGATTGAAGCCTGACGATTGAGGATTGAGGATTCAGGATTGAGGATTGAAGCCTGACGATTGAGAATTGAGGATTGAGGATTGAGGATTGAAGATTGAGTATTGGGTGTTGAGGATTGAAGAATGAGGATTGAGGATTGAGGATTGAGTATTGAGGATTGAAGATTGAGTATTTACGATTGAAGATTGAGGATTGAGGTCTGGGGATTGAGGATTAAGGATTGAAGATTGAGGATTGGGTGTTGAGGATTGAAGAATGAGGATTGAGGGCTGAGGATTGTGGATTGAGCATTGAAGATTGAGGATTGGGTATTGAGGATTGAAGAATGAGGATTGAGGTTTGAGGATTGAGGATTGAGGATTGAGGATTGAGGATTGAGGATTGAAGATTGAGTATTGAGGATTGAAGATTGAGGATTGAGGTCTGAGGATTGAGGATTGAGGATTGAAGATTGAGGATTGGGTGTTGAGGATTGAAGAATGAGGATTGAGGGATGAGGATTGTGGATTGCGGATTGAAGATTGAGGATTGGGTATTGAGGATTGAAGAATGAGGATTGAGGATTGAGGATTGAGGATTGAGAATTGAGGATTGAGGATTGAGGATTGAAGATTGAGGATTGGGTATTGAGGATTGTACAATGAGGATTGAGGATTGAGGACTGAGGATTGGAAATTGATTATTGAGGATTGAAAATTGAGGATTGAGGGTTGAGGATTGAGGATTGGGGATTGCAAATTGAGTATTGAGGATTGAAGATTGAGGATTGGGTGTTGAGTATTGAAGAATGAGGATTGAGGGCTGAGGATTGTGGATTGAGCATTGAAGATTGAGGACTGGGTTTTGAGGATTGCAGATTGTGTATTGAGGATTGAAGATTGAGGTTTGAGGGTGAGGTCTGAGGGTTGAGGATTGAGGTTTGAGGGCTGAGGACTGAGAATTGAGGATTGAGGATTGAGAATGAGGGCTGAGGGTTGAGGATTGAGGTTTGAGGACTGTGGACTGAGGATTGAGGATTGAGAATTGAGGATTGAGGATTGAGGATTGAAGATTGAGTATTGGGTATTGAGGATTGTAGAATGAGGATTGAGGATTGAGGACTGAGGATTGAGGATTGAGGATTGAAGATTGAGTATTGAGGATTGAAAATTGAGGATTGAGGGTTGAGGATTGAGGATTGAGGATTGAGGATTGAGTACAGAGGATTGAAGTTTGAGGATTGAGGATTGAGTATTGAGGATTGAGGATTGAAAATTGAGGATTGGGGACTGAGTGTTGAGGGTTGAGTGACGAGAATTGATGTTTGTGGAAAGAAATTTGAAGATTGCAGATTGAGTATTGAGTATTGAAAGCTGTGAATTGATAATATTCTATTGAGCATAGAGGATTGACGTCTGATTGTGCAGGTCTGAGGTCTGAAGATTGAGGATTCAGGAGTGAGGATTCAGGATTGAGGTTTGATGACTGAGGATTGAGGATTGAGGACTGAGTCATGAGGATTGAGGATTGAGGATTGAGGATTGAGGATTGAGGGTTGAGGATTGAGGATTGGGGATTGAAAATTGAGTATTGAGGATTGAAGATTGAGGATTGGGTGTTGAGGATTGAAGAATGAGGATTGAGGGCTGAGGATTGTGGATTGAGCATTGAAGATTGAGGATTAGGTATTGAGGATTGCAGATTGTGTATTGAGGATTGAAGATTGAGGGTTGTGGATTGAGGTTTGAGGACTGAGGGTTGAGGATTGAAGATTGAGTATTGAGGATTGAATATTGAGGATTTAGGATTGATAATTGAGGTTTGAGGGTGAGGTCTGAGGGTTGAGGATTGAGGTTTGAGGGCTGAGGACTGAGAATTGAGGATTGAGGATTGAGAATCAGGGCTGAGGGTTGAGGATTCAGGTTTGAGGACTGAGGACTGAGGATTGAGGATTGAGAATTGAGGATTGAGGATTGAGGATTGAGGATAGAGCATTGAGGATTGAGGATTGAGGATTGAGGATTGAAGATTGAGTATTGAGGATTGAAGATTGATGATTGAGGATTGAGGATTGAGGATTGAGGATTGAAGATTGAGAATTGGGGATTGAGGATTGACGATTGAGGATTGAGTTTTGAGGAGTGAGAATTGAGGATTGAGGATTGAAGATTGAGGATTGAGGATTGAAGATTGAGTATTGACGATTGAAGATTGAGGACTGAGGATTGAGTGTTGAGGATTGAGGGCGAGGACTGAAGATTGAGGATTGAGGTTTGAAGATTGAGGATTGTGGATTGAGGAATGAGGATTGAGGATTGAGGATTGAGCATTGAGGATTGAAGGTTGAGTATTGAGGATTGAAAATTGAGGATTGAGGGTTGAGGATTGAAAATTGAGTATTGAGGATTGAAGATTGAGGATTGGGTGTTGAGGATTGAAGAATGAGGATTGAGGGCTGAGGATTGTGGATTGAGCATTGAAGATTGAGGATTAGGTATTGAGGATTGCAGATTGTGTATTGAGGATTGAAGATTGAGGGTTGTGGATTGAGGTTTGAGGACTGAGGGTTGAGGATTGAAGATTGAGTATTGAGGATTGAATATTGAGGATTTAGGATTGATAATTGAGGTTTGAGGGTGAGGTCTGAGGGTTGAGGATTGAGGTTTGAGGGCTGAGGACTGAGAATTGAGGATTGAGGATTGAGAATGAGGGCTGAGGGTTGAGGATTGAGGTTTGAGGACTGAGGACTGAGGATTGAGGATTGAGAATTGATGATTGAGGATTGAGGATTGAAGATTGAGGATTGGGTATTGAGGATTGTAGAATGAGGATTGAGGATTGAGTATAGAGGATTGAAGTTTGAGGATTGAGGATTGAGGATTGAGGATTGAGGATTGAAAATTGAGGATTGGGGACTGAGTGTTGAGGGTTGAGTGATGAGAATTGATGTTTGTGGAAAGAAATTTGATGATTGCAGATTGAGTATTGAGTATTGAAAGCTGTGAATTGATAATATTCTATCGAGCATTGAGGATTGACGTCTGATTGTTTAGGTCTGAGGTCTGAAGATTGAGGATTCAGGATTGAGGATTCAGGATTGAAGTTTGATGACTGAGGATTGAGGATTGAGGATTGAAGAATGAGGATTGAGGACTGAGGATTGGAAATCGAGTATTGAGGATTGAAGCCTGACGATTGAGGATTGAGGATTCAGGATTGAGGATTGAGGACGGAGGATTGAAGATTGAGTGTTGAGGATTGAAGATTGAGGTTTGAGGAGTGAGTATTGAGGATTGAGGATGAGTATTGAGGATTGAGGATTGAGGATTGAGGATTGAGGATTGAGGAATGAGGATTAAGGATTGAGAATTGGGGATTGAGGATCTAGGATTGGAGATTGATTATTGATGATTGAAGATTGAGTATTGAGGATTGAGAATTGAGTATGAGGGCTGACGGTTGAGGATTGAGGATTGAGGATTGAGGGTTGAGGATTGAAGATTGTGTATTGTGGATTGAATATTGAGGATTGAGGTTTGAGGATTGAGGATTGAGGATGAGGGCTGATGGTTGAGGGTTAAGGTTTGAGTATTGAATCCTGAGAATTCAGGATATTCTATTGAGTATCGAGAATTGAGAATTGATAGTTGAGTATTGAGGATTGAGGTTTGAGTATTGAGGAATGAGGATTGAGTATTGAAGACTGAATATTGATGCTTGTAGATTGAGGATCGAGGATTGAGGTTTGTGGATTGAGGACGAAGACTGAGGGTTGAGTGTTGATGTTTGAGGTCTGTAGATTGAGGATTGAGGATTGAGAATTGAGGATTTAGGATTGAGGATCGAAGATTGAGGATTGGGTGTTGATGATTGAAGAATGAGGATTGAGAATTGAGGATTGAGGATTGAGGATTGAAGATTGAGTATTGAGGATTGATGGTTGAGGATTGAGGTCGGTGGATTGAGGATTGAGGATTGAGAATTGAGGATTGAGAATTGAGGATTGAAGTTTCAGGACTGGGTATTGAGGATTGGGTATTGAGGATTGAAGAATGAGGATTGAGGATTGAGGATTGACGATTGAGGATTGAGTTTTGAGGAGTTAGAATTGAGGATTGAGGATTGCAGATTGAGTATTGAGGATTGAAGATTGAGGGTTGAGGATTGAGGATTGAGGATAGAGCATTGAGGATTGAGGATTGAGGATTGAGGATTGAAGATTGAGTATTGAGGATTGAAGATTGAGGATTGAGGATTGAGGATTGAGGATTGAGGATTGAAGATTGAGAATTGGGGATTGAGGATTGACGATTGAGGATTGAGTTTTGAGGAGTGAGAATTGAGGATTGAGGATTGAAGATTGAGGATTGAGGATTGAAGATTGAGTATTGACGATTGAAGATTGAGGACTGAGGATTGAGTGTTGAGGATTGAGGGCGAGGACTGAAGATTGAGGATTGAGGTTTGAAGATTGAGGATTGTGGATTGAGGATTGAGGATTGAGCATTGAGGATTGAAGGTTGAGTATTGAGGATTGAAAATTGAGGATTGAGGGTTGAGGATTGAAGATTGAGGATTGGGGACGGAGTGTTGAGGGTTGAGTGATGAGAATTGATGTTTGTGGATAGAGATTTGAAGATTGCAGATTGAGTATTGAGCATTGAAAACTGTGAATTGATGACATTCTATTGAGGATTGAGGACTGACAACTCATTGTTGAGGATTGAGGCCTGAAGATTGAGGATTCAGTATTGAGGATTCAGGATTGAGGTTTGAGGACAGAGGATTGAGGTTTGAGGATTGAGAATGAGGGGTGAGGGTTGAGGATTGAGGTTTGAGGACTGTGGACTGAGGATTGAGGGTTGAGAATTGAGGATTGAGGATTGAGGATTGAAGATTGAGTATTGAGGATTGAATATTGAGGATTTAGGATTGATAATTGAGGTTTGAGGGTGAGGTCTGAGGGTTGAGGATTGAGGTTTGAGGGCTGAGGACTGAGAATTGAGGATTGAGGATTGAGAATGAGGGCTGAGGGTTGAGGATTGAGGTTTGAGGACTGAGGACTGAGGATTGAGGATTGAGAATTGAGGATTGAGGATTGCGGATTGAAGATTGAGGATTGGGTATTGAGGATTGTAGAATGAGGATTGAGGATTGAGTATAGAGGATTGAAGTTTGAGGATTGAGGATTGAGGATTGAGGATTGAGGATTGAAAATTGAGGATTGGGGACTGAGTGTTGAGGGTTGAGTGATGAGAATTGATGTTTGTGGAAAGAAATTTGATGATTGCAGATTGAGTATTGAGTATTGAAAGCTGTGAATTGATAATATTCTATCGAGCATTGAGGATTGACGTCTGATTGTTTAGGTCTGAGGTCTGAAGATTGAGGATTCAGGATTGAGGATTCAGGATTGAAGTTTGATGACTGAGGATTGAGGATTGAGGATTGAGAATTGACGATTGAGGATTGAGGATTGAAGATTGAGGATTGGGTATTGTGGATTGTAGAATGAGGATTGAGGATTGAGGACTGAGGATTGAGGATTGAGGATTGAAGATTGGGTATTGAGGATTGAAGATTGAGGATTGAGGGTTGAGGATTGAGGATTGAGGATTGAGGATTGAGTATAGAGGATTGAAGTTTGAGGATTGAGGATTGAGGATTGAGGATTGAGGATTGAGGATTGGGGACTGAGTGTTGAGGGTTGAGTGATGAGAATTGATGTTTGTGGAAAGAAATTTGAAGATTGCAGATTGAGTATTGAGTATTGAAAGCTGTGAATTGATAATATTCTATTGAGCATTGAGGATTGACGTCTGATTGTTTAGGTCTAAGGTCTGAAGATTGAGGATTCAGGATTGAGGATTCAGGATTGAGGTTTGATGACTGAGGATTGAGGATTGAGGATTGAAGAATGAGGATTGAGGATTGAGGATTGAGGACTGAGGATTGGAAATTGAGTATTGAGGATTGAAGCCTGACGATTGAGGATTGAGGATTCAGGATTGAGGATTGAGGACGGAGGATTGAAGATTGAGTATTGAGGATTGAAGATTGAGGTTTGAGGATTGAGTATTGAGGATTGAGGAACGAGTATTGAGGATTGAGGATTGAGGATTGAGGATTGAGGATTGAGGAATGAGGATTAAGGATTGAGGATTGGGGATTGAGGATCTAGGATTGGAGATTGATTATTGATGATTGAAGATTGTGTATTGAGGATTGAGGATTGAGGATTGAGAATTGAGTATGAGGACTGAGGGTTGAGGATTGAGGATTGAGGATTGAGGGTTGAGGATTGAAGATTGTGTATTGTGGATTGAATATTGAGGATTGAGGATTGAGTATTGAGGATTGAGGATGAGGGCTGACGGTTGAGGGTTAAGGTTTGAGTATTGAATCCTGAGAATTCAGGATATTCTATTGAGTATCGAGAATTGAGAATTGATAGTTGAGTATTGAGGATTGAGGTTTGAGTATTGAGGATTGAGGATTGAGTATTGAAGACTGAATATTGATGCTTGTAGATTGAGGATCGAGGATTGAGGGTTGTGGATTGAGGACGAAGACTGAGGGTTGAGTGTTGATGTTTGAGGTCTGTAGATTGAGGATTGAGGATTGAGAATTGAGGATTTAGTATTGAGGATTGAAGATTGAGGATTGGGTGTTGAGGATTGAAGAATGAGGATTGAGAATTGAGGATTGAGGATTGAGGATTGAAGATTGAGTATTGAGGATTGAAGGTTGAGGATTGAGGTCGGTGGATCGAGGATTGAGGATTGAGAATTGAGGATTGAGGATTGAGGATTGAAGTTTCAGGATTGGGTATTGAGGATTGGGTATTGAGGATTGAAGAATGTGGATTGAGGCTTGAGGATTGAGGATTCAGGATTGCAGATTGAGTATTGAGGATTGAAGATTGAGGGTTGAGGATTGAGGATTGAGGATAGAGCATTGAGGATTGAGGATTGAGGATTGAGGATTGAAGATTGAGTATTGAGTATTGAAGATTGAGGATTGAGGATTGAGGATTGAGGATTGAGGATTGAAGATTGAGAATTGGGGATTGAGGATTGACGATTGAGGATTGAGTATTGAGGAGTGAGAATTGAGGATTGAGGATTGAAGATTGAGGATTGAGGATTGAAGATTGAGTATTGACGATTGAAGATTGAGGACTGAGGATTGAGTGTTGAGGATTGAGGGCGAGGACTGAAGATTGAGGATTGAGGTTTGAAGATTGAGGATTGTGGATTGAGGAATGAGGATTGAGGATTGAGGATTGAGCATTGAGGATTGAAGGTTGAGTATTGAGGATTGAAAATTGAGGATTGAGGATTGAGGATTGAAGATTGAGGATTGGGGACGGAGTGTTGAGGTTTGAGTGATGAGAATTCATGTTTGTGGAAAGAAATTTGAAGATTGCAGATTGAGTATTGAGTATTGAAAGCTGTGAATTGATAATATTCTATTGAGCATAGAGGATTGACGTCTGATTGTTCAGGTCTGAGGTCTGAAGATTGAGGATTCAGGATTGAGGATTCAGGATTGAGGTTTGATGACTGAGGATTGAGGATTGAGGACTGAGGCATTAGGATTGAGGATTGAGGATTGAGGTTTGAGGATTGAGGGTTGAGGATTGAGGATTGGGGATTGAAAATTGAGTATTGAGGATTGAAGATTGAGGATTGGGTGTTGAGGATTGAAGAATGAGGATTGAGGGCTGGGGATTGTGGATTGAGCATTGAAGATTGTGGATTAGGTATTGAGGATTGCAAATTGTGTATTGAGGATTGAAGATTGAGGGTTGTGGATTGAGGTTTGAGGACTGAGGATTGAGGATTGAAGATTGAGTATTGAGGACTGAATATTGAGGATTTAGGATTGATAATTGAGGTTTGAGGGTGAGGTCTGAGGGTTGAGGATTGAGGTTTGAGGGCTGAGGACTGAGAATTGAGGATTGAGGATTGAGAATGAGGGCTGAGAGTTGAGGATTGAGGTTTGAGGACTGAGGACTGAGGATTGAGGATTGAGAATTGGGGATTGAGGATTGAGGATTGAAGATTCAGGATTGGGTATTGAGGATTGTAGAATGAGGATTGAGGATTGAGGACTGAGGATTGAGGATTGAGGATTGAATATTGAGGATTGAGGATTGAAGATTGAGGATTGGGTATTGAGGATTGTAGAATGAGGTTTGAGGATTGTGGATTGAGGACTGAGGATTGAAGATTCAGTATTGAGGATTGAAGACTGACGACTGAGGATTGAGGTCTGAAGATTGAGGATTCAGGATTGAGGATTCAGAATTGAGGTTTGAGGACTGAGGATTGAGGATTGAAGATTGAGGAATGAGGATTGAGGATTGAGGATTGAAGACTGAGGATAGGGTATTGATGATTGAACACTGAGGATTGAGGGTTGAGGATTGAGGATTGAGGATTGACGATTGAGGATTGAGGAATGAGGATGAGGGCTGAGGATTGGGGATTGAGGTTTGAGGTCTGAGGACTGAGGATTGAGGATTGAGAATTGAGGATTGAGGATTGAAGATTGAAGACCGAGGATTGCGTATTGAGGATTGATGCCTGACGATTGAGGATTGAGAATTGAGGATTGAGGGTTGAGGATGCAGGATTGAAGATTGAGTATTGAGGATTGAAGATTGAGGATTGAGGACTGAGGATTGAGGATTGAGAGTTGAGAGTTGAGTGTTGAGGATTGAGTATTGAATCCTGAGAATTCAGGATATTCCGTTGAGTATTGAGAATTGAGGATTGATGGTTGAGTATTGAGGATTGGGGATTGAGGATTGAGGATTGAGTATTCAGGATTGAGGATTGAGGATTGAAGATTGAATATTGATGATTGAAGACTGAGGATCGAGGATTGAGGATTGAGGATTCAGGATTGAGGATTGAGGACAGAAGATTGAATATTGATGATTGAAGATTGAGGATTGAGGATTGATGGTTGTGGATTGAGGACGAGGACTGAGAGTTGAGTATTGATGTTTGAGGTCTGAGGATTGAGGATTGAGGATTGAGAATTGAGGATTGAGGATTGAGGATTTATGATTGAGGATTGGGTATTGAGGGTTGAAGAATCAGGATTGAGGATTGAGGATTGAGGATTGAGGATTGAAGACTGAGTATTGAGGATTGAAGATTGGGGATTGAGGATTGAGGATTCAGGATTGAGGATTGAGGATTGAGGATTGAAGATTGATTATTGTGGACTGAAGATTGAGGATTGAGGATTGAGGATCGAGGATTGAGGATTGAAGATTGAGGATTGGGGATTGACGATTGACGATTGAGGATTGAGTATTGAGGATTGAGAATTGAGGATTGATTATTGAAGATTGAGTATTGAGGATTGAAGATTGAGGATTGAGGATTGAGGATTGAAGATTGAGGATGAGGGCTGAGGGTTGAGGATTGAGGTTTGAGGACTGAGGACTGAGGATTGAGGATTGAGAATTGACGATTGAGGATTGAGGATTGAAGATTGAGGATTTGGTATTGAGGATGGAAGAATAAGGATTGAGGATTGAGGATTGAGAATTGAGGATTGAAGATTGAGTATTGAGGATTGAAGCCTGACGATTGAGGATTGAGGATTGAGGATTGAGGATTGAAGACGGAGGATTGAAGATTGAGTATTGAGGACTGAAGATTGAGGTTTGAGCATTGAGTATTGATGATTGAGGATTGAGTATTGAGGATTGAGGATTGAAGATTGAGTATTGAGGATTGAAGGTTGAGGATTGAGTATTGAGGATTGAGGATTGAGGATTGAGAATTGAGGATTGAGGATTGAGGATTGAGGATTGAAGATTCAGTATTGAGGATCGAAGATTGAGAGTTGAGGATTGAGGATTGAACATTGAGGAAAGAGTGCTGGGGGTTGAGTGGTGAAAATTGATGTTTGTGGATACAGGTTGGAAGATTGCAGATTGAGTATGGAGTATCGAAAGCTGTGAATTGAGGATATTCTATTGAGGATTGAGGAATGACAACTGATTGTTGAGGACTGAGGGCTGAAGTTTGAGGATTCAGGATTGAGGATTCAGAATTGAGGTTTGAGGACTGAGGATTGAGGATTGAAGGTTGAGGATTGAGGATTGAGGATTGAAGACTGAGGATTGGGTATTGAGAATTGAACATTAAGGATTGAGGGTTGAGGATTGAGGATTGAGAATTGAAGAATGAGGATTGAGGATTGAAGGTTGAGGATTGAGGATTGAGAATTGAGGATTGAGGATTGAGGATTGAGGATTGAAGATTCAGTATTGAGGATCGAAGATTGAGAGTTGAGGATTGAGGATTGAACATTGGGGACTGAGTGTTGAGGGTTGAGTGATGAGAATTCATGTTTGTGGAAAGAAATTTGAAGATTGCAGATTGAGTATTGAGTATTGAAAGCTGTGAATTGATAATATTCTATTGAGCATAGAGGATTGACGTCTGATTGTTCAGGTCTGAGGTCTGAAGATTGAGGATCCAGGATTGAGGATTCAGGATTGAGGTTTGATGACTGAGGATTGAGGATTGAGGACTGAGGCATTAGGATTGAGGATTGAGGATTGAGGTTTGAGGATTGAGGGTTGAGCATTGAGGATTGGGGATTGAAAATTGAGTATTGAGGATTGAAGATTGAGGATTGGGTGTTGAGGATTGAAGAATGAGGATTGAGGGCTGAGGATTGTGGATTGAGCATTGAAGATTGTGGATTAGGTATTGAGGATTGCAGATTGTGTATTGAGGATTGAAGATTGAGGGTTGTGGATTGAGGTTTGAGGACTGAGGATTGAGGATTGAAGATTGAGTATTGAGGACTGAATATTGAGGATTTAGGATTGATAATTGAGGTTTGAGGGTGAGGTCTGAGGGTTGAGGATTGAGGTTTGAGGGCTGAGGACTGAGAATTGAGGATTGAGGATTGAGAATGAGGGCTGAGAGTTGAGGATTGAGGTTTGAGGACTGAGGACTGAGGATTGAGGATTGAGAATTGGGGATTGAGGATTGAGGATTGAAGATTCAGGATTGGGTATTGAGGATTGTAGAATGAGGATTGAGGATTGAGGTCTGAGGATTGAGGATTGAGGATTGAATATTGAGGATTGAGGATTGAAGATTGAGGATTGGGTATTGAGGATTGTAGAATGAGGTTTGAGGATTGTGGATTGAGGACTGAGGATTGAAGATTCAGTATTGAGGATTGATGTCTGAAGATTGAGGATTCAGGATTTAGGATTCAGAATTGAGGTTTGAGGACTGAGGATTGAAGCCTGACGATTGAGGATTGAGGATTCAGGATTGAGGATTGAGGACGGAGGATTGAAGATTGAGTATTGAGGATTGAAGATTGAGGTTTGAGGATTGAGTATTGAGGATTGAGGAAACGAGTATTGAGGATTGAGGATTGAGGATTGAGGATTGAGGATTGAGGAATGAGGATTAAGGATTGAGGATTGGGGATTGAGGATCTAGGATTGGAGATTGATTATTGATGATTGAAGATTGTGTATTGAGGATTGGGGATTGAGGATTGAGAATTGAGTATGAGGACTGAGGGTTGAGGATTGAGGATTGAGGATTGAGGGTTGAGGATTGAAGATTGTGTATTGTGGATTGAATATTGAGGATTGAGGATTGAGGATTGAGGATTGAGGATGAGGGCTGATGGTTGAGGGTTAAGGTTTGAGTATTGAATCCTGAGAATTCAGGATATTCTATTGAGTATCGAGAATTGAGAATTGATAGTTGAGTATTGAGGATTGAGGTTTGAGTATTGAGGATTGAGGATTGAGTATTGAAGACTGAATATTGATGCTTGTAGATTGAGGATCGAGGATTGAGGGTTGTGGATTGAGGACGAAGACTGAGGGTTGAGTGTTGATGTTTGATGTCTGTAGATTGAGGATTGAGGATTGAGAATTGACGATTTAGGATTGAGGATTGAAGATTGAGGATTGGGTGTTGAGGATTGAAGAATGAGGATTGAGAATTGAGGATTGAGGATTGAGGATTGAAGATTGAGTATTGAGGATTGAAGGTTGAGGATTGAGGTCGGTGGATCGAGGATTGAGGATTGAGAATTGAGGATTGAGGATTGAGGATTGAAGTTTCAGGATTGGGTATTGAGGATTGGGTATTGAGGATTGAAGAATGTGGATTGAGGCTTGAGGATTGAGGATTCAGGATTGCAGATTGAGTATTGAGGATTGAAGATTGAGGGTTGAGGATTGAGGATTGAGGATAGAGCATTGAGGATTGAGGATTGAGGATTGAGGATTGAAGATTGAGTATTGAGTATTGAAGATTGAGGATTGAGGATTGAGGATTGAGGATTGAGGATTGAAGATTGAGAATTGGGGATTGAGGATTGACGATTGAGGATTGAGTATTGAGGAGTGAGAATTGAGGATTGAGGATTGAAGATTGAGGATTGAGGATTGAAGATTGAGTATTGACGATTGAAGATTGAGGACTGAGGATTGAGTGTTGAGGATTGAGGGCGAGGACTGAAGATTGAGGATTGAGGTTTGAAGATTGAGGATTGTGGATTGAGGAATGAGGATTGAGGATTGAGGATTGAGCATTGAGGATTGAAGGTTGAGTATTGAGGATTGAAAATTGAGGATTGAGGATTGAGGATTGAAGATTGAGGATTGGGGACGGAGTGTTGAGGGTTGAGTGATGAGAATTCATGTTTGTGGAAAGAAATTTGAAGATTGCAGATTGAGTATTGAGTATTGAAAGCTGTGAATTGATAATATTCTATTGAGCATAGAGGATTGACGTCTGATTGTTCAGGTCTGAGGTCTGAAGATTGAGGATTCAGGATTGAGGATTCAGGATTGAGGTTTGATGACTGAGGATTGAGGATTGAGGACTGAGGCATTAGGATTGAGGATTGAGGATTGAGGTTTGAGGATTGAGGGTTGAGGATTGAGGATTGGGGATTGAAAATTGAGTATTGAGGATTGAAGATTGAGGATTGGGTGTTGAGGATTGAAGAATGAGGATTGAGGGCTGGGGATTGTGGATTGAGCATTGAAGATTGTGGATTAGGTATTGAGGATTGCAAATTGTGTATTGAGGATTGAAGATTGAGGGTTGTGGATTGAGGTTTGAGGACTGAGGATTGAGGATTGAAGATTGAGTATTGAGGACTGAATATTGAGGATTTAGGATTGATAATTGAGGTTTGAGGGTGAGGTCTGAGGGTTGAGGATTGAGGTTTGAGGGCTGAGGACTGAGAATTGAGGATTGAGGATTGAGAATGAGGGCTGAGAGTTGAGGATTGAGGTTTGAGGACTGAGGACTGAGGATTGAGGATTGAGAATTGGGGATTGAGGATTGAGGATTGAAGATTCAGGATTGGGTATTGAGGATTGTAGAATGAGGATTGAGGATTGAGGACTGAGGATTGAGGATTGAGGATTGAATATTGAGGATTGAGGATTGAAGATTGAGGATTGGGTATTGAGGATTGTAGAATGAGGTTTGAGGATTGTGGATTGAGGACTGAGGATTGAAGATTCAGTATTGAGGATTGAAGACTGACGACTGAGGATTGAGGTCTGAAGATTGAGGATTCAGGATTGAGGATTCAGAATTGAGGTTTGAGGACTGAGGATGAGGATTGAAGATTGAGGAATGAGGATTGAGGATTGAGGATTGAAGACTGAGGATAGGGTATTGATGATTGAACACTGAGGATTGAGGGTTGAGGATTGAGGATTGAGGATTGACGATTGAGGATTGAGGAATGAGGATGAGGGCTGAGGATTGGGGATTGAGGTTTGAGGTCTGAGGACTGAGGATTGAG